>NW_022900935.1:12431093-12451662 GCF_012274545.1 Fukomys damarensis
CGCCTCCGCCCTCCCCCAGCCTCCGTCGCTCAGCCCCGCCGGCTCCCAGTCCACCGCGTTCCCGGAGAGGAGGAGACGGAGGAGGACGACGGACGTCAGGGCCAAGTATGGGAGGAGGCAGCCAGTCAGCGACCAGGTTGGCAGTTGGTTTTTATTTTGTTTGTTTTTTCCGGCCCCACTGGAGACAAAACCCAGAGCCTTGAGCATGGTAGGCAAGTGCTCTACCACACAGGCTGCGGAACCAGTGAGCTAAATCTCCGGCCCTAACTTTTTCATTTTGTGACAGGGTCTCACTAAGTCATCCAGGCTGGGCTCAAACTTGTGATCCTCCAGCCTCAGCCTCCCAGAGTGCTGGGATTACAGGTGTGCGCCACGGTGCCTGGCTATCCACCTGTTCTTGTGCTGATCCATTCATTTTGCCGCCAGCCCACCCGCCTGCCTCTCTGTTCCTCTTGTCCCTTTCTGTGTTTTTCTTTGATTAATTTTATTTATCATTCATTCATTTCTCCTTCACACATCAAGCCCCAGTCAGATAGAAGTGCTCGACAATTTACATTTTGGCAAAATTTCCCAGCTCCATCCACTTTAGGAAACTTACCTTTGCCCAATGCCTTCCACCCTGGCTTCATTCTCTGCTCAGGCATGGTTTGCACCTATTCTCTCTGTCTCTCTGTCTCCCTGTGTGTCTGTCTGTCTCTCCCTCTCTCTCCCCTATTCCTCCCAGTCCTTCCGGTGCGGCCTCAGCCGGTTCACCCTCAGTCTGTTCGCCAGTGCCCCAGGCCTCCTACCGCACATCTGAGCAGCACTCTCTCCACTGTAGCCCTCCCAGGGACTCCCAGGGACTTTCTGCCCTCGAGGGGACCCAGTGAAGCTCTCTGTCTTCTCTCCTGGACTTCTTTCTCCTCCCCAGGCCTCTCTCTATCCTGCTGCTCCTTAACTGCTCATGAGGGCCTTATACGGATGACACATAACTGTGGGTGTAAATCCCTCATTTGCACTGCTACCCCAACACCAGTGATCTCTGTGGCCTCCTCTCCCTGCTTTCACTCTGGAGCCTCACTTCTCCCTCAGGTAAAGGCCAACAAATATTTGGATTTGTTTTGTTTTTTGAGACAGGGTCTTACTATGTAGTTGAGACTGACCTGGAACTCACTATGTAGTGCAGGCTGGTCTCGAACTCACAGAGATCCTCCTGCCTCAGCCTCCTGAGTGCTGGGATTACAGGTGTGAGCCACCATGCCTGGCTTTGCCAACCAATATTTGGGGTTTGCCCTTTGCCTTCCTTAGCCTTTCTGGGGCATATATTTTTATCCTGCGTCTTCTGACTCTTCTGACTCCACCCTCAGCCTGGAACACCCTTCTCTCCAGCCCCTTCCTGCCATCATCTCAGCCCCCTCCCTGAAGTCACACAGCAGCAGGATGCCTACTTCTCTCTCTGTGGTCTCCCTTTCCATCCTGCAGCTCAGCAGGACCCAGCTCCCTTCCGTTCCCACGTCACTGAACATCTCTTGCCAGTGTAACGGATGACCTCTCCATCTTCTTCTTTTTTGCGGGGGGCAATACCAGAGATCAAATTTGGATCCTTGTGCTTGCAAGGCAGGCAGCAGAACCACTGAGCTAAATCCCCGGCCTGCCCTCCATCTTCTTATTTCATTTTACTTTTTCTGGGACTGAACCCATTGAGCTACATCTCCAGGCCTTTTAAAAAATTTTTTGCCAGGTATGGTGGTGCATGCCTGTAATCCCAGCACTCGGGAGGCTGAGGCAAGAGGATCGCTGTAAGTTTGAGACCAGCCTGGGCTACATAGTGAGTTCCAGGTCAGTCTCAACTACATAGTGAGACCCTGTCTCAAAAAAAAAAAATTTTTTTTAGTATTAATTAATTAATTAATTAATTTTGAGACAGGGACTCATTAAATAACTAAATTGCCCAGCCTGGGCCTCAAACTTGATCCTCTTGCTTGTTTCCCAGAGTGCTGGGATTGCTGGCATGTGCCACCACACCTGGTTTATCTAGCCACTTAAGATGTTTTTTAACATTTTTGAGACAAAGTCTTGCTAAATTGTCCAGAGGGACTGGAATTTGCCATCCTCCTGCCTCAGCCTCATGAATAGCTGGGATTACAGGCACCGCCATTCCCTGCTCTACATCCTTTTTTTTTTTTTTTCTATTACTGGGCATTGAATCAAGGCCTTTGCACTGATTTACATTTCCGGCCCTTTTAATTTTTTTATATTGACACAAGCTCTTGCTAAGTCACTAAATTACCCAGATTGGGCCTGAATGTGTTGTGATCCTCCTGCCTCAGCCTCCCAGAATACTGGGATTATAGGCCAGCATCACCACACCTGGCTATATTTTCACAGGTAGTGGTGTCTGTTTGGATCTTGTTTTATGTGTCCATATGCAATATTTGAGATGGTACAGGTAACTCTCTGTTTTGCAACATTTTTCTCTCTTGTCTTCTGAGACATAATTGTCTCCATATCCTTTTTTTTTCTTTTTTTTTTTTTTGTACTGGGGATGGAGCTCAGGACCTTATGCTTGCAAGGCAGGCAGAACCACTGAACTAATCGCCAGCCCTATCATGGCTTTGGAATAATTTTTTTCCCAGCACTTCTGCTCAAGGTGGCAGACTGAGTTGGCATTTTGTTCCAAACAGATAGAAAGGCCATGATGAAGGTTTTAGGGGTTTTGTTTGTTTGTTTGTTTGTCTGTTTTCATTTTCAGTTTTTTTATTTGTTTTTGAGACAAGGTCTTGCTCTTTAGCCCTAAACTGGCCTGAAACTCACAATTCCTTTGCCTCACCCTCCCAGTTTTTCAGTTTCAAAAAATATATACCTGACTTTGAAAACAATAAAAGTAAAATTTCGTGCTTTTAAATGCTGAAACAGTACTGTGGTTCCTTCAGGAATAAGTGGGAACCAAAGACACATAGACAATGAAAATGTTGAAATCTAGGCCTGGGGACTGGACTTTTGTGACAAGACTGGTAAGACTCCAGGCTAGAGCTAGAATCCCTGCCCACAATTGTAAAGCAGTTAAGGGTTGTTGTTGGCATTAATTTGTGTTGGCAAAACTCTGTACCTGTCCATTCTCTAGGAGATAAGGACAATAGGAGAATTGGGCTACTCAGCCCAAACCATGAGAGGAATTCATGTCACTCTGGGACATTAGAATCTCTGGCCTGGGCAATGTGTGAGTGGATGACAGTGATTTTACAAATTATAGAAATCTCAATCTTAAAATAATCCCAGTTTAAGATAAAAATTGATCCAGAGCTAGTTAACCACACCTGTCAGCAGCAATTCACAGTGGCTTCATAGCCCAAGGCATTCATAGAATCCCACAGAAAAAATTTCCCAAAGATAGATTCACAAATGAAAATTACAAATCTAGTAAGAGAAATCTAGTACTATAAGAGACAGTTGAAAAAATATAGAAAGTAATATCTAATGGCTTTGAATTTTTTTATTTTATTGTGATAAGAGCACATGATCCACCCTCTTAACAAACTTTAAGTGGCCAATAATACATTATTGTTGACTATAGATAAAGATGGTAGATTAATTAATCTGGTGGGAGAAATTTCAAGGCACCCATTGTTGAGGTTATGGCATGGGTGTTGCTGGGGGCTTTTAATTAGCTCTACATTGAGAGTCCAGAGAAAATGATACAACTGAGTGATTTTTAAATTTTTGAGCTTTATCAGAAAGGAGGCCCCTGTAAAATTAGGGCCTATAAAGTTTTGGCTGAGGAGAGCTTGGTTGCTAAATGATTAGCATTTAAAGAAAAATGAAAACACAAAACAAGACTATAACTTTTCATTAGGACAATAGGAAGAATATCCAGAGAATCAACATAGGCCCAATCTTCCAGAGTAAGAGATACAAAAGTAAAAGATTTTGTTTTGAGAAGACAACCCTGGGCACTATGCTCCAAAAGGGCTGCTTGGGGAATTAGTTTGCTGGGATTTGGGATTCATTTCACGGTGCTCAGCCGTCCAGGCAGTCAGAGACTGCAGATATGATCCAAGGGGGCCTGGCTACTGCTGGAGCTGGCAGCAGACCTTGGTATCAATCACGTGGTGCTGGTTTTAGGTGCATGCTGGCAGGGTCTGGTTAGAAGAGGTGGGTCACGAGGTTTGGGACCTGAAAGGGTCTGTCTCTCTTCCTGGTGACCCCCTTCTCTCTCTGCTTCCTGGATGCCTTAATGTGAGCAACTTTCCTGTGCCCAGCCCCTTCCCCCATGCCAGTGACTGTGCAAGGATTACAATTTCTGAAATGAGAGCCAAAATAAACTTCTCCTTCGAAAAGTTAGGTTGTGGGTGTTGGCATTTGAGGAGGAAAATAAGACAACTTACCACATGATTTTAATCATAGACAAAGACTTCTATTTCTTTCAGAGAACTGGGATCTGTTCAGCTTTTGGAATGGAATGAGAGTTTTTTTCTGTATAATCAATAAATATTTTCTTAATTGAATCTGATTGAGAGATTTGAGGATGGAGTTGATTTGGGGGGTGTGCCTACAAAAGTTATTGGTGGAATTAGTGGAGAGGTTAGTGGCAAGGGAGCATTTTTTGAGTAGAAGGTACCATTGGAGGCTTAAGGAGAAAAGAGCTTGAAGGACACTGAAGGTCACTGAATAGGAACTTTGACCTCTGGTACTGCAGCTGGTCCTTCTTGGGTGGTCCTGCCTTTTGGGATAGATATTGATCAAGGTAGGGATGTAGGGAGAGGCTGTACTGGTGTTGAATGGGCCACATTACAAGTATCATCAGACCTTTGGGTGGAGAAGAGAGAAACTTGGAGCTTATCGTCTGGGGGGAAAATTTCCATGTTTAAAAGTTAAGAGCATGGCACTCAGGAGACTGAGGCAGAAGAATAACCATGAGTTTGAGGCCAACCTGGGCCACAAAGTGAGTGCAAAGCCAGCCTGAACTCATAGTGAGACCCTGTCTCAAAAAACAAACAAAACCAGAAATGCGCGATACAGCTGAACCACAGTTCTTGTCTCAGAAGAGTACAACCTCTGAATAGAGAAGATAGAACTTCTATTGTCCTTGGACAAGGTACTTTATTGCTTAAATTTGTTTATCTACAAAATTGGGAACTATCTTTCTCAGTGTACCTGCTGGGAATATGATAATAACAACATGCAATCAGGAACAAGGAGATCAGAATTCCAGCAGATCACTGACAGTCAGGTCAGGACTATGTTGGAGGTCCAGAAAGGAAACAAGTCAAAGGCATGGGCACAGGCAGTGGCTGAGTTGGGTTGGACTTGCTCTAGTACACTGGATACTGAGGCAGGCTGGTTCAAGACCCTTCCCTGGGCAACCACTGCTGGCAGGCAGCTTGATAAAGCATGGGCAGGAAGGGACTGACAGTTCCTGAGACGATGCCCCCAAAACTCTGGAACCTGGAAAGATTATCATCAGTGTGCCCCACCATCTCCTGCATCTTCTAGGAAGGATGGGCAACTCAAAGGAGGCCACAGCCCAGTAAAAGCAGTAACTCAGGCTGTCCCTAGAGGACAGTTTCTCCCTTCCAATCTATGGCAAGCAGGCAGCAGCTTGTGGCCAGGGGGAAAAAGCAGCAGCGTTGAGCTGGCGGCAATGAGGGAAGCTAGGCTCTGGCAGGTAGCAGTTGAGAATTCCTGCACGACTGGGCCCTTCTCTGCATTAATTACCCACTGACATGGTTTGCGCCGCTCTCCCTTTGTGTTATTTTAATTAACAGAGATCTCCTCCGAGCAAAGCAGCTGCTGTGTAAGTTGTCAAACTGTCAGCACACACAGGATGGGTGCCATGGGGGCATTCAGTGTGGGAACTATCAGTGGACTCCCTCTCTCCTTGGTGCACTCGGATCTCCCCACCCACAAACACACCCCAGTAGTCAAAATGGGCACAAGGATATCAAGGTTGAGGGAGGTCTTTGAGGTCAGACAGAGTTTGGTTTGCACTTTGACTCTGCCAGTCATTTCCTAGCAGACTTTGGGCAAAACGCTTAACCAAGACAACCTGGGGAGGGAGCTCCAAGAAGGGAATGGTCAGCAATACCCATTACTACTGAGAGGGCCCCTCTTCAGGGACTCAGCAGTGGAAACTGGTCTGGAAATGGCTGGCATTCCTGGGGGAGCTCTGCATGTAGGAGGGTGGGGGTGAGTAAGGCGCAGGAGACATGCTGCTTTTGGAAATGAGGGTGTGGACAGAAAAGAGAGTGAGCAGAGAAATTCTTTTGCTTTTTTAAAGAAAATTGGCAATAAAAAAGGATAGAGTGACAAATAGAAGAAAATATTGATTAGCAGATTTTTTTTTTTTTTTTTTTTTTGGTACTGGGGATCGACCTTGGGTCCTTGCGCTTGCGAGTCAGGCTCCAGAACCACTGAGCTAAATCCCCGGCAGTGAGCCATCAGCCCTGAGCACGTCTGAGGTGGGAAGGGGAGGTGAAGGTGGGAACAAATGTGAGTAGGATTCTAATGGCGGTGGTGGCTCAGAAAGTTAGAAAAGTCTGCCTCCGACGGTCTCCGGTCTATTTATGTTCTCCGTAAAGGAGGAGGCGAGTCTGTGCTCAGAGTAAAGCCAGGAGGTATGGAAATGTGGGCCTGATGGGAAGAGTTAAGCAGCTGTTAAGGGGAATAGTAGAGAACTGGCTGGGGGCTCGGGAGAGGCTGAGACCCTCTTAAAAGAATAACAGACACGTGCTACTTCATGGAGAAAGTGCCTTCTTTCTCTGAACTCAATCTTTTCATCACCCAAGTGGGGACCCATCTGCATACTGCTCACCTGCCAGGTGTGCAGCCATGAAACCAGGGGAGAAGAAAGGCCTTGGGGTAGCTGAGGTTGTGCAGGCCTCCAGTGGGATGTATTTGATGGCTGTGTGTGCATTGGCCTGGGGGATGAGGGCTCTCTCCTCTCTCTCTCTCTCTCTCTCTCTCTCTCTTGCTCTCTCGCTCTCTCTCTCCCTCCTCTTGAAATAAGTGTCCTGGAGCAAAGCTGCTCTCTGGCTTGTAGATACGGAGTCAACCCAGCTCTCCTCAGGCTGGGAAATGCTTAGCTTCCTTGTGCACAGGTTTGTGTCTGAGTGGATTCATGCACCCAGGCGAACATACGTGCTCCAGCTGGATAGTGTGAACCGAATAGGGTGAATCTGTGTGTGCAAGGTTGGTGTACCAGAGCCTCGGCAGGTGCTCACAGGCTTGTGTGTGTGCATGTGAACCTCTTTGTCAACAGTGCTAGGAACTGATAATAATAGCATTAACCATTTTATTTGTATCGCTTCTATTTTATTTTCAGAGCGTTTAGATATGTTTCTTGTTCGATCCCCCAAGACCTTGTGAAAGACAGAGTGCCATGTTCAGTAAAAAGTGCACATACATTCATATCTGCTACGCGAGGTAGTGTGTTGGAAAGGTTCTCTGTGAATCTGGGCTGGAACGCAGGTCTATGTGGTCATTGTCAGCATGGAGGTATGGACACTGGGCACCAAATCCCGTCCCTTCACTGCCACCTCTGCCCGTGCCAAAGAGCACAGGGGTCCTCTTGTCAGCACAAGTGGAGTCCATGTTGGCAGGGGCTCTCTGACTATGCACACAGACAGGGGACGAGGGGTCCCCAAAGGGAGGCTGAGTTTCCGCAACCCTTCACTCTTCTGTGACCTCAGCCTCTGTCTTCACGCCCTCCTGCTCTAATGGCTTCTTCTTTAGCCTAACAGCTTGCCTAGCTTGTCTGCATTCCAAGCCAGATTTACGTTTTCTCAAACTATCATGCCAGTCTCCTTTCCATCACTGCCAAAGCTCTTGGAAGAATCGCAGTGCTTGCTCTCCTTCCATTCTCTCCTCAACACACTGTGGGCTGGTTTCTGCCCTACCACGCTAGAACTAATACATACATTTGTTAATCCACATCTCAGCTAATCTCAGCTCCCCCTCTTCCTCCTTTATGGTACTTTATTTTTGGTGCCTCTTCTCCTCCACTTACTCTTTAAAAGGCTGGCTGGGCAGGGTGGCGCACACCTGTAATCCCAGCACTTGGGAGACTGAGGCAGGAGGGTCGCAGTGAGTTCCAGGTCAGTCTCAACTACATAGTGAGACCCTGTCCCCAAAAACACTAAACAAGCAAACAAAAAAGGAAATAAGTAAAATACTCGCTAAACTCCCAGTCCTCTTCTCTTTTATGTCTAAGTGTCATCTGTGCTCCAGTTATGTTCTTCCACCTCCCTTAGTCGCTGTTCCCAGCGCAGATGTCTCACCTGCAGTCTGGCCACTGTTAGCCTGCCCTCATTGGAGGCGTCTCCCTGTTGGACTTTGGGGATTAGTCTTCCTCAAACGTTGTATTATCTGACACCAATTTCATTATCTTTCCTCAGACCTGCTCTGATCCCACCCAGGACCACTACCAACCTAGGTGCTGCCTAAGCCAAAAGCCCAGGACGTACCCACTGTGTTTCCTCCATCACCCACGCATTTTCTTAGGTACCCAGCTTTGTTTATTCTACACCAACACATTTTCAAAACAAATGCTTATTGAAAACTCTATTACATGCCAGGCAGCATTGTCAGAGCAATCACCCGAGTCAGGCATCACTGCCCACCTTTAATAGATGAGGAGACTAAGAAATGTATGCATTGCAGATATGTACTCTTTTCTGTATTTCCAAAGCCACTGTACTTTCTGCACGTGTCCCTCAACAGTCCAGGAATTCTCTGAGATCAGGAATCGGATTGTGCCCTAGTGCCTGGCAAAGTACTTCACCCTCCGTGGGAAATTAATGAGGGATCATTGATGGAAAGCTGGAAGGAAGGAAGGAAAGGGGGAAGGAAAGGAGGGCAGGGAGGGTGATGTGAAGCAGGTTCATTGTGCGCTGGTCACCAGCTTGCTTGAGTCCAACCCAGGACACGTTCCACAACAACAAGGGATTTCTGTCCATAGACAGCAAGGGATTCTCCAGAAAGGAGCCCAGGGCAAATGGAATCGCAGCTGTAGATGTCCCACTTGCACTGCGACTGAGGGACCCCAGAAGCAGCCCCCCTGGATCTTATACTCCAGGGCAAGGTGAGTTGCTGGGCTACAGTTGTGAAGGACAGTCTGTTTCTGGAAAGACTGGAGCAGTGCCCTGGCTGTATCGGCCCATTCCTTCCTCTCCCAAGATACTGCATTCCCAGAACATTCTGCAGTTGCTCTTGGTATCAGTGTACAAGCAAAAAGAGAAGTGAGTAAGTTCAAGGCCACCTGGAGAACTGTCCCACAAGACAGAAGAAAAGGCCCACATCTACCTTTACTCCAGTCCTCCTCCTCTGAGCTCCACTCTTTGATGCAGACACACGTGTGGGAGCACTAGGGAAACCAACTTGGACAAAGTTCTCTCTGAGCCTATGAATGACGTTGTCTCCCAGTTGCATCCCTGTGCCAAGACCCTGTTGCGTCCTTTTCTGTACACACGACACCTTTGCCACAAGATCAGCCTCATTCTTACCTCGGGGCGAAACGGGCTCAGAGAAGGACAGAAACTTGTGCTGCTGATCAACAGCAGAATCAAGATTGGAACAGGGCGCTGCTGTATCTAGAGAGTGAAGGCCAGAGATTCAGTCCACAGCAATTAGAGATGGGTATTTCATGAAGATTATTTGAAGATGATGACAAATGAGAAAGCAGGGGCATTTACCGTGGTCCAGGAGACCTTCTGTGGTCCACAGGGCTGAGTGTGAACGTGTCTGGAATACGAGGAATGTCACATTGGTTCAGAGCCTTGCCATTTACATTTTATTATTAATTAATTAATTAATTTTGTATTGGGGATTGAGCCTCAGGCCCAGTACATGCTAAGCATGTGTTCTACCACTGAGCTACCTCCACACCCCCCACTGTTTATTTTTAAACTGTGGTAAAATATATGTAGCATAAAATTTATCATTTTAACCATTTTCGGTGTACGACTCAGTGGCATTAAGTACTTCCACATTGTTATTGCAACCCTTACTACTATCCCCTAGTACTCACATTGCAAAAGTGCAAACTCTGGACCCGTTATGGTAACTCCCTACCCCCCACTCCCTCCATCCCCTGAAACCACCACTGTTCTCCTGTCTATGTGTTTGATTCCTCTAGGGACCTCAAATAAGTGGAATCACGCAGTATGTCTGGTGCGTTTCACTTAGCACAATGCACTTATCCATGTAATATGTCAGAATTCCATTCCTTTTTTGTTCCTTTACAAAGCTGAGTAACATTCTTTTGTATGTATGTACCACGTGCAGTTTACATTTATATGCTTACTTAAGCTGATTATAATTTTATAGAGATTATACTTCATAGAGTAATAGGAGTTTTATAGAGCAGAGATTACATCCCCATTTTTCAGGCAAGGAAACTGAAATTTAGAAGGGAAACAGCTTGCCCGAAAGGCAGAAGTGAGGCAGAACCCGGTCCTATCTTGTTTATCTCATTCCTTACTTCGTTATTAGCTCACAAACTTCTACTCATCTGCCATTGTGGTTCTCAGACAGCTCAGAGTGGAGGGCCTGTGTGTGTCCCTCATTACATAAGTGTTTGTCAGCCCCACTTAGCTAGAGGAGGCACAGACTGAAACAGAGACCAGACTCCACCTCCAAGGACAGAACAGGGCTATAGGCAAGGAGGGCATTTTTTAGGCAGGATCTTTGAACTCTGACAGACCTGGCTCTGACTTGAGGGTCAGGCTCCTCAGAAGGAGCGGGTGAGTGGTCAGAGGATCTCTAGTAGGGAATAATAAGGGGTCTCAGGCAAGAAGATTTTGTAGGATTGGTTAGGTGGTTTCCTATGTGATTGTTGGACAGGCCAGCAAGATGCTTCATTGTATTCCTAGAGCCAAACTGTTTCAGATGTAGCTTCAAAGGCTGAGTGTGGGAGGAGGGAAACATACAGAGTACTTTGCCAAGCTTGGCACAACGCTGAGCCTGGCACAGTTAGAAGTGTATATGACAGTGGACTCGGGTATGAAATTAGGTGTCGGAAAGTGTGATGCGATGTCCAGTGTCCAGGCCCAGGTCCAGAGAAAGGGGAGGAGTCTTCTGCCATCTTGAACATTCGGCAGGGACTCTTTGTGTCCACTCCCATCCCAAGCCCTGTGGATGGGAGGTATCCAGAGGACAGATCACATCACATCAAAACCAGGCGTGGCCTGGCTCCTGTGCCTGATGCAGGCTATCGCAGAAGCCCTTGGATGTAGCCCAGACCCTCATTAATGGCATTGCTGAGCTCATTAAGTTGATCTTTCTCCCCTCTTTAGTGTCAGTGCTGAGCTGTCACCTCAGTCACTCCCAGCCTGGGGCTGGGTTAACCCTTGATGGCTCTCGCATCAAAGATTCTCAGGGTCCTGCACAAGCTGCTGTGGGTCCCCAGACACAGACTCAGAAAGACCAACCAGTGCTTGCCTATGGGTGGGTTCATGTCCCAGGGTTCGCATAACAAAACACCGCAAACAGACAGACTTACAAAACAGAAACTTGCTTACCTCAGTGGCACCATTCCTGCCTTGCAAGCACAAGGTCCTGAGTTCAATCCCTGGTACCAAACCAAACAAAAAAATAGAAATTTGCCTTCTCATACTTTTAGAGGCTAGAAATTCACAATCAGAGTGTTGGAAGGTTTTGTCCCATTTAAGGACTCCAAGGAAATATCTGTTCCCTGCCTTTCTGTGGCTCCTGGTGGTTTGTTGGCAATCTTTTAAAAAAAAAAGCATCTCAAGTAGGTGTTATTTCACCAATACAAACATTTGTTTAATATCTATTGGATTGTAGATGTCATGCTATGCATTTAACTGTATATAAATTTTGATTAGTGTGTGTTAGTAATACAGAGGAGCGCGGTTCGTTTTGGGGAAATTGGTACGTGCGTAGAGCATACCTTGATTGATTGCTGGCAATCTTTCGTGTTCCTTGAGTGGTAGATGTATCACTCCACCTCTGCCTTCATCTCTGCATAGTCTTTTTCCTGTGTGCATTTGTGTCCAAATCTCTCCTTTTGTAGGACACAAGTCACATTGGATTAGAGGCTACCTAATGGCTTCATTTTATCTCGATTGCTTCTATAAAGACCCTGTCTCCAAGTAAGGTCACATTTTGTGACATAGGGGCTAGGAATCCAACATATTTTGTCAAGGGACACAATTCATCCCATAATGTGGTATTCTTTACAAATCTCTTGACACCAGATGTCTTTAGGAAACTTATTAGCCTTTGATCAGAATAGGGTGAACTAGATCTCAGAACTTCCTCATAGGGCAGAATGATGGTGGTGTCTATGCCCGGGGGGAAGAGAAGAAAGAGAAAGCAGAAGAGAGAAAGAAGAGGAACTAAGAGAAAAGGAATGGGGAGAGAAATTGCATCCGAACTAATTTTTTAGGACTATGCTTATAAGAAAGGAAACTACGACAAAGGACTTGTAGTGACTCTCAGAGTGACCCAAACCATATTCTCTCTCTCTCTCTTTCTTCTTTCTTTCTTTCTTTTTTGACACAGGGTCTTGCTTTGTATTTCAGGCTGGCCCTGAACTCACTATGTAGCCCAAGCTGGTCTTGAACTTGCAGCAATCCTCCTGCCTCAGCTTCTTGAGTGCTGGGATCACAGGCATGTGCTACCACTCCCAGCTCAGACCAAATTCTTGGCCAGAGGATATTGATTTATATTACATCAACTTCCCTCTGACAGACAAAATGTTGAGTGAAGGAGAAGACTCACATAGAGCCTGGGCTCAGTAGTGCTGCTGCCTTCCTCACAAGCGCCAGGTCCCAAGTTTGATCCCTGGTCCCCCACAAAAAAAAAAAAAAAAAAAAAAAAAGAAAGAAGACTCACATAAAACAAGATATACCATACCATTCCAGCTACATGAATGATGACTAAATCTCTGGTGATAGAAGGTAGGATTCCCTTTAGTAGGCACTGATAGAGAGGGCAGAGTTGAATCTTCGGGGCACATTGATTTGGGAGGTGTGAACATGTGTGTGCCAGTTCATGGGGGTTCAAATTTAGGACAACTTCACTTTATAATATCTAAATTATATCAATCAATTAGTTAATGAAAGAACTTCTCTTCTTTTACTTCTTCTTAACTTTTCTTCTCTCCTCTGGCCACCTCAGGGCACCCTGTCTAATTGTCAGGTAGTTTTCATATTCTTTATGCTCACAAATATGAAGTAATACAAATATATAGCTGGGGTGTTATCTATCATATAAGATTTCCGTTATACGTCCATGTGCATTATGCTTTCAGATACAAGACTAGTGTCCAGAGATGACCTGGAATCCATCCCCATCTACCATTCATGGAACAAGGAGCCAGGCCCTGGGAGTGGATGGGTGTTCAGGCTTTGGTAGAAAAATGTAAAAAACAATGTTCTCTATCCCCAGGAACAGAACCCAGCTCAGCAGAAACCCCAAATCATAATTAAAAGATGCCCTGCAACTCCCTTGGCAGCATACATTTTGAAGATGAAAGTAAATGATTAAAATAATTAAACACTTCAAGCTGACAAGCTGGAGCAGAATCTTGCCAGCGGACGTTTGTCAGTAATTAGCTAATTAATCCTGGCCCAGATTATAAGCCATAGCAAACCAGTCAGGCTGAACAGAGCCGGCTGCTCAGAATTAGACTTTTAAAAAAGAAGGGAAGGGGTGGGAGTAGGAAAGGGCCCATAAGAGGGAGGGAGTTAAAATAAGAAGAAGACAGGCTTTGGTGGCCACCTGGCCTTATCCTCTCAGATAGTGTGGGCCCAGCTCTCCAGGGCTTCCTGCGGGGTTCTGATGCTCTTTCTAGGCTAGACACCCAGCCTGTGCTGGGATGTCAATCGAAATGCACAGTAGGAAGGTGAAACGGGGTGCGCTTTGTGTACCTCTGTTGCCCAGACCAGAAGGAACAGTGGAAAGGAGCACAGGTAGGAGGTAATAAGCACATCATACAGGAACCTAGGTGTGCTATCCATCATTCCACTCAGCGAGGGACCCCAATAATGACAAGAGTCCCTGTTTTTGTGGAAAGAAATGATAAGATCCAAATAGGGGATTAGGGACCAGCCAGGAAGTCTGGGGTCAGGCCAAACTTTGGACCAGTTCTCTCCATAGAAATATAACTCAAGCACAGATGTAATTAAATAAAATAAAAAGAAACAGATGAAATTAATTTAAATGACATACTTTATTTAACCCAGATATTCAAAATGCTATCACTTCATTTATAATTAATTAATATGAAGACATTTTCCATGAGCTCTTTTTACATTCCTTTTTTTTTAAAGCCCTCTCTGAATTCTGGTATGTGCTTTATACTTACAGCTCATCCCAGTTCATATGGGTTATATTTCAAGCACTCAGTAGCCACATAGGACCAATAAGAAGTGAGGGAGAGGAATGCTAAGCCCTGGGACAATTTGGAGCAAGGGTGGAGGAAGGAGAGTAACGCGATCGCCTTACTGTCTTCCTCTCCTTGGCCATCCGTCCACCTAGCTGCTCTTGCTGACTGTTTCCAGCCCAACTGGGGTTTCAGAAGGACAGAGGAGAAGCCAAAAGGTTTGGATTTCTGTCCTGTTGCACACACGTGGGGTAGAGAAATGCTACCGCTGCTGCACAACAGTGTGGCCCGTCGTCTGCGAATGTGATTACATCCGTTTCAGAGCCGCTTCAGGCCATAAATGCTGACCTTCAGAAAGCCGCCTGCAGTTGTAAACCTGGACAAAAGTCCAGTTTTCCACGGTAGACAAGGAGAGAGAGAGAACACATTTCATCCTTGTGGAACACTGCAGTCTGTAAATACTGTCAGACGGAATCTGCCTTTTAGAAAATAATCAGGGTATTTTGAGGTGAAGATCAGCTGCTTCCAGCCAGAGAACAGTCCATCTTCCACCACAGACCTGGATGAAGCTCTGCAGATCAGTGGAATCGCTCAGAACCCACATCAAAGCTGCTAAGAGCCGGGAAGTAAAAAGACACACGCAGCTGTTGACCAGTGACAAAGGCTTGCTGGTGCAGCCCCTGTCATTGACCGCAATTCCCAGAGAAGTCTGGGAAGGGGAGAGGAGGCAGGTGGGAGAAGGGGACTTTGAGGGCCACAGCCGTGGCTCAGACTGCAGAGGAGCAGAAACCGTGTCTTCTGAACTATCTCCAACAAAACAAAACACACCTCCCCCACTCCCAACCGTATCCTCGTTTAGCCCAGCCCAGTCTCCTCCAGCAGGAGAAAGGAGAAAAGCTGTTTTTTTTGTACACCGAAGACCCACGTATGACTACACATTGTAGCCAGTGGTGCTGTGCCCTCAATAGAATAAAGCAGGATTGCTGAGAGCCAAGGGAGGTACAAAGAGAATGTTTCATGGTTCCGGGCTCAGGAACATCTCTGTGAGCTAGGTCGATCGAGAAATGCCCCAAGGAGGAAAGCTTCAGTGGTATGTTGAAGGTGAGGAGAAGTCAAAGAACGGAGAGAAAGGAGGACAGTGGAATTTACACGGACTCGCATTTACATCGTGCTTTAGAGTTAACCAAGTATGCTCACGTGTGTAATCTCCTTTCACCCTCATTGGACTGTAGGGTCCCGAAGGTACTGTCTCATTTGAGAGGCAGTGTAGCACAGCAATTATGAAGGCGGTTCTTTAAAGTCCTGGTTCAGTGTGGCAGACGGAATAAATACATTTATGCCTGCTCCCTCAACAAATTTCACACAAATAAAAAGAAAGGAACATGAAGGAGCCAATGATGGGCCACACATGTCGATACATTTTTGGAAGATGTCAAGGGGATAGAGGAGTGGGAATTGCTGAGATAGCTGAATACCAGGTACTGCAGCAAAAAATGCTAAGGCTGGGCATGGTGGCTCCTATCTGTTACATAAGTACCATGTGCTAACCGATTGAGCCCCTGGAACTCCAAGTGGCTCGTATCTGTAATCCAAGCACTCAGGAGGCTGTGGCAGGAGGATTGTTGCAAGATCAAGGCCAGCCTGGGCTGCATAATGAAACCCTGTCTCTCAACACACGCACACCCACACCCACACACACACACACACACACACACACAAAGATGCCAAGGCAAGGTCAGCCAGTTGGAGTCTCAAGACCAGGGAAATATCAGATACTGAGGGTGACAGTTATTGCAGAAAGTGGAGTAAGAGAATGGGTCTACCTAAAAAGCTGGTCTCATTCATGTCATAACGCAGAGCTGACTACATCTTTCTTACCCTGGCAGGGACTGAGGTTTTATGTTTGAAAACTGAACCAGGGAGTGGTCTGGAGATGAACTTCAGTGGTAGAGCACTTGCCCAGTATGTGTGAGTCCCTGGGTTCTATCTCCTGTACTACCACAAACAAACAAACAAATAAGCAAATGAAAAGAAAATAAGTGAACCAGGGAGGATTCAGTCTAAGAACATTAGGCATGATAGGAAGCAAGGAAAGTGATCAGAATGGAAAGAGAGGTAGTGGGGAAAAGTCTGGATAGTGAAATCCTAGGGCTTATGTGATAAGAGTTTTTTAGAAGGCTTGTGGCCAGGCTTGTACCCTCTATGGTGGAAACTGGTGGATTTTTCACTGGAGACACTGAATACAGAAAAGTCCAGCAGATACTGAGAAAGATCAGAGATAATAGATTATCATAGAAATAGTGAAAGAAAATTTCTCAGAGGAAAAAGATGTTTCCAGGACAGCAATGAATCCTAACAAAAGTGAAACAAATACAATAAATGAAAATAGGATCATACCAAGTTTCATTAGAATAAATTTTACATGTACAAGGATACAGATAAAATATGAAAGGTTTCCTTACAGGAAGGACAAGGTAGATGGGAAGAATAAAGGGGAATTAGGAATAGCGTTATGGCTTGTCTTGATGTTCCCCCAAAGCTTCATGCAGTCATAGGTGGAGCTTTTCTGGGAAATAATTCATGATGCAATACTAGGCTCAAGGGCAGTAGGACTGAAAGTATGCGTGCTACCTGCACTAAGTAATCTGCATAAGATAAAAGGGGCAGAAAGACCCTGCCCTCATCAGGGCGCCCAGAGGGCTCCTCCTACTTCCCTTGTTGCTTTTAATGTCTTCTGTGGAGGCAAACTATTACCCCTCTCCCACCCTGCCTCAGAGCACCCCCATTATGGACTGAAAGCTCAACAAACTGTAAGCCACATAAATATGGGTGTTGAGTATTTTGTCTCAGCAATGAGGGAAAAATAAGACAAATAGCAATGGACAATTCAACAACCACACTGGAGAAATGCCTTCAAAATTCCTACACTATCCAAGTTCCAAATCACTTGTGGGGTAGAATAAAGAATTTTCTGAAATGCAACATGTCAAGATTTTACTTCTCATTCATTCTTTTTTATTGCTATTTATTTATTTAGAGACTGTGTCGCTCTACTGTAATTCAGGTTGGCTTTGTACTCTCACTATGTAGCCCAGGCTGACCTCAAATTCATGGTGATCCTCCTGCCTCAGCCTCTCAAGTGCTGGGCTTACGGGTATCATGCATTCTTTCTTAGAGAGCTACTAAAGGATGTGTTTTATTACACATGATCTTAGACAAAAAGCCAAGAATGTGCTCCATCAAAACAAAAGACAAAACACACACACATACACACGCACACTCAAAAGGAGGCTGAGGCAAGAGGATCACAAGTTCAAGCAATTTAGCAAGACCTTGTCTCGAAATAAAACGTAAAAAGAGGGATTGGGATGTAGCTCAGTGTGAAGGCCTTGGGTTCAGTCCTTGGTCCACCCCTCTGCACTCCTCCAAAAAAAAAACACACATAGCTAGGTGTGGTGGCGCACGCCTGTAATCCCAGCACTTGGGAGGCTGAGGCAGGAGGATTATAGCAAGTTTGAGGCCAGCCTGGGCTACACAGTGAGACTCTGACTCAAAAAACCGAAAAAGAAAAAAAAGTGATATAATTATATTGGAATTAGGGAAGAAGTATGTGATGGTGTGACATAAGATCATCATCTTCTGTCATAAACTAAGAACAAATGTCACAGGTCGGCATATCACTGTACTTGAGTATTCAGAGATAAATACATAGATGCAGTTGAAATATTTTTAAGTGGTTGCTTTAGGGTATGAGACTTGAGTAGGGTGTGTATAAGATAGGTGCCTTAGGACGGCTGCCGTCATCCTGATAAATAACTTCCTTCTTCACCTTAGTTTCCACTTCCTACCTCATGCATGCATCACCGGCCATGAGACCTAAGTATGAACAAGACTTGTCTGCATAGAAAATGAATGTCCAAGAGTGGCCCCTGAGTGGCTGTCCCTCTCTCTCCTCTCTCTCTCTCTCTCTCTCTCTCTCTCTCTCTCTCTCTCTCTCTCTCGCCGAGTGGGCCACCGTGCCGCTTCAGCTCCTTAATAAAGATCTCTCATTCGAGTTCTGTTGGTGTGCGGAGTGGTCCTTGGCAGGCGCCAGTTTCTTTAAGTATAGAGTACTGTATTTTTGTGATCAGACTTGTAGTACCACTTGACTTTTCGAACTCGGATCCTTGCACTTGCAAGGCAGGCGATGGAACCACTGAGCTAAATCCCTAGCCTGACTTTTCATTTTACTAGTTGACTTTTTATTTTGGTTTTTTTTTTGAGACAGGGTCTCACTATGTAGTTAAGACTGACCTGGAACTCACTATGTAGCCCAGGCTGGTCTCGAACTCAGAGGGATCCTCCTGCCTCAGCCTCCCGAGTGCTGGGATGACAGGCATACGCCACCACGCCTGGCTTACTAGTTGACTTTTTAAAACAATGTAAATGTATTGCTTTCTTAAATAAATCAAAATGCAGTACATAATTCAGAATTCTAGAAGGATGAGTGTCAGATAGATTGTAGAGATAGAATATAGACTCACTAGGGCAGGGAAGTGTGCACATTGCTATGCTTTGAGCCTCATAGACTAGTCACTTAATACATACCTTGAGCACTCAATAAATTCCATTGTCAGTCTTTGTATTTGTCTTCAGGGCACATTCTTTTGACCAGAGCATTTCCTCCCCTCATGCATATGCACCTATGTATGTAGGAAAGTCACAGGGCATATTTTCAATAATAAGTTCTTGCTGATAAATTAAGAATGTCTCTGCAGTGAAAGCATTATTCCCCCATGGTGCAGACAAAGTAACTGAGGTCTGATGGCCCATACATTTTTTTTTTGTACCGGGGATTGAATTTGGGTTCTTGTGCTTGCAAGGCAGGTGGCAGAACCACTGAGCTACATCCCCAGAGATGGCCCATAAATGTAACAACCACTATCTCCAGTCTTAGCCTTCAGTCGCCAAGTCTGCTTGGTGTTCTTCACTCAGCAGAATTGTAGAAACACCGTGCTGAAAAATCATCTAGATTTTATGAGAATGGCAAATGGACTCACTTGGCTGGAAAAGAAGTGGATTTGGGCAGGGGAAGATATGAGATAATTCTGGAGATTGGGATAACTGTCATTTGGGGAGAATGTTCTTGATGTAAAGTGGGCAGGGCCTGGAAATTATTCAAAAGAAATGGGAAACCATTTATCTCTTGTCTTCAGATAAAAGGGGCCTTTTACCTTTTTTTTTTTTTTTTTTTTTTTTTTTGGTACTGGGGCTCAAACTTGGGACCTTGTGCTTGTGAGGCAGGAGGTGGCACCACTGAGCTAAATCCCCGCCCACCCCCACCCCCTTTCTGAGACAGTTTCACTACGTAATTTAGGCTGGACCTGAACTTACTATGTAGCCCAGGCTGGTCTCAAACTCATGGTGATCTGCCTGCCTCAGCTTCGCGAGTGCTGAGATCACAGGTATGTGCTACAACGCCTGGCGAAAGAGGCCTTGTAGAAAGCCTCATTTGGCAACAATATGCAGAGTATACTGGAGTGGGAAATTGGGGCCTCAATGCTTCTGAGAGGCTACAACAATGAAATTGTAATGATCTAAATGGAGAGCTGCGGATTTAGCTCAGTGGTTCTGCTGCCTGCCTCCCAAGTGCAAGATCCTGGTTTCTTTCTTTTTTTCCTTTATATTGAGGTTATTGGTACAATCTAGGTATACAAATACAGTTACATTCATCATTGGGATTCTGTACCTTTACATAATAGGTCTTGATTCTCATTTTTCCCCTTGTCCCTGCCCTCCCTTCACTCCCTCCTCCCCTCCCCATTTACAAACACTTCATTTGCATTTTTTCAGTTTCTCATATTTTTTTCTTCTCCCTTACTACCTTCCCCCACCCTTCCCACTTTCCCTATACCTTTAGCCCTTTACTTCCTATTTCACATTATTAATTGTCTCATTAGGATCCTGTGTACTATTATAGTTTTTCACACCAAAGAAACTATTCAGTATTTCAGTTAAAGAAATCTCTGTATGAACATTAAAAATAGGGAATCCTAAAATAAAACTAAAAGGGAAAGTAAAAGAGAAAAGGCAATGATGTAACATTAAAATAATCCTTAATTCTGGAGATGAAAATGGTCCCTGAACATATTTAAATTGCTTCTCACTCTTATAGTCTTATCTTATTCTTTTTTCATTATTTAGAGAATACTTTATTAGTTTCTGTAATCAAACCCTCGTAGATATGACCTTACATATTTAGTA
>NW_022900935.1:12453821-12454585 GCF_012274545.1 Fukomys damarensis
CATTAAGATCAAGCACAACTTGGACACTGACCACCTGTGGTAGTCACTAGTCTATCGCCCTTAAATCATTTGAATTAAATTGAAATCAAGAAGCACTCCAGAACATGTCTGCAGTGAACAAACTTTTCAATATAGTATATTAACAATTTAATGGCTCAGACAGAGCAAGGATGGAAGACCCCCGATCTCAATTAGCTGATTGCTGAACCCCATGACGCTGACTGACCTCGGGCCGCAAGGCCCAGATTGAGTTCCCCATCCTTCTGAATGGTTGAACTCCGCAACGTTCTATTACAGGTTTCCCCGCCCTTTCTTTAAAGATGTTCAAAGTTGGGAACTCAGAAAAATACCCTTGATGACCACCTCTGTCTTTGCAGAGTGGGTCCAAAGACTTGCACAGTCAGGAGGTCTGAGAGTGCGGCGGGGGCTTATGGGGGTTCAGGGGCGCCCGCGCGGCTACCTTCCTGGTGCTTAAGCGATGGCTGCTGGGTCGGGAGCAGGCGTGGTTCTCAAGATCCTGGTTTCTATCCCGGGTACCAAACAAACAAACAAGCAAACATACAAAAAAATTGGAACATGGAGACAATTTCAGGAAAAAGATGTTGAAGAAATCAGTGAAGCCGGGCATAGTGGTGCATGCCTATAATCCCAGCACTGAGGAAGGCTGAGGCAGGAGAATTGTAACTTTAAACCCAGTCTAGGCAACTTAGTGAGACCCTATTTAAAGAAATGGGGGGGCCAGGGATGTAGGTTCTCTGCAGTAA
>NW_022900935.1:12454719-12457455 GCF_012274545.1 Fukomys damarensis
AAAAAAAAAAAAAAAAAATCTAGTTAGACTAATCAGGAAAAAGAAAGAGGAGATATAAATTACCAATATTAAACAAACAAAAATTACCAATATCTTTATTAGGAGCCAAAGAGGGTTATTAATATATAACTGGCAAAAATGAAAAGAAAAGCTGGGTGTGGTGGCACACCCTTAATCCAACAATCTGGTGAAGCTAAGGTAGGAGGATCACAAATTCACACCCAGCCTGGGCAATTTACAGCCTAGTGAGACCCTATCTTTAAAGAAAAGAAAAGATGTAACTTATTGCAAAGACCCTGGGGGTTCCATCTCCAGTACCACACAAAAAGGAAGAAATAGGGCAATTTTTGTTTTTGGTATGGGGGGATTGAACTTGGGTCCTTGCACTTGCAAGGCAGGCCACCGAACCACTGAGCTAAATCCCCAGCCCAAAATTGGGTAATTTTAACAGCTTTACCTCTGTTCAAGAAACTTCATCTGGTTTTAGGTAAAGAAAAATGTGCCTGTAAATTTACACTGCTTTTCACAACCACCGTTGACATTTAGTGCCTCCACAGGTTCACTCAGCTCATCCAAATATTAGCCTGTCACAGTTTGAAGTAGAGTTCCAGTTTTTGACTGTTCCAGGCTCTTTTTTGGGGGATCAAACTCGGGTCCTTCCGTTTGCAAGGCAGATTCCAGAACCACTGAGCTAAATCCCCAGTTATTCCAGGTTCTTAAAAGACTGCCCTTCGAGGATAGTGCGGGCCCTGGTGTCTGTCCAAGGTGCTGACAGCGTGCCTGAATTCATGGTTCAGTTTTGAGTTAAGGCTCCTGAGCTCACCACCCTCAATCCCCGGGGCTCTGCGTTCCGTGGGATCTGTCCGTGGTCCTGAGCACAATTTTCATTTGCCACTACAGCCTTAGTCTACGTCAGGGTCCATTATTTGGTCACACCCTGCACGTGTGAGGACCCAAGAAGGTGCTCCCTTTTGGCTGCATTGTCCCTGCAGCACCCAACTTGCTGAGGTCAAGTTCTCGAGACAGATGGCCTCAACACTTGGGGAAGGAGGCCAGGCATTTGTTGACAAATCCAGACCCCTGAGGAGAAGTCTAGCAAGATCAGGACCACTGCTAGCAGAGCTCCAGCCTTGCGGATAGCTAATGAAGGAAACCTGACACATGGACTTGGTACAATTGTAGACAGATGGCCTCAACACTTGGGGAAGGAGGCCAGGCATTTGTTGACAAATCCAGACCCCTGAGGAGAAGTCTAGCAAGATCAGGACCACGGCTAGCAGAGCTCCAGCCTTGCGGATAGCTAATGAAGGAAACCTGACACACGGACTTGGTACAATTGAGGGTGATGGATAAGGCCACAGACTGGCAGCAAAGAATGATCAGGGCAGCCCTCAAATACCATGTGCCAAGCCTAGGATGCAACCTTTGGGTTCAGATGGGCCTGAGGGGCTCTCATGAATCTGAGCCTGTCCAGTTCTTTTGCTGCAACTTGACAGTTTACTTTCCCAAAGGCAGCCCAATATTACGGGCTGAGCTTCTTTGAAAGCAGATTTGCTCCAGGTCAGGCCAAACATGGAGGGTTTCGCCGTCCCCTGTGTGTGACATTCAAATGATGAGGATAGAGATAGAAATGGGATCAACCAGAGTGGGAGCATCTTGAGGAGAATAGAGAGCCAATTTCCAACTAGTATGTTTAGTTCCTACTATGTAGCAGGAACTGCAAAGATCTTTTATATATACTTCTTTATTAACTCAAATGATCCAGTGAGATCCAAATGATCCTGGTCCCATACACATAGAGTAAGCAGGGCCTAGAGGGGCAAACAACGGACTCAAAGCCATGTGACCAATGTGTGCAGAACCTTTGCTTTTTCTTTCACATGATGTAAGCTCCAGGCTGAGCCTTGCACCCATGAACCCACAATGGACCTTCAAAGCAGGGAGTGCCCTTCTGAAGACCAACCATCCTTGTACCAGCCGTACCTGGTCTGGCTGAATGACACAGGTATCGGCCATGCTGCTCTCCTTTGGTCAGCAAAAGCTACAGGAACTCTGGGCATCCATGAGGCCGGGGGATTGGAGGAGTCTGGAGATCTAGGTGGCAAGAATTGAGGGGGCGCAGAAAGAACTTCTGTGAAAGGAGGAAGCTGGTATGAACGGGGGTGGTAGAGGGCTGGCCCCCTGCTGTTCCCAGAACGATTCTCACCTGCCGATCGATGGCTGGAGACTCACGCAAGTGCTAATCAGCTCCATTGACACACACAGGCTGGGGCTACACTCCATTTTCACATGGAATGGCAGATCGATTCTTCATTCTCTACAGTCCCCGACTGGCCTCATCAGGCCATCTGTCCTTGGGGGACTGAGAGGCTGGTTAACTCTCTGTACCTCTGGCCACCGTGTGCTTTCCCCTTCTCTATATTGTCCTCCAGACATATTTTTTCCCCTAAACCAGCGCCAGGCAAAGCAGCATAGTGGAATTCTTGGCTAGGCATCCAAAAGGCCTAGGTTCCACTTTTAGATAAGCAGCAAGTTGGGTGACTTTGAATCAGTCACTTCACTTCTAACTCAATTTTCTCAGCTGTTTAGTGGTGATAAAAATGTCAGTCCTGCAGCCTTTCTCTGAGGACTCAATACATTTAATGAATGTAATGATAAGAAATATTGAAAAATTGGGCTGGGGATTTAGCTCAGTGGCACCATGCCTGCCTTGCAAGCACAAGGTCCTGAGTTTGA
>NW_022900935.1:12457507-12474465 GCF_012274545.1 Fukomys damarensis
AAAAAAAAAAAAAAGACAGAAAGAAATACTGCAAAATTGAACAATATGAAACACAGGTGGCTGGTCCTAAAAGAATAGGTTCTTCTCCTAAGACCAGCCCTCCTCTTTCACCTCAAGTTCTATCCTATCCTGTTGACATAGATCCAGGAGAAATTTTGTTCTCTTTCAGGTTATTTTAAGTTGCCAAAAATGGTTCTTGATCCCTGTGTTCCTGACATGATTGGATCTCCTGGTGGGGACCTCTGAATTCTAGAAATTGAGTTTAGAGGGAGCTAAAACCAAGTAAGCAGGAGCCGGGCTCAGCCAACTCAGGTGGAGATCTTAGAAAAGGGTGTTTCTAGGGCTTGAATAAACTTCCAGGCTCACCTCTTACTCTCACAAGTGACGTCCCACCCACGGTGACATATTTTTACAATACCCATCAGTTTCATTTAATGTCAGGAAAAAACACCATGTTTTAGAAATGCCCTTCATTTTTGTCCCATGGATATTTTGTCCCAGGATATTTGTCCTATGGAAATGTCCCATTTTTGTCCAGAAGGCAGAACCCTTAGTCCTTCAGTCCAGCCTCCTGGTCACTGATGATTCCATAGAGTAGGGGCTGTTGCCTAAGCTGAATTAATCAGATTCTTGCCAATTTCATGTGCCCTGGAGAGGGAAGCTGCCCATTTCTGGGGCAGCCATAAGAGTGTATGTGAGCCAGACATGATGGCATGCCTGTAATCCCAGCATGCAGGAGGCTGAGACAGGAGGATTGCTGGGAGTCTGAGGCCAGCCTAGGTTATAGAGTGAGTTCAAGGGCAGCCTAAAATGTATACTGAGACCCTGTCTCAAAAAAGAAGTGTATGTAAGAACAGAGGAAACCAATTTGCTGAGAGGAGACTGGAAGAGATGTGCAGAAAAATGCAGAGGCAAGAATTTCTGAGACCCTAAGAGAGAGCAACAGGAGGAATCAACTCTGACAGTTTTCTATCTTCAGAGTGCATCAACTATACTTTTTTTTTTTGTACTGGGGGTCGAACTCAGGACCTTGCACATGTGAGACAGGTGGCAGCACCACTGTGCTAGATCCCTGGCCCTTCATCAACTATACGTACTGTGTGCATGTATGAGCTTCCCTGTCTTTTCCCACTGCAAACTACCTTTCATCAGGCTCCCTTGCATGCGTTTATGTTTCTTACACTTATAAACCCTCTGCATAGAGCAGATCCCATATGTGCAACTACTACTTTAACTGTTTTTAAAAACTATACAGTATTAAATTATATTCAACTGGATTGGTTACCAACTTTACAAACAAACAAACAACATTGAGTTAGAAGTAGTTTGGCCATGGGACAGAGCTTCCAAAGTGCTTCTGAATTAGCAACTGAAAACTCCACATGCCCTGGAGTTAGACTATTACTATTTATTTATTTATTTATTCATTCATTCATTCAAAAGTATCCTGCTGGGTGTGCTGGTGCCCCCTGGTGTGCGGCCCCCTGGGGCACTCAGGCTGGGCAATTTTGGGGAACCTGTCTCAAAATGAAAATGGCTGAGGATATAGCTTACTGTGAAGGCCCTAGGTCAATCCTAAGTATGGCAAAAAAAAAGAGCATTTAATAAATATCAAATAACTACTATATTCCAAATTTATACTATGTACTAGACATCTGATGGGAGCTAAAGAAAGACTCTATTTATATTTATACGAAATTACTTTCTATTAGGTTCACTTTTCCTTACATATAAACTTACAGATTAGAAAATTGAAGCTCAGAAGGGGTTAGGGACTTGGCTCTGGTAGAGCATTTGCTTAGCATGTGCAAGAGCCCAAGTTTGAGCCCCAGCTCCACAAAAATACTGAAGCTCAAAGAAGTCAAGTAGCCTGCCCAAGGTAATACAGTCGTTGGTGGCAGAGCAGGGATTTGAACTTGGCCTGCTTGGTGCGTTCACTCATATCTTAATCACCACATCATAAGGACGCTCAGTACAAATACGCAACACCCTAAAGTTGGGGATGAATCTGCACCAATTCTGGCTTCACTTGGGCCTAAGTATATGCAGCCAGTTTCTAAGGATAATCAAAGAGAGCCTCATCAGCCACCTCTGGTGCTAGGGCAGTGCTCAGAACTTAGGCCTGAGGTATTGGAAAGGCTCTGCATAGCCCTTTGAAGTCCCCACTTATAAATCAATCTGCTGAGCCATGTAGAGACTCCTGTGAGGGATGCCTGTTGTCTCACGGATAGCTGCTTGGCCAGCGCTTGCACCCCAGGGCTGCCCTGCCCAGGGCCTGCATCTTCTGACAGTGCTCTTGATCCTTTCTCTTCCAGGGTCCCCACAGCCAGCTTCTCTGCTTTAGAAGTTTTCTTACACCTATGCCTTCCTTTCCACCCCATGTCCTGCCTGACTGCATCATAGCCCACTGGGATGATGCTGACAGCCTCTTCATGGACCTGCTGGGACAAAATTTCTTTCTCAAACCGGGCATGGTGGCGCACGCCTGTAATCCTGGTACTTGGGAAGCTGAGGCAGGAGGATCGTCGTGAGTTTGAAGCCAGCCTGGGCTACATAGTGAGTTCAGGGCCAGCCTGAACTACAAAGGGAGATCCTGCCTCAGAAAACAAAACAATTTTTTTTCTCATAAATTTATTCTCACAACTGCTACAACCAGCTTTCTAAAATACATACTTGACTATGTTCTGTTCTTCCTCTAAAAGCAATGGCTCCTTTTGAGATGTTACTATTTGCAAAATCTGTATAAAGCATATATTGGAATGCTCAGCACTAATTTGCAAATTTTCTATAAATCTAAAATTATGCCCAAACAAAAACATTGTTTAAAAAGATAATGATTGGGGCCGGGGATTTAGCTCGGTGCTTCTGGTGCCTGCCTCAGAAATGCAAGGGCCCAAGTTCGATCCCTGGTAACAAAAAAGAAAAAAGAAAAAAAGATAGTGACTCAACATTCCACTTACCCTAGTAATTCAAGATACCCTGTCAAACCCCTGTCCCCTACCCTACTGCCTTCCTACCATCTTGAAGATGCCATCCTTTCCACTGGTTGGAAAGCTCTTCTGCATACACTTAACTTTCCGTCCCTTTAGCTTGACAGGCTCCTAGTTAGTACATTTATTTTTTATTCAGGTATGTACTATTTGACTATATAAGCACTTTAAAAACATCAATTTGTTATGTTTACAACAGCTCTATAGGGAAGCTACTATTAATAATCTATTTTTACAGATGGAGGAACCAAGGGACAGCATAGGGAAGTTCACTAACAAGCCCCAAACTATGGAGTTGGTATTCAAACACACACATCTGGATCCAGTGTCATCTCTTAACCAGTGCACTGTGCTGCCTTTTCAACTTCAGAGTTCAGCTCAAGTGTCACATCTCTTGGAAGCCTTAATTCCTTTCCAACAAAACCACTTTCTTCCCCACTCTAAGATTCCATGACTTTTTGTATATTCACTTGGTTTTTGTTCATTCAGTATTCATCAGAACATGTTTATTGAGTGCTTACTATATCCTACCATTTTTCTAGGAGTTGAGAATCTATTCATCTTCAACAATCTGCAGAAGACAATGCTGCAATTATATGTTGTTCTCTCTTCTCTTTACAGACTACTTTTTTTCTAGTAATGAGGATTCAACCTAGAGCCTTGCAAGTGCTGTACCATTTGGACTACTTCTTGAAGGTGTTAATCTTTTTTCTTTTTGTTTTTGGTACCAGGGGTCAAATTCAGGACCTTGCGCTTGTGAGGCAGACAGCAGCGGCACCACTGAGCTAAATCCCCAGCCCTTGAAGGTGTTAATCTTTACCTTTGTAACTCCTTTAGAATCTTGCACAGTGCCTGGAATGAGGTTTGTCCTCAGTAACAGTGCTTTGCAAGAATAAATGAGTAGTTATCAAGAATTGTGATGACAGTAAAAATAATGTTAACCATCCAGATGAATCCAAAATGTGCCTACAACAGTGAGGGCTGTGGGCCAGCGGTTCCATGCATCATCAAGTGAGCCCTAGGCTGAGAAGCTCCTGGGCAGATGACTGGTGCCTTGTGCATATTGGCCAATCATGGTTGTCACCGCGATTATTTCTGCCATTAGTGTTGGTGCTATGCCACAGTGTGGCAGGTGCCAGCAGCAAGCTGGCTTGTCACACTTCCTCAAGGCAAAAGCATCATGAAAGCAAATGTTCCTCAAAGATGAGCAGCAAGGCGGACCAGATTTAGGCTGGGCTTTCAGCCTGGAGTCTGAGAAATCCAAACATCAGTTCTGGGTCACTGGGGCCAAGGCACAATGTACTCTTATTTCCACAATATATCGGGAGTTGGGCTCCAAGAAGTGGGATGGTATGACACAGGAGTCACTAGATTAAAGAACCCCAAACTAGAACGCTCATCAATTTAACCAGATCAGTGCCTGAGTGGACAATGGGGTGTTTTCCAGGTGGAAGTTGGATTTGCAATGAAAATGGAAAGGTAAGAGAGGGCTTAACATGGTCTTGAATTCCTTTGTAGTCCCAAGCCATGGAAAAGGAGGCACACCAGTCTTCCCGATTCTGTATAATCTCCTTGGGGATCAGAAGTCAGATGGCACAAATGATAGTTCTGATGTTTGTGCAGAATTCTCATGAGTCCTTTGTGACTTACCCTCAAGGATCCCAGAATCATTGTATTGAATGATTACAGGCTTCCTAGGTGAATGGAATTCTCTAAAAGTCGTTAGATCCATTCTTCTGCCTCTGGGCAAGAGGTTGAAACAATTAAAGGTGATAAATAACAATTGTTTGGCAGAGACATGCTGGGTTTTGGATAGTATAAGGTAGCAACAGGTCATGGACCCCTTTGGTTCCACTGGGGCTGTGTTAGCTCCTGTGCGACCTACAAGGAGAATGTTGTGTTTTTGGCCATCAGCAGATGTGACTATTCTGATCCCTGGGGGTAATGAAAAGAGTAGGAAGGTGTCATTTGTCTAAAATCCCCTGGGATGCCAGAGCCTGCTGCTGTAGACACCAGCCAACCTGGTGTTTGTATTCTTGGCCAACTACATGCCCCAGGGATGGCAAAGAGATTTTCCAGTGAGAGGTCTTCCTTTCCAGGTGCAGAAGCTGAGGACTGGAGTAAAAAACACAGTTACAGTTATCCCAACCTCTAGGCCTCAGATTTTCAGTGTAGCTTCTTCCTAAGGACTGTCTCCATTCCAAAACCTTATAAATGACCGTTGCATTTCCTTTTCCAGGGTCAGTAGTTGGGAAGCAGAAGAGAGAATTTGAAATTGGAGGGCTTTTCTCTTTTTCTTCCTGCATCTATTTTTCTGACTCTGCTTCTGTTACTTTCAGTTACTTTGGGTCAGGAAGGATATTGCCTATCAGAATATTTATTCCAAATCTACACAGTTCATTCTGTTTTTACGGTACTGAGGATTGAAGCCAGGGTACACTGAGCTACATCCCCATTTTTTATTTTGAGACAGGTTTTTGCACATTGCTCCAGCTGGCCCTTGAACTTGTGGTCCTCCTGTCTCAGCTGAGATTGCAGATGTGTGCCACCGTGCCTGGCTCATTTGTACTTTAATCTTTCCCCAGCTACCCCAAATACACCCACTCCCACCCATTCTCTCACTTCTTCTTTGTTCCATCTCTTCATTTGAGGGTTTGATGGGCTTCCCTCCTCCTACACATTGGTTTGGTCCCCTTCCTTTCCTCTGGTCTGATTTACCTTTGTTGTAATAGATTTCCTTCTGATGTGGTCTGGGACCTTCTGAACTGAACGATAGCTCTGATGGACAATTCTTACTGGCATTGCTTGGCCCTTTGTGTAACTGCTAGATGGCTCTGGAGATTGAAGGCAACCCTCATAGATAGTGAATAGCAACATATATTAAATGCCTACCGTAAACCAAGTACTAGGCTAAACATTTAGTTTAGTCTTATTTCATCCTTGCAACCACTCTGTGAAGTAAGTGCTGACATTGATAGCTCTGTCCATTTTATATTAAATTACACATTGAAATTCAAAATGTTGAGCATCTTGCTCAAGTTCCCCCACTAATAATGGCAGAGTTTGAATTCAAACTCAAGGTTGTCTTATTTTGAAATATGGCACAAAATTTTATCCACCACGTTGCACTTTCTGTCTAATTTGGAGGGATTACATTTTCTGGAACTGGACAAACATCACCTTTAAGCCTAGAGACAGTTTTATGGACCCCAAAGAGGTATATGTTTGAAAGATTCCTGACCTGATACAGAAAATTCTTGCACAGACATATGACAAGGAGAAGCCAGGCATGGTGGTGCACACCTATAACCCCTGACTCAGGAGGCTAAAGCAGCAGGATCACTGTAAGTTCAAGACCAGCCTGGGCTCCATAGTGAGTTCCAGGTCAGTCTCAACTACAAAGTGAGACCCTGTCTCAAACAAACAAAAAAAAAAGTGCCGGCTCCAGTATGGGGACGAAAAGATACACCTTGTGCAGAATACATCTATAAGAAGGGGCGGGGTGTAAGTCACATGACAAGAAAACACGTACCTGTAATGGATGTGAATTTTGCTCTACAGCGCTCGTGTAAGTGGTACATTTTTCTACCTTATCTAAACGTTGGATGAATCCTTATTTGCTCTGGTTAACAGAAATTTAATTTCACCCGGTGAAGGGGAGGAGATGCACCTCTTTCAAAGTTACACGAAGATTCTGAAGGGTGCACTGGCTTGGATTGCACTTCCTAGAAGCAGAGTCTGAGACAGGGATTCTTGTTCAAGGGATCTACTGGGGGAGTAGTTTTTGGAGGAAGAGTGTGAGAGCAGGATGAGACAGTGAAACATTGACAGAAACACTATCTCAGCTGATTCTCAAGAAAGCTCTGGAGCACAAATTGGACCGCAGAATCAGTTCCCCACCGAGTCAAGAGAATCAGTCGTTTGTATTCTTGCGTCCATTAGCTATTGATCAAGTTGGAATGCAGCCTCCCAGGTGAAGAGGATGACAACCCTCTAGAAAAGAAGGCAGCTATAAAATGTCAATCAATATAGCTGGAGGTAAGTGCAGGGATAGATTTACTACAGTCTGCTCCAATCAGCTTCACTCGCTTTTCACATTAAATTCACTACGTCTAGGCACAGCTTCTCCTGGGTCCTGGTGGACTTAGTTGACCTTCAGTTTTCTGAGAAAACTTATGAAAACAGATTTTGTGGAATGAAATGTAGCTTGTGCTACTACCTTTGGCTCTAGGCTTTGGTACTCATTATCTTGCTCTTCGACCACTCATTTTAGGTCCTCCTCTCCTTTGGCTTGCTTCCTTTTTTAGGGTCTTGTCCGTTGATCACTAAACTCTTATCAGACCATGGTTACTAAAGTTGCCCGTTTAAAGTTCAACTGGACACAAGAGTACTAAGAGATGTCCCAGTGGATCATGGGAGCTCCAGACATGTGCCTTTCTGCCTACATTATGAAACCTACCTCTTCGTGATGATTAGGATTACCAAATTGTTCATGCAGTTCTTGAGTACTCTGGATGTGCATGAACTTGATCTCAGACGCATCACTTCCATTTTATGATGGATTACTGCTGCTCCACTTGACTTTCTAACTTGGTGGGTCTGACATAACCCAGACCAAAAAAGGAAGGTCAAGCTACATGGTCATCTAATGTCCTACGATCAGACACTCAGTGTCTTTGGGGTTTGAGGTGCAACACTTCCGTTACAGATTAGCAGAAGGTCCCACATATATTGTTATAATAATATATAATATAATCTACACTATATAATAATATAATGTAACAATATAATGATGTTATATAATAATATAATATTTTAATATATAATGCTATAAAACTTTTCTCTACCAAAGACACTTCTAGTAACATGGGATCAGCAGGGTCAAAGAGAGCAGTATCAGGGTTGCTAATTTGTAGTCTGTAGCCGCTCCTGCTGCAGGGCCCCTTTTTGCTCTGGGCACGCTTAAAATTAGCAAGCAGTCTTTCCCCATGCCAATAGATGAGACCACCACTCAGTACAAACATACAAAGCTTAAGTGATTGCTTACTTAATTATATTCTGGTTTAGTATGTTTTCCACCAAGAAGAGCATTTGTTTGGGGCTAGCCTGGAATTCAGGCATCAGTGGATTTGGGGGGGGAAATTAGTGAATTGATATAATCTTTAGAAGTGTGGTTACTTGGATGAGACTGTTCATTGGTTGACATTAAATAATATGTTCCGCCAGGCATGGTGGCACACTCCTGTAATCCCAGCACTAGGGAGGCTGAGGCAGGAGGATCGCTGTAAGTTCAAGACCAGCCTAGACTACATAGCGAGTTCCAGGTCAGTCTCAACTACATAGTGAGACCCTGTCTCAAAAAAAACAAAAAAAATGTTCCTCAGAAAGTATTTAATCTCAATTGGTGGACAATGAGTACTTGCAGTTGGCCTGCAAAAGCATATTCACTGGTGAAAGTTGATTGATTAAAGGATGTTACAGCTGATTGTGTTAATTAATTGTTAGCAAGGGCATAGAATTTTTGATTATTGATTAGACAGGCTTACAGCAGATTTTGGCTTGATATAATGGCCTCAAAAAAGTCAGTTTTTTGTTTTTGTTTTTGTTTTAGTACCAGGGATCAAACTCAGCTCCTTGTGCTTGCAAGGCAGGCGGCAGAACCCCTGAGCTAAATCCCCAGCCCAGCATTTTTATAAGTGTAGGAACTATCATTCATTCATTTTTTTTTGAAACAGGGTCTCAATAAGTAGCACAGACTGGCCTTGAACTCCAGGTCCACCTGCCTCAGCCTCTTGAACACTGGGACTATAAGCATGTACCCCTATACCCAGCTTTGTATGGGAACTTTTAAATTCTTGGTTTTCTCTTTTGGTCTTCACTCAGCCAGGGCTATAGGAGAGACCTACATAAATTATCCAGATATTTACCATTATTACGATTTTCTATGAGGATGAAGTTTCATTTGGAAAGGGTTAATTTTAAGTGTCAATCAACATGATATTACCTTGTTTTTGTCTTTGAGTCATATATATTGAATTATCTATCAGGACAGTGGCTGCATATACTCATATGAAACTCTAGACAATAGCCATCTAATAATTGTGAGAAAATAAGAATAACTGGAATTATAAGAAGAATTTGTAAGGAACTTTGGACACATTTTCCAAGATTTCTGTCCTGACCAGGAAAGCATTTTTTTTTTAGACAGGGTCTCACTATGTAGTTGAGACTGACCTGGAACTCACTTTGTAGCCCAGGCTGGTCTCAAACTCACAGCAATCCTCCTGCCACAGCCTCCCAAGTACTGGGATTACAGGCATGCACCACCGCACCTGGCCCAGGAAAGCATTTTAAACAACTTCCTAAATCTATTTTAAATAGCTACATTATATTTTCCTTCAAATAGTTCCATTTCATCTGTGATATGAAGTTAGGGACCAGATGTCATGTACCTATTATATAATATTTGAACGCCTTCGTACATTTTTCCATTCTGTAAAAGGCCTTTGCCTAAAGACTTTATACATAGCAGCTTGCCAACAGGAAGATTTGATAAATAATTTCCTTTAGCTTCTATTTCTTACTATAGGTCTACCTTTATAAAAGGCAATTTTTCATGACAGCATCAAGGCATTAAGTGCATATATTTACTGTCTTGTTTTTAGCAATTTGACAGGCCTTGAGAGGGGTGCATTTCAGTCATTTGAAGTGATTTGGCTTCTGGAAGAGGAACTGGATTTGACAAGAAATTGGACTAGTTATTGTAGGGTAATTAGAATAACCCTGAGGCAATGTTGTCAATGTATATAGTGTTGTTTATCCCATGTGAATGCAAACTACTTCTGATTTTCCTTCTTGAATGATATGGAAAACAATGCACTACCAGATCAATGGCTACAAAAGATGCATTTATAGGGCCAGGGATTTAGCTCAGTGGTTCCGCTGCCTGCCTTGCAAGTGCAAGGACCCGAATTCGATCCCTGGTACCAAACTCCCCGCCCCCAAAAAAAGATGCATTCATGGTTGGATTATTCTGCTCTAGTAAAGATAACCAATCCAACACAGCAGAGGAAGTGGCATTTGTTACTGAGAGAGTCTGCAGTGGCTGACTGTCATCTGTGGTGATCCACTCAGTCTTTACATGGGCCAGATTGGCCAATTAAATGGAGTGATGATGGGACAATCACCATGGCATTCTTCAAGTATTCAAGGCTGGTGCCGGTTTCTGTGAACTCTCCTGTCGAGATCTGTTTTTTTGCTGCTATAACAAAATACCATAGACTGGGTAATTTATAATGAACAAAAAAAATTCTTACAATTCTGGATAATTCAAAATTGAGGAATTGTATTTGGTGATGGCCTTCTTGCAATATCATAACTTGGTGGAAGACATCACATGAGCAAGAGAAAAATGATAAAAGGTTGAACTCATTTTTTTAGGGGGAGTTGAAACAGGGTCTCATTATGTAACCCAGGCTGCCCCTGAACTCCTGGTGATCCTCCTGCCTCAGCCTTCCAAGTGCTGAGGAGATTACAGGCTTGAGCCAGCACACCTGACTCTCTACCTTATTCTTATCTCCCAAATCTTCATTCTCCCTTCTCATCCTCCTTCCATCCTGCCCTGTATCACCGTCATTCACAACCATTCCATTTGTAGGAATACCAAAGATGGGAAGATACTAAAAAGGGAATAGCTGGGTCAAATGGAACCTTTAGTTTTAGTTATAGTTGTTTTTTGTTTTTGGTTTTTGGTACCAGGGATCGAATTTGAGACCTTATGCTTGAGAGGCAGGTGGTGGCACCCCTGAGCTAAATCCCCAGGCCTAGTTTTAGTTTTTTGAGGAATCTCCACAGATTTCCACAGTGGTTACAGTCTACACTTCCACAGTGGACAAGGGTTCCTTTTCTCCCACAGCCCTGCCAGTATTTGTTACTGGTTGATTTCTAGATAATAGTTATTCTTTCTGAGGTCAGATGGAATCTCAGTGTTGTTTAAATTTGCATCTCTTGGGGAATTGGGGTGGGGGTGGAAAGGATAGAAGGGAAAGAAAAGAAAAAAGAATAGAAGGAGCCGGGTGTGGTGGTGCATACCTGTAATTCCAGCACTCAGGAGGATTGTTGTGAGTTTGAGACCAGCCTGGACTACATAGTGAGTTCCAGGTCAGTCTCAGCTACATAGTGAGACCCTGTCTCAAACAAACCAAACAAAAACAAAAACAAAAGAAACAGAATAGAAGGAAAAAATGGAAACAAAGCTTTTGTAAATAAGGAGGGGAAGAGAGGTTGAAGGGAAGAGAGGGGATGGGAAAAAAAGAAGAATCAGATCTATCATGTACAGGTATAAGTTCCCTATGATGAATGTTAAACATTATATAGATGTAAAATATGCCAATAAAAGTAATTTAAAAAGTAAATACCTTTATTAAGACACAATTAACAGGCAATAACATGCACACAGTTTGAGTTCTGACATATAACCACAATTAATCAATTCCAATACCAAAAAAACAAAAACTAAAACACCCACAATCAAGATAACAAACACATTCCTCTTTCTCCAAAATCTCTTCATGCTCACTGCATCTCTTTATCTGATCCTTCCTTTCCTTTCCACCCCTAGGCAACCACAGACCTTCTTTCTGCCACTATAGATTAGTTCACGTTCCTAGAGTTTTATATTAATAATATGTATACTATACTATAATAATATGTCTATAAAATAATAATATAATATATATACTATAATAATATAGTGTATACTCTTTTTTCCTGGCTTTTTCATAATTATTTTCAAGTGTATCAGTGTGGTATGCATCAGTGGTTCATTTGTTTTTATTGCTGAGTAGTATTACATCATATTCATATACCATGATGTGTTACCTGTTCACAAGTCTGACTTTCTTGTTTTCCACTTTTTGGATATTCCAAATAAAGTGGTTATAAACAAAAAGTGGTTATAAATATTCATGTGCAAGTCATTGTGTGTCATTAAATTTAAAGTGCATATCTTTTATGCAGTCTGTTATTAGTCATAGCTTTTTCATCTTATTTGATGATTTCTGGCTTTCAACTGTAATTTCTGGATCATTTATATTTATGTGATTATTATATGGTTGGATTTAAATCTACCATCTTGCCATTTGTTTTTCTTGGTCCCTTATTCTTTTTGTTCACTTTTTAATCTTTTATGTTTTCTTTTAGATTGTGTTATTCCATTTCAAATTTTCTATCAGCTTATTAGATGCAATCCTTTGTAGCACTGTTTTAATGGTTGTTTTTTTGTTTTGTTTTGTTTTGTTTTTTTGGTACCAGGGATTGAACTCGGGACCTTGGGCTTGTGAGGCAGATGGCAGAACCACTGAGCTAAATCCCCAGCCCTGGGGTTTTTGCATACATGTTTTACTTATCACTATCTACTCTCAAGTAATGTTATACCACCTCTTATGTAGTATAGCAATTTTATAACAGTGTATTCCAATTTCTCCAACCCAAGCCTTTATGCTTCTGTTGGCTTATTTTTACTTCTAAATATGTTATATATACATACATATATATATATATATGTATGTATATATAATGATTACATTATTTTTACTTTAAACAATCATATGTTAAAAACCATGCACACCCTAAGAGACAAAGCCTTTATATCTACCCATATATCTTTGCATTTCCAGAGCTGTCTGTGCAAACCTAGGTAGGCTCTCTTCTGGTCAAGAAAAATTCTCTGAATAAAATGGTAATTGTCTAAGAAAAAAAAAAGAAATAAGGAAGGAAACCTAAAAAATAAAATGGTAATTATCAGTTGTTATCAACTAACATTTATGAAAGCTGTACAGCAAAACACTTGTTCCTCAGGAATTTGAAGCCTTTAATAGATTTATACCTTTGTGATTGGGGCTTCTTGATGGCATTTCTGTGCAACTTTTAAAATTGGTTGTGTGTGGGCCAGGGATTTAGCTCAGTGGTTCTGCTGTCTGCCTCGCAACGCAACATCCCTAGTTCGATCCTCAGTACCCAAACATACAAAAAAATTGGTTGTGTGTAATATATTTCTTGGTCTTGGCAATGTCTGCATCATAACCCTGACTTTCTAATTTTAAGACTAAATTATTCTAAAACTTTAATTGGAAGAGGGATTCTCACTGACTCAGTGAAGTAGCACAAATTAGGTCTTGAAAACCCACTTTTATACTGACAAGAAGTTACAACAGCTCTAGTGTTATTTCACTATCAAGGCTTTCAAAAGTCTTGGAGAGGAAGAGGAAAGAGCCATGCTAAAAGACTGTTGGATCCTTTTTAAAAAGATTACAAAAAATATTTTTTTTTTGGTAAAGATAGCAGATCTCCCAATTCAGAGTGTGGCAGCTTTTGTGATTAAAAGTGCATACAAAGCAAAGGGTCTGGAAGAAAGCAGACATTTAGTGGAAGGGGGAGAGATAATTAACTCAACGCGAGGCCGAGGGATTTCTCTGGTAGTGTTTAAGAAAAGAAAATTTCTAGAATGATGGATGCAGCTGTGTTGTTAGAGAGATGGTTGACTTAATGACCTCACTGCCCCTGGCATCCACTCTGTGATAGATAGGTTGTCCCAAACTCCTCAGGCTCTGTTCCTTTATGGGCAGTGAGCTGGAAGGAACACTTACAATGAAATAAGCACTACAATTTCTGAAGAGGCAAATGAATTGCTTACTTGCATTTGGAGATATAATTGCAACTCTTTTTTTCTGTCTCTCAGACAGTTGTGGATGTCAAAACCTAGGCATAGAATTTTTCACTTTTTTTCAGAACTGTTGTGCAAATTTTAAAGGGATGGCTGGTTATTTTTTTAATTACAAATTACAAATAATGGTATGGGGTGTAGCTCAGTGGTAAAGTTCATACTTAGCATGAGCAAGGTTCTCATCTCAGTTGAATTCCCAGCACCAAAAACAAAAACAAAAACCAAGCAGTGTGTAAGGACTAAAAGTAGATCTGTATAAAACATAAAGTGAAAAAGTTCTCCTTTCAAATCACTCTCCAAATGACTACATATAACTTGCTATTAGAATATTTATAAACATATTTTTCGTTCATATTCAAATATTCAGGGCCAGGGATTTAGCTCAGTGGCACTGCGCCTGATTCACAGGTGCAAGGTCTGGAGTTTGATCCCCAGTACTGCAAAATAAATAAATAAACAAATAAATAAATAAATAAAATGGCATTGTGCAAAATATAGGAAAGTATTTTCACTTTCACTTAGTATATATTGCATCATAGACTATATAGGTATCATTAGATATATTTATTTCTCTTTCTAGTAGGAGTTATCAAACCCAGGGGCACTCTATTACTGAGCTACTTCTCTAGCCAACCCCCCTTTTGGAGACAGGGTCTTGCTAAAACACTAAATTGCCCAGGCTGGGCTTGAACTTGATTCTCCTGCCTCAGTCTCCCAGAATGCTGGGATTACAGGTGTGAGCTACCACATATAGCCTTTTTATTTTTTATTTTGAGGCAAAGTCTTGCTAAATTGCTTAGGTTGGTCTGGAACTTGTGATACTCCTGCCTCAGCCTCCAGAGTAGCTGTAATTACAGGCCTGCACCACTAGGCCCACCTGTTTCATGGCTGCATAATATTTTGCTGTATGAATATCATCACTTGTATAATAATTTCTCTATTTAGACATGTAAGTTTGTCTTCTTTCCATTATTGTTGCAGTGCTGCAACACTGAATATCCTGCAAGCAAATATTTGGGTTATATGTGCAAGTATTTCTTTGAATTCATTTAAAAGATTGTGTACACTAAAGCTGGGCATGATAGGGCATATTTGTAATCTCAGCACTCTGGGAGACAGGCAGGAGTTCAAGCCCAGCCTGGGCACCTTAGCTAAACTCTGTCTCTAGTTAAAAAAAATTTTTTTTAATTTAAGAAAGACTGAGGTTGTAGCTCCATGAGAAGGCTCTGAGTTTAATCTCTTGTAGCACAAAGTATATTGAAACATTTTTTTATTTCATTGCTGGAGATTCAGCACAGGGACTGGAACATACCAACCACATACTCTACAATTAACTGGGACCCTGGCCACATACCACTGTCCCCTGTGTAAGAATGCCTTTTAAATTACAGCTATCTATGTCATATATTGAAATATTCCCAATTTATATTTATTTCCAAGCACTAGAATGGTCATCATAGAGATTTGCGATATTATGTAGTCAAGTCTATCAAGTCTTTTCTTGTATTGCTTCTACCTTGTCATGCTTAAAACACATTATCTCCCAATGATTATCACAATATTTTTCTATCTTTCTTCTATTGTTTTTTTTTTTTAATTTGGGCTTTCACACTTACATCTTTAATCCAACCGTATATTATTTTTGTCAAGGATGCAAAGAGAGCTCTTCTCCAATCCAGCTTCTGGCAAGATTTTACAAAGCAATGAAGGAAATGTAAACCTGAAGGAGCAAGGGACTCCCACGTGTTAGGTAGGTTTACAAAGAGTGAGATTTTATCTTCAGGCGATTTTGTTGTTGTTGTCACTTTGGAACTTGCTATGTAGCCCAGGCTGGCGAGTGTTGGGATAACAGGCATGAGCCATCAAGCCCAGCATCAAGTGAATTTTATTTTAATTATTTTATTATTTTGGAGGCAGCTCTAAACGCTGCGACAACATAGTGAGACCTTGTATCAAAAAAAAAAGCCAAAAGACTTGAAAAGAGAGAAAGAAAAGAAAAGAAAAACAAAAAACAAAACCCAGGGTATTATAAAAGATAGAGGGTGACGAGTTAAGAAAACCCCAGCCACCAACTCGGAAGAAAATACGCTCTACACCACTCCCATTTTCCAACCTCTCGCGATAATCTTACGTCATCAGAGCGCCAGCGGCCCGGGCGTCGCGCGGCTTGCGTCACGCCTACCTAGGTTCCACTGTGCTGTCTCACCAGGGAGGCCGAAAAGCCGGCAAATCCCTCTGCTTAACCTGTGGTCTCGGGTCTCCCACTAACATGGAGTACCTCATCGGCATTCAGGGCCCAGACTACGTCCTTGTGGCCTCCGACCGCGTGGCGGCCAGCAGTATTGTCCAGATGAAGGACGGTGAGAGGAAGCAGGGGAGGCCCGGCCTGGCCTGGGTGAGGGGCAGCCGGAGGGTGTTCGTGGGGTGAGTGAGTCCCGGGGAGGTGCAAGAGGTGGAACCCAGCCTGCCCTGCCTGCATGTAGTTTTAGAACTGAGGAGCCAAGCAGACAAATGTGGCGTTTGTTCGTTCCGAGGTCAGTGCTTGGCGCTGGTCTAACTGCTTATTGCTAGGTGAGAGTTGTATAGGAGTTCAGTTTGTGACAATTTAAGCGTCCGTCGTCACCCAGCTCCCTAGACCTCTAAATCTCAGACAAGCGTCCGTCATCGCTAGGTATGAGGTTAGTTTGCTGGCGGTATAAGGGGGAATCCTGGGGAGAGTGAGACTGGCACAAGAAGATTGACATTTCCCTTCCGCCTCCCTTCCCAAGCCACAGCTCCAATCCTCCTTTTCTAAAAGTCAATAGCGGTCGGGTTTTCCTTATATCTAAGTAATTAGTGGAGTTAGGAGACTGAAGCCTCGACATTTACATGCTATATGACTTGGTACAAGTTCCTTTGCAGCGCCCAGATTTCCTCACCTGTTAGATTATTAATACCCAACTCAGAAGTTGTTGGGAGAATTGAGTTAAATGCTAATGCTTAGCACTTGACAAATATTTAATAGTAGTAATGCCAAACACCTGTGTATCGAGTGCCATTTTAAGCAATTTACATTAATTCACTTATCCTTTTGAGACAGGTATTATATCCCCACTTTGCAGAGGTTAGTTTGAGTCACGTTAGTTAAGAAATTTGTCTTAAGATTGCCAGGCATAGCAGTGCACGCCTGTTGTCCCAACACTTGTGGTGCTGAAGCAGAAGGATTGCAGTGAATTTCTAGGCCATCCTGGCCACATAGTGAGCGT
>NW_022900935.1:12474520-12477512 GCF_012274545.1 Fukomys damarensis
CTGAAAAAAAAAAAAAAAAAAAAGAGAGACAGAAAGAAAACGTTATCTAAGATTACAGATGCCCAGGGTTCAAATCTGTGCAGGTCTTTTCCTCATGTCTACTATAATGTCCTGTCTTTAATAGTAAGTTCATAATTTTTAAAATGTTTTTTTTTAAATCTACAGAATCTAAGGGTATTTTTTCATGATCAATCATAGACGTATTACTTACTGTTGGAAAAGTATTGTGCTTTGGCTCAAATGACTTAAAAGTTCCTTTGACATACAGGTTTTGTGTATGAATGTGCATTTACAGTGCTAAATGCTGAGGGGGGTACAAAGAAGAATAAGACAGTGGGCCCGGTTTTAAAAGAAGTTACCATTTAGTAGTAAATTCAGGTATGTGTACAGATAATTACCGCACAGTCTGGAAAGTGATGTGTCAAGGACACTCAAACTTGTCAGATAATGTAGAGAAAGAAGAGATTTTTCTCAGGTAATGATGGGGAAGAGGAATTGTTTCTGGTTGTAGAAATTAAGAAAAGTGGGGCTGGGGATTTAGCTCAGTGGTTCTGCCACCTGCCTTGCAAGCACAAGTACCCAAATTCGATCCTGATACCAAAAAAAAAAAAAAGGGTAATTAAAAGCTTTGAGGAGAGATCACATTTGGTATCCTGGGTTTAGGCAAATTAAAAAGAATAAATCGGGGGCTCCTTGAAATATATGAACAAAGGCTTTGAGAGTGTCTACTACTGCTTTTGTAAAGAGAAAGGTGTCTGATTCAGGCTGTGGCTCCTACCTGACAAAATGGAAAGACCTCTGAAAAATCTATCCTTGAGTTCATTCTGAAGAAGAAAGAAGGACCTGAAATTGGTTTGTTAAACGTGCGGTACAGACTGTCCCTCAAGTGAGATTATTTTGCGATATTCCATAATTAGTTTGTAGAAGTTCTGTTTTTAAGCCAGTCTCTAAAGGAGTAAATTTGTTTTGAAAGTAAATTTGACATTTATTTTTAATACTAAGGCCTTTGACAAGCAAGTGATTTTAGTATGGAGTGTAGGTGGACTAATAACCAAGTAAATACCCGTATAAGTCTTCTGTTTCACCCCAATAATGTATGTAAAATCATTTAGAAAAACAGGATGTATTTTAAGCCTAACACATGTGACATATTAGTTATAGGGGATCCAACATATTAGATATAATCCATAGAAAGGACCAAGACATTGAAAAAAACAAAACAAAACATACTACAAGATGATTTTGTATGATAAAAGAAGTATTACTAGTTAATATTAAGTTGGTTATTAAATTTCAGGAGTAAATCCCCAGTATTCACAGAAAGGAAAGATCATTATGGTTTGGGAGAAAGATGAATTTGGATTAATTCTTGAAAAATAGTTAGAAATAATTGTACTCAGCTTTCATTTTCCATCTAGTCTTTTCTGCTATAAAGATTTTATGATAGAAAAAAGAAAAAAACAGATTTTGTGATAGAAATTTTAGAATTGTGTGAGGAACTTGTAGAGATTAGGCAAGAATGTTAAAAAGGAGTAACCTTAGACTCCATTTTTCTAACTATAAAATAACACTTCTGGTTTTTTAATGTTACTTTATAAAATATTTTGATACTGTAGAGAAGATATTTCTTAAAGATTGCCCGCTCAGTAAAGTTAAGTGGTACAACTGTGCAATACAATATTCTGCTTCCTTGCTGTTTATTTGCCATGCTGGAGATTGAATCCTGGGCTTCCTGAGTGTCAGGCAAGTATTCCACCACTACATCCCCAGCCATTTTTATTCTGAGACAAGGTCTCACAGCTTGCACACCTGATCTGGAACTTGTATTCCTTCTGCCACAGGCTCCCAAGTAATTGAGATTACAGGCATGCACCTGCGCCTAGCTCAGATTTTTGTTTTGTTTTGTTTTGGTTTGGTTTTTTTTGAGATGGAGTCTCACTATGTAGTTGAGACTGACCTGGAACTCACTATGGAGCCCAGGCTGGTCTCAAACTCACAGTGATCCTCCTGCCTCAGCCTCCTGAGTGCTGGGATTACAGGCGTGCGCCACCACATCTGGCTCAGATTTTTTTTATTGTAAAAATAATACAAACTTATTAAATAATATTTTCCTACAAAAGCAGTACATATTAAGTATAGAACAAGAAAAAAGGAAATAAAAATTGACAATGTTCTTACAACTGGCAAGAATTTGAACTATGCTGGATGTGGTGGTACACACTTGTATTCCCATCGTACAGGAAGCTGAGGCAGGAGAATCACCACAAATTCGAGGCCAGCTTGGGGCTACATGGTGAGTTCAAGGCCAGCCATTACTCAAAAAAAAAAAAAAAAAAAGAGAGAGAGAGAACTTAAACTATACCCTTCTTATACTTTTTCTTTTATGAATGTTTTTCTTTTATACAGAAGTTTTCAAACTACCAGTCTTCAAATCTCCTGAAGTTTGTGTAACAAATAAAAGTGCGTGTGCTTAGGAGTTTTGAGGCAAATTGATATTATCTGCAGGTACATTTTATGTGGAATTTTTCTCCCAAAGTCTTAGCCATGTTTCTAGTATCTATAATTCTCCAACACTTATAAAATATTTGATAGTAGCATTTGTTCTTTAAATCCTATTAAGGGATTTTGACATTTCAAAAGCTTTCATATAGGAAATATGTCTCCCAGGGAAGATTATTCAGCACTATTTGAAAAATGCAAAGTGAAAGTAAAAGTAAGATGGAAAGATTTAGGCTTTCTCTGAAGCTGTAGACTGAATATGATGTTTTCTTCCTTAGGCGGTAATTGTATTCTGAGTATTTATCTATTTAATCTGAATGAGTCTGGTTCAGCTAGATAAGGTTAGAATATTAGGATTTTTGTGAGGTATTTTAAATGTTAGAATATTTGTTAGAGTTTTTGCTTTGGCAGCCAATTTTCTCTTTTGCTTTAGAAGTGGAGTTGATTTACTTTATAAAGTGATTTATATTCTTTTTTTTTTTTTTTTTTTTTT
>NW_022900935.1:12477758-12491817 GCF_012274545.1 Fukomys damarensis
TTTTTTTTTTTTTTTTTTTTTTTTTTTTGGTACTGGCGATCGAACTTGGGACCTTGCGCTTGCAAAGCAGGTGGCGGAACCACTGAGCTAAATCCCCAGCCCATGCTTTATATTCTTTCAGCTATTTTTCTCTCTTTTCTTGAGATGGTTTTCATTTTGTTGTAACACTGTCCTTTTCCAGTATTTTTTTTGTATGTATACATAATAATTCATTAATATTTGTAGAAACATTTCAGAATTTTATAATCTTGAACCTAAAGATAATCACTTGGCTAGCATTCTTCAATTTACTCTGTTGTTTCCTTGCATTTTAAATGCCTTTAAATGCTTTAAACTGTATTTTTAGAACTTATTTATCCATTTATATATTTTGTTAGTGGAAATTGAACTTGGAACCTTATGAATGCCTAGCATATTCTGTACTATTAAGCAATACCTCAAGCCACAAATTGTATTTTGTTTTTGTTTTGAACTCAGGACCTTGTACTTGCAAGGCAGGCAGCAGAATCACTGAGCTAAATCCCTGGCCCCCCAAATTGGTTTTTGTTTTTGTTTTTTGGGATTTTTGGGTTTTTAAGACAGGGTCTTACTTTATAGTTCAGGCTTGCCCTGAACTCACTATGTAGCTCAGGCTGGCCTCGAATTTGTGGCTATCCTCTTGCCTCAGCCTCCTGAGTGCTGAGATTCCAGGCATGAGCCACCACACCCAGCACCCAAATTGCATTTTAAATTATCAGTTTTCATATATATTTTTCAACTGAACTCGACATTAGTAAAATATGCCAAGTAGTCTAACATGAAAAGTGAGAAAAATTAATACTGTTGCCTATTAAAATCTTCTAAAGAAAATGACTAGTAAAATTCTTCAGTATAGTAATAAGTAGTAGACCTGTTTATGATTGCATGTATAATAGCTATCAATTTCCATTAAGACAATTTCTTTTTTTTGGTACCGGGGATTGAACTTGGGACCTTGTGTTTGTAAGGCAGGCAGTGGAACTACTGAGCTAAAATCCCTGGCCCTGTTAAGGCAATTTCTAATGTGAATTTTTTTCTTTTGAGCAGATCATGACAAGATGTTTAAGATGAGTGAAAAAATCTTACTCCTGTGTGTTGGAGAGGCTGGAGACACTGTACAATTTGCAGAATATATTCAGAAAAATGTGCAACTGTATAAGATGCGAAATGGTGGGTAAGACTTATAGCTTTGGTTGATGTATTAGTTTGCAAGGGCTGCTGCTATAGCAAAGTACCACTAACCAGGTGGCTTAAACAATAAAACTTTTCTTCATAGTTCTGAAGGCTAAAAGTCTTACATCAAGGGATCAGTACAGTTGATTTCTTCTGAGGCCTTTCTCTTTGACTTATAAGATAGCTGTCTTCTCCCTGTGGCTTCATATGAGTTTCTGTTTGTACTATCTGTCCAAGTGTCCTCTTCTTAAAAGAAGGACACTAGTCATATTGGATTAGGGCCCATCCTAATAATTTCATTTAACTTAAATGCCTCTTTAAAGACCCCATCTCCAAACATAGTCATATTCTGAGGTACTGGGGTTAGGACTCCAACATGAGTTTTTGGAAGACACAATTCAGCCCTTAACCATTGTTTTTTGGTTTGTTTTGATCAAACTTAGGACCTTGCTCTTGTGAGGCAGGCATCGGGCACCACTGAGCTTAATCCCTAGCCCACCATTGTTTTGTCTTTACATTTGAAATGAATATTGTCAAGCTGAGTGTGGTGGCAGGCATGTCATCCCAGCATTTGGGAGGCTGAAGTAGTAGGATCATGATTTTAAGTCTAGTCTGCCTAGATTACATAGTGAGAGTGTCTCAAATAAAACACAAAGCAATATTTTCTACTGGCCTATGTGGACACATTTTTTTTATTTGAATCTTTTTTTTTTAAAACTTAATCTAGCTCCTAAAGTTCCAATCCTTTTGCTCCTAAAAATTTTCCTAAAATTTCCATAGCACAGAACTACTATAATATTGATACTTGAACATCTCGGAGATGGGCAGAGGTAATATTGAACTTTTTGACATATTCTCAGAGGATGTGGTTTGAGCTGAAGTATATTTGAATCTCAAAGCTAAAAACTAAATGAAATTTGGCTTTGCTATAGTCTATGTGATAAGTCATTTATCCTCTCTGGACCTTTATTTTCCTATGTCTAAAATGTGATTATAACTATATTAATGATAATACATATGAAAATGCTTTGTAAATTTAAAGCTATGTATAATTATGAAGTATTTACTATGCCTTGAAAGAGTTCTACCTTACATCTTTGGTAGCTTCCTGACTAAAGAGATAATGAAGACTTTTATGAGTTCTCTCTGAGGTTAATGAGCTCTTGTCCATGGGAAAGTGTCCTTATCAAACTGTGCTAGCCAGTAGTTTTCTGATCCAGAAACGTTTATAGTGGTGCTCTCGTAGAGAGACCCTTATTTCCAGTTACTTACTTTACAGTTTAGTAACTGTTACATATGCCACTGTAAAACTAAATACTACAGGGCCAGGGACTTAGCTCAGTGGTTCCAGTGCCTGACTTGCAAGCAAACGCAAGAGCCCAAGTTCAATCCCCGGTACCAAAAACAAAACAAAAAACTACATTCTACATATATAATTATATCTAAGACTTAGAATGTAGCTTCCATTGAATTTGAATATAATTACATGTGTAAAGTGACCAGATAAGATCCATCCATACAATTTTTAGGCGACACATTTAGCATTATACATCTTATTCTATAAACATTTTTGAAGATCTTACCCGTGTTAAGTACTTACTTGCTTAATACTGCAGAGAATTCAAAGATGAACAAGGCTTATGTCTCTGCCACTGAAGAACCTAAGCATGTGGTTAAGCATGTTTGAGGGGAGGGGTGTTGATAATACCCTGAAGTATAATAGGTACAGCAGTATTTCACTCACTGGCTGTTCTGGGAGTGAATAAAGATAGCTGAAGAAAAATTGTGTTTGGTTACATTGCCCTTTAAGAGCCTAACATTATCTGTCCGGTACAGTTTTTTTACATGTAACTTTCTTCCTTTCTCTTTCTTTTTTCCTTCCCCGCTCCCCCTTTCTCTCCCTCTCCCACTCCCCCCCATCTCTCTCTTGTACTAGGGATTGAATTTAGGGAGTACTAAGCTACATCCCTGGCTCCTTTTTTTGCTTCTTACTTTGAGATAGGGTCTTGCTTAGTTGCTCAGGCCGGCTGTGAACTTGCAGCCTCTTGCCTCACCCTCCTTAATAGCTGGAATATAATAATTTTTAATACATGGTAAAGTTAAAGAACTGAGCTGAAATAAGGCAAAGAAGTCCATATACAGATACTCAGGCATCAGACTTTTCTACATTTAACATAACTGTCAGAGGGATTAGTAGAGAATACAACAGTATTACTTGTCCATTTTGGTTTAAAATGCACTAATGAGGGCCAGGGATTTAGCTCAGTGGTTTGGTGGCCTGCCTTGCAAGTTCATAGACCCGAGTTCAATCCCCGGTACCAAAAAAAAAAAAAAAAAAAAAAAAAAAAAAAAATAATAATAAAATGCACTAATGGACTTGTAAGGATGAACATGTGAAAATACCCACCATAGACCCTGAAACACAGTAGCTACTCAGTACATATATTTTAGGATTTTATCTTAAATCTCACTCCATCCAACATTGGTGTTTAAAATATTATAGGGAATAATCTAACCGCAGTGCTATTGTGTCTTTCTAGAATGATATTTCCATGTGATTCTACTAATTGTAGATTATTCTTGTCCCTTTTGGCGCTGGTCTGATTTTATTGGAAGGTTAGGTTTCAAAGTGTATTGTTAAATGTGCACTTGATGTCATTACTCTGGATTGTACCATTTTTGGCACTACCGCTTTTTCAGAAGTTTTATTCTTGAGAGAATCATTTTTTAAACTGTATGATAGAAACATTCTTTTTCTTGGCTTATACTTTTGAAAATTATATTACACTTCTTAATGAGGTTTTTAAATAAAGTATGACTCTGAGACTATCCTAATTTCCAGATTCTCTTGTGCTAATATCCTTTCAAAAATAAAGTTGGTATCTGAAAATTTCTTTCCTGTTTTTCAACATCTGCGTATTGATATCTACATTCTGTTAATGAGTAAACATCTTAGCAAGGCTATGAGCTTGGTCCTATAAGTCACCTTGATTCTATTTGTGGCCAAGATTTCTGTCAGTACTAACTGGCTATTTCATAGCTGTTACATGAGGATGAGGACTAGAAGTAGGATTGTACCTCTCAGCCTATGTATGTTATATACTCTGAGTATATAAAAAATAATGGGTTTTAGGGAACAATCGTAGTGAAACAATTTAGGGTACCATTGTTTTTTTGCCTCACTTTTAAATATGATTCTTTATCTCTTGTACCAGGATATGAATTGTCTCCCACAGCAGCAGCTAATTTTACACGTCGAAACCTGGCTGACTGTCTTCGGAGTCGGGTAAGCAGTATTAGCTGGCAACCTCAGATAAGAGCAGAAAATGTCCTTTTTTATATTCCTTTTATACATAAGCAGTATTTTGGCCTTTTTTGGCCTTCCTGAGCCCTTCCCATTGCTACTCATCCTTTTCAGTTCCTCTGGGTTTGTTTTTCTACTTTTACATGGTTCCTAATTAAAGACTAGAAAGCAAACATACATTTCAGTGAATTTGGCTAGAGCACACTAACATGGCCTCTTGACAACCTTACCCCTCTACCCCAATGGCTGTTTCTGTGTCACAGGGGGACAGTTTTAGGCTCACGGTTTAGACTCATACAGCGAAATTATAAGAAAGTACAAAGATTTCTACCCTCCATACATACGTAGCATCTTGCAATTATCAACATCCACAAGATCGGTACATTTGTTACAGTTGATGAACCAATATTGACACTTAAAGTTCATAATTTACACAAGGGTTCTCTTAGTGTTACTCTGTGGGTTTGGACAAATGTTTAATGGCCTGTATTTATTACTGTAGTATTATACAGAGTATTTTCACTGCACTAAATTTCTGTGCTCCTATTCATTCCCTTCCACCTGCTCACCTCTGACAACCATTGATCTTTTTATTTTGCCTTTTCTATAATGTCATATATTTGGAATCATACATTGTGTAGGCTTTTCACATTGGCTTCTTTTACATAGTAATATATACTTAAAGTTCCTCCGTGTCTTTTCATGACTTGATAGCTCATTTGTAGCACTGAATAATATTCCATTGTTTAGACATACATTTTTTTAATCCATTCAACAAGGATATCTTTTTTTTTTCTTCCTTTTTATTGAGTTTATTGGTACAGTCTAGGTCTAAGGGATGTCTCGATTGCTTCCAAGTTTGGACAATTATGAATGAAGCAACCATAAATATTGATATGCCAGTTTTAGTTCAGACATAAAGTTTTCAACTCTTTATTGAGAATACCAAAGAATGTGATTGGTGGTTCCATCTTTCTATGACTATTTTTGCCAAAGCTCAAATTGTTTCTCTTCACTTATTCTTCCTTGCTCTATCTTAGAACTGTCTTAAATCTATTGAGAGCATGTTGGAGATGCGCCATTAAGAACAATGCAGGGCTGGGGGTTTGGCTCCGTGGTTCTGCTGCCTGCCTTGTACAAGGGCCTGAGTTTAATCCCTGGTACCAAAAAAAAAAAAAAAAAAAAAAAAAAAAAACTGAATGCATTAAAATTTGTGTAGGATGTGCCAAGAAAGTTTATATGATTGCTAAAGATGTGTATTATTCCCTTCCCACGGGAAATAAGTAAATAGAGCCTTAACCATGTGACCTTACCCCCTGTGCCTGTTTACTCATCTATGAAATCAAGATAACTTCCCAACCCCACAGGAGTGCTAGGAAAATGAATGCTTGTAAATCATAATATTTAACATTCATTTGACTTTTGCCTAAAGCATTTTGCTTAATAATTTAATCCACTCACTATTCCACTGAGACAGATAGTAGTTAATTCTGTATCCTTGATTTGAAGTGAAAGGCATAAAGTGGCAAAGGGATTAGGTCAGGTAATACAGCAGGTCAGACAAAGCTACAATAATAATACTATAATTACAGTATTTGATTATTTTACCTTAAGATCAACTCCTTGATTCTTCAATAGTCTTTCTAGAACCCTGGTGCTATTCATCTTTTTGGGTTTTATCTATACTTGCTTCAACTGAGTTATGCAGAATCTAAACAAGTGTGGAAATTGTTTTTTGTAAACTTACTACAGATTTTTAAAACAGTTTCTCTTCCAGTGCCTAATAATACTAGACTGAGAACATCTCAGTAAATAGAATTTTGGGGGTTACTTTTGGCCAAGCAGTTATGCATTCTGCATGATCATGAAGTTTAAAGAAGAGCTAGAGACATAATGTATTGAAAGAGGGAGACAACTGTTTTGACCTGGGTGAAAAGTGAATGTTCTTTTCTTGTTCATTCCTCTTTGAGAATGGAAAATGGGTCAGATACTAGCTTTCTTGCCACCCAGAATTTCAGTATTCAGTAACAAGTACACTATGCCATGGCTTTCTGTGTAAATGTTCCTCTGACTTACCAGGCAGAGCCAGAATAAGAATTCCAGCTTTGGGCACAATAAACACTTTATCATTAAATACTGCAGACATTAAGTAAATTAAGCTGCTTTTAGAATTGAGATAAGAATGGCATCATGCTTCATGCAAATGCAGTGAATCCCATTAATCTTCTCGTAGCAGAAATGTTTGATGTCTTAAATATCCCTTGTAGACAGAAACATGGGGCCCTAGCAAATATTGACTATTTCTGCCTTGTGCTTCTGCTATGGGTCCAATCATTGTTATTCTACCCCCTTATCAAAATAGATTGTTAATTCTAAAATAGTTTGAAAGAGGTGGTAATAATTTTGCAGTGTTTCTAATGAGTACAGAATCACTGAATTTGGTGCATTCACATGGTCACACTAGTTGGCATGTGAAACTTTTTTGGCTTAGCCAGTTACTGTGAATAATTTTGTGTGTTTGACTCAAAATTGTTTGATGTCCAGTTGCTGTGTGTGTAGGGGGAGGGTTTGAGGGGGATATTGGGTTGAAAGGACACTTATCTATCACAGAATTTTATGTAAACTGATTCATTATGATGCAGGCAATTTAGCATTATGTTAAGGAGAAAGACTCTAGAATTAGACTGCTAGGATTGACTGTCTGCTGACTGACTAGCTAGCTAGCTGTGTCTTTGGGCAAATTTAAGCTTAGTTTTGTTTTGTTTTATTTTTTTTTTACTTAGAAAATAGTGGTAGTTTATAGTGTTATAAATAGTGAGGTAATCATGCAAAGCTCTTCACATAGTACATGGCACATATAACAGATTAGTAAATGATTTTTGTTTATATGCTGCTATTACTGTTTGGTTGAAGAAGATATTTTTCTTTTTTTCTTTTTTTACTGAGGATTGAACCCAGGGCCTTTGCACTGAGCTACATTGCCAACCTTTTTTTAATTTTGAGAAAGGATCTTCTAAGTTACCAAGTTGCCCAGAGTGGGCTTAAATTTATAATTCTCCTGTCTTAGTCTTCCAGAGTGCTGGGAGTACATGCATGTGCCACCATGCCTATCTGAAAAAGCAATTTAATGGCACAGATTAGCTTGCCATGGGGATTTTTTTGTTGTGCTATTCTGTTTGTTTGATTGATTTATAGTACTGAAGGAGGAAGTCAGAGCCTTTGTACACCCCCAGCCAGTTTTTTGCTTTTTACTTTGAGACAAAGTCTGTCTGAGTTGCCAGAGCTCAAATTTAGGATTGTTTTGGGCTGGGGACTTAGCTCAATGGTTCCATCACCTGCCTTGCAAGTGCAAGAACCCGAGTTCGATCCCCAGTACAAAAAAACAAAAGAAAACAAAACAAAAGAACAAATATTTAGGATTGTTTTGCCTCAGCCTCCCAGACTGTGTGCCACCACCTGTCGCTGTTATGCTATTTTATAGTATTAAAAATCCGTGTGTGTGTGTGTGATTTGTGATTGAATCCAGAGCTCACTGAGCTGTATCCCTAACTGTTTTTTTGTTTTTGTTTTTGTATTTGAACTTGGGATTGAACTCAGGCCCTTGTGCTTGCAAGCCAGGCAACAGAACCACTGAGCCAAATCTCTGGCCCCCTAACTGTTTTTGTTGTTTATTTTGAGACAGGATCTCACTAAGTTGCTAAGCTGTCCAGGCTAAGCTCAGATTCACACTTCTACCTAACCTTCCAGAGTGCTGGCATTATAGGTGTGTGCCACTGTTCTGGACTGTTATGTTTTAGTTTAAAAAATCTGTTAATAAAATATTATTGCTATGGTAAGGAAAATAGAAATAAACATTGAGCCAGGCATGATGATCCATGCCTATAATCCCAGCACTCAGGAGGCTGAGACAGTACAATCACTTCAAGTTTGAGGCCAGTCTCAGCTACATAGTGAGTTCAAAGCCAGCTTGAACTACAAAGTGAGACACTTGTCTCCAAAAAAAGAGAAATAAACGTTGAACATCTGTTATATGCTAGGATTTGTCCCAAATCTACACAGTCCAGTGTGTTAACCACCAGTTTTACAAGGCTATTTAAATTTAAATTAATTAAAATTAAAATTTTTTTTGATTATTAGGGAAAAAATCTATTTCTCAGTTACAGCTGTTTCAAGTGCTCAGTAGCTGCTATCCATTTTGGGTATCTGTGGTTATAGATCAATTCCATTGTGACAAAGTTCATTGAATGGTACTCTCTTAGAAACTTACATGTGGATCTGTTTCTTACTATTATTCTGTATACCTGTTATCCCCATTTTATTTATCGGAGTGCTGAAACAGGTTCATAGAGAGGTTAACTGTTTCCCTTAATATATTCGAGTACTATAATATATTTAAAGGCACATGTATACAGGCTATAAAAGGTTAAGTTAAAATTCTAACTTAAAGTATATTCTTTCCTGCATTTAAAAAATCTTTTAAAATATTTTTGCTTATTAGAGTATTGTACAAGTGTATTTGTACATTTAAGGGATCCTGAAATATTCATTTCTTTTAAGACCCACTCAGGATTATATAGACAATATGTGAAGATATGCCCATTTTAGGTATTAGCTGAATAAATGTTATCCATGCAGAGTGCTGAGAATATTGTCATTTGTACAGTGGAAGGAAATTACAGTAAATTATTTTTAGTGACTATAGGGAAACAAATAAAAAGCCTTCGATTTTTTTTCTTTGGAACCAGGAATCAAACTCAGGACCTTGCACTTTTCAGGCAGGTGCTGGAGCCACTGCGCTAAACATCTGGCCCTATACCGGGAATCGAACTTGGGACCTTGTGCTTACGAGGCAGGCGGCAGAACCACTGAGCTAAATCCCCAGCTGAGTTTTTAACTTAAATGCATGTGTACTTTACATTGATCTCTTCCTAGTTAGAGCCCTAGGAGAAAAATGACACATTCTTCTTTTCCTCTGGGTTGGACTCCCCATTTTAAAATATAGGAGCATGGGTTTAGAGTCAAGTTATATATTGACTCTCAATCCCAACCCCTTTTTTGTGCTATAATCTTGAATAAATCATGTATGTTTTCTGAGCTTTACATCCCTCATCTGCTAAGGAAGAAGTGAAGGTAGCACAAGCCTGTCATACTAGCGTCTGGGGAATGCTGAGGCAGGAAGATTGCAAGTTCAAGCCCAGCCTAGGAAACTTACTGGCTTAGTGAGACCCTGTCTCAAAGTGAAAATGGAAGAAAAAGGAATAGTTCGGTGAGAAGGGTTTAAGCTCTAGTACCCACCCCCCATGCCCAGGGGAAAAAAAGATCAAATGTATCATTTTTTAAAAAGTATCAAATTATAAGAACTGAAAGTTAAGCATTGACTCCATAAAATTTGTTTGGAATAAATGAGCGATACTACACAGGAAGAATATTTATTAAGTGACTATTACTAAAGACCTGCTTTTGGATTTTTAACCTATTTTGAAAATTTTTCAGTGCCTTAGTTTGTACTATGTGCAAGGCCCTGCATATTTAAATTCTCCTTCTATTATTTGGTTAATGTGTTATAGAAGAGGATGATGAGTAATGAGGCTCTTTCCTACGTGGAATGAATTATGTGAATAATTTTTGGCACAGTCCATCTGAATTCCCTCAATTTATCTATTTACCATTTACTGTCTCCATTTTAAAGATGTGGAGATTGAGGTATGAACCAGCCAAACTAATGGCCTTGAGGAATATGGAATTTTGTGGCAAGGTTTATATAGCATACTGGCCTCCATGGTGTGTAATCCTCAGTACTTTACTACTGCTACTCACTGGTCACAGCATTTTCCTAGAACTTTCTGAAGTGCTTCATGAGGCTTTGGTAGCTTACTTGTAAATGCTTAGCAAGTAGGTAGTAGAAATAATAAATTGGAGAAATGCCCAGTGTGTGATAGTGGTTTTTACTTATTTTATTTATTTATATACTTTTTTGGTACCAGGGATCGAACTCGGGCCCTGGTGCTTGCAAGGCAGGCGGTAGAACCACTGAGCTAAACCCCTGGCCCTGATAGTGGTCTGTATTTATTTATTTATTTGTTTGTTTTTGGTTTTTTGAGACAGGGTCTCACTATGTAGTTGAGACTGACCTGGAACTCACTCTAGCCCAGGCTGGTCTCGAACTCACAGTGATCCTCCTGTCTCAGCCCCCCCCCCGCCCCGAGTGCTGGGATTACAAGCATGCGCCACCACGCCTGGCCTGATAGTGGTTTTTAAACACACAATGAAACAGCCTTTGGAAACTCACGAAGAAAGACCAGTGTGGTGAAACTTTAGCTCTGTTTCTTATAAATCAACTCTGTGTTTATCTGTTACATATAGGAATTGCATGTATTTGCACCTTTATTTGAAAAGGTGGTTTCACCATTCCCTTCTAGTACTATAGAGCCAGGCGTGGTGGCACACATCTGTAATCCCAGCACTCAGGAGGCTGAGGCAGGAGGATTGAGTTCGAGACCAGCCTGGGCTACATAGTGAGCTTCAGGTCAGTCTCAACTACACAGTGAGACCCTGTCTCAGAAAACAAACAAATAGCATAGTTGAAAAAACCCTTTTCTCAGAGGCTTAGCTCTAGCTCTGCTGGGAGTTAGTTGAAAATATTGAGAGAGCCAGGCATGTTGGTCCACACCTGTACAGTCCCTGCACTCAAGAATCTGGGGTAGGTGGATCTCAAGTTAAAGACCAGCTTGGGCTATATAGTGAGACTCTGTCTCAAAAAAATAAAATCAAGCCAGGGATTTAGCTTACTGGTTGCACCGCCTGCCTTGCAAGTACAAGGTCCCAAGTTCAATCCCTAGTACCCACCCCCCCCAAAAAAAATCAAAACAAAAAAATCTTTGGGAGAAAAAGAGCAATTGATTGGATGATTTTGCCAGCTTCTTTCAATCCCCAGATAGCATAATTTAACAATCTGATGTTGGCTAAGGGTGTAGTTCAGTGTACAGTATCTGATTAGCATGTACAAGGCCTTAGGGTTAATCCTTAGCACCTAGAAGATAAACAAATATAAACAAATATCTGATGTCAAAGACCATAACTAGAGTTAAATTTATTTTTTCATTGAAAGAAAGAATTGTAGGAAAGTATTTCAGATGTTAGCCATTCCCAAAGGTGAGTGTTTTGTCCCAGCACTCTGCCTTGCCTTCTGGTATGTTTGGTTATTAGTAGATGTGTACTGCATGTCTCTGTCCTAGAAGAATCCTGTTGCTTTGAACCTTCTGTTCTTTACCAGAGTTATTCTCTTCATGCCTAAGGTGACTGGTACAAAGACATCATCTGTTTGTTTGTATCAGTGAGGTCATGTGACCTTATGAACATATGGTCCAGGTGAAACCTTGACTTTGCAGGTCTTATCCCCTAAACACCACCAAACATTTTTTACATGTGATTAAAATATCACTAACAAGGGTAATTTCACATGCTTTTTGGCAAATGTGGTTAGCAGGATGTGACATGACACAGAATTGCCTTCTTCCATGTGCCATCTCCCTTGAGGTCTCATCTGCCCTATTTGCCCCCGTTTTACCCATGCCCGGGCTTGCCTTCCAACTCACCTGCTCCAGATGGGCGGCACAGTGGGAGGACACTGGCAAAGGCAGATGTGTTTATTTTCCGGAGACAAAATGTTGTGTTGCTGCAGATGGCAGTGCCTTGGAGCAAATGGCAGCCTTTGACACCACTGCCACACAGCCTGGGCATCTTGACAGACAGAGCTGGCTCACTTTTGGTGATGGGGAAATTTGGGTCAGGGAGTAGGGGGCCGGGCCAAAATGATAATCACAAAACTCCTGGACTTTTGGTGCCATTAGCAGCAGCTGTTACAGACCTATGGAGCAGTGTTCTTTCCCCACCAGACCTCAGCTCGTCTAACTTGATTTTCACCATGGCCCAAGAGTTATGTCTCTTCCTTATTTTGCTTCCTGGCCTAAATGTGACATGAAATGAACATTGGAAACGTGGCTACATGCAGATGGATATACATTGGTACTGCAAAGCGCATGTATATCCCAGGTCACATCTTGCACGAGTCTCTTAGGATTAGGGGTGGCTCATGTCTGCCCCACTGGAGATACTGCTTTTCTATTTTTAGTGGTCATTTTGATTATCCAGAGGCCCAGGGACAGATGTGCCTTGAAGTGCCTTGATTAATATGACAACACTTGGTGCTTATAGTGTTTTTCTACCAAGAGGAATAAAAATTCTGACAGCTGCCCTTTTAAGCAGTTTGCTTATGCAGTCATTAGGGCTTGACTAAGTCTGTTAGGAAGACAAAGAGTAGTTAAAGCATTATACTTACCAGTCTCTTAAGAAAAATGGCTTGAGAAGATTCTTCTTTTAAGCTACTGTCTTTATTAGGAAGCCTTTTTCCCCTTATTTTTAAAAAAATATGTGCTGTTTTTCCCCACCGTAGTGCTGATAGAGCTAGGAGTTTGCAGGTGTAAAGCCCTCCTCCCTTCCCCATCTCTCTCCAGGGGGTTGTATGTGAGAAGGTGTTGCTTTCTCACTCAGAGAGCATATATGTGCTACCCTGTTGGATGCCTGCTGTGAGCAGAGAGAACCCCTGTTCTGGTTGAGTGGAATAAGCCTATTGGATGACTTGAATTGTGCAATCCCATAATGCCAGTTTTTCACTTAAAACATCTTTGTTATCCACAGTAGGGGTGAAACAATATAGGTAATTGGTGTAGATCTGTATTGTTCTGAAACTTGTGTCTTAAGAATTACGTGCCGTCCTATTAGGATTTGGCTTAAGCTTAGAGCAGCAGAGTGCTGTGTCTGCTTAATAAGAACGAGTTTTTATTTTAAAAATGTTCGCCATTTGAAACAGATTTTCCCTTACTTTTTTTCCTTTTATTTTTTCCCCCCCAGTACTGGGGATCGAACCCAGGGCATTGTAAATGCTATGCAAATACCTTACCACTGAGTTATATCTCATTTTGTTTTATTTTATTTTGAAACAGGATCTTGCTTAAGTTGCCTACCCTGACTTGAAACCCGTGTATCCTCCTCCTTCAGCCTTCTGAGTAGCTGGGATTACAGAGATGTCCCACCATGCCTCATTTACCTCTGCCTTTTAAAATTGCTTTAAATTAGAGCCCTTGTCCAAGTAGACCGAAGAGCTGTGCCTTCACATTCCACCCACACTCACAAACAGAAGCATATGTATAGCCTGGTATCTTGGTGTCTCTTTTTCACCTGCACGGATATGAGTATAGTAGGGACTGATCCCAAAAATCCCAGGAAGTTTTCTTTACTTACTCCAAACACACACACACACGCGCGCGCGTGTGTATGTATAAGTTGAAGAGCAGTGAGGAAGACATTTATTTATTTATGAATACATTTATTTTGAGTAATGGCCTTTATTGAGCATTGTCCAAAATTCTGCTTCAAGTGGGTTCTCCCCTTGCCAGCAGTAAGCATTTCTCCCTGGACTAAGGGCAGAGCAATGCCTTTATTACAGCCAAGGTTGCTTCTTTCCTCTGTTATGAAGGGAAGTAAGAAGTGCATCTGTTCTTTTTT
>NW_022900935.1:12491830-12500496 GCF_012274545.1 Fukomys damarensis
TTTTTGGTACCAGGGATTGAACTTGGGTTCTTGCGCTTGCAAGGCAGGCCACCAAACCACTGAGCTAAATCCCCGGCCCACATCTCTGTTCTTTAATGGAGAGGACAATGCCTTTTCTTTGGCAGAAAAGCAACCGGCTTAACTATGCGAGACAAGACTTGGTCCTCCAGTTAGCTTCTTTAGTTGATTTTGTTATATGCAAATTATTGGTGGAAACTATGGCCATAAGGTTTTCCATGGGTTGCCAGGCTGTGTGAAGGATCTTCTTACTGAAGTCCAGATTGTTCACATTAATCTCATCTTTCTTTTACCACCTGTACATACTTCGTGGGGTTTTAAGCTGGCTCGGGATTTGCTGTTCTCTCTTAAAGCTTCCAGCGTAACATGCCTCTGACAGTTTCTATCAAACTTTTTTTTTTGTTTTGTTTTTTTGTTTTTTGTTTTTTTAAGACAAGGTCTCACTATGTAGAGACTGACCTGGAACTCACTGTGTAGCCCAGGCTGTTCTCGAACTCAGCAATCCTCCTGCCTCAGCCTCCCAAGTGCTGGGATTACAGGTCTGCGCCACCATGCCCAGTTTCTATCAAACATTCTGAAGAAGTTGGTGTAGGACCCCATCATAATAGCACTGTCTGAACCATTCCCACAGTTCTCAAACTTGTCAAAGATGCAGTCATTCGTGTACAGGGAACACAGCTTGCTTCGCAGGACTCATGCACCTGATGGGTCTCCACAGGCCTGCTCTCCATGTTAAGGTCCCACACTTCACACTTCACAGGTAGTCTCTCTTCATCATGTATCCACCACTATTGCTGAATTTGATATCCAAGATGGAAGAAATTATTTCTGAGAAAAAGGACCTACTGCTGGGATCTTCAGGCTCTTCAAAAAATTAGTGTCTGTCACACAGGGCAGAGGAACACGTGTCACATAGCTGGGTGGTCCCTTTGCTGCTGCTGTAGACAAACACATTGCACTGGTGTTGGTGGAATTTGGCAGCAGTGATGGCTCCGTCAGCTCTTGCATGTTAGCAGGCTTGATGTTCATGATGTTAAAGCTTCTGTCTGTGATTTCTAAATGCCATAGGTTTATTCTCAGGTCACCTGCAGCGAGATATGTTTCATGATCACTATTTACTGTAGTGGAATTTACATGATATGTGTGAGCGTTTGCAAAAGTTCTCCGTGGACTTGATTCTACCATGAGGTCCATGGGCTTCAATATAGGAACCTGTACTACTGTAATTCTAAATGGATCTCGAAGTCCTCCGTCTTCATCTTCCAAGTCATAACCTTCCACTCTTTTATCCCATTCATTTATTTTCCATAATTTAATAGTTTTGTCATTTGTAGAGCATAGAAAATGAGCAGCATTCTGTTGTGGCAACCATCTAATTTTATTAAGTTTTTCCTCAATTTCAAGACTTTTCAAATAGTGAAACTCTGATTCATGACTTTGAAAGGTACTGTAAACGTATTCTCCCCTAGAATGATGATGGGTTTTATTCTCTTGTTCTCTTTGAAAAATAACAACTCTGCCACCCTTGTCTCCTGTTGCAAGATCTCCAGAGTAATTAAATTCAGCAGTTGAAATGATGTCAGCTTCTGCCATGTTCTCCTCCACGGCGCCCTTTACAGCTGGAAGTCGCTGTCGCCCATGGGGCAACCACCGCCTCCAGCTCCTGCCATGGCAGCTGCTCAGGACCAGCCTGTCCAGCCCAGCGCTTCTGACAGAGAAGCACCCCGCCAAGCACTCAGCTCTGGCTGCTGCCACCCCGGCCTCCACCGCCCTAGGAAGACATTTTAGAGGAGAAAGGGTTGACTGTTCTGTTTCTTGACTTGTGTAGTAGTAGTAGTTATATGTGTGTGTATTATACTCATCTATCTGTGTTTTTGTTTTTCCCACTAAATTTATTGGTACATTTTAGGTATACAGTCCAATTACATTCATCATTGGGATCTTGTACTTTTACATGACATCTTGCTTTTTTCCCCATTCCCCTACCCTCCCTTCACCCCTCCACCCTTCCCTATTTACAAAGACTTTGTTTCTGTTTTTTCCTTTTCTCATTTTATGTCTTTTCCCTACTTACCTTTCCCCTACCCCTCCCACTTCCCCTGCTCCTTTAGACCTTTTCTTCCTGTTATACAATATCAATTATACACTTTGATCCATGTTTACACTTTTAGTTTTTCCCACCAGAGAAACTATTCGGTATTTATACATGTGTGTTCTATTAATTTCACTTAAGAGTATGGCCTCAGCTGGGGATTTAACTCAGTAGTTCTGCCACTTGCCTCATAAGCGCAAGGTCATGAGTTCAGTCCCTTGTATCAGAAAAAGGGAATATGGTCACAGCATGCATCCACTTAGCTATAAATGTCTAGTTTCTCGATCTGTACACGTATATTTTATGCATTTGTTTTTTATTTGTTTTGGTTTTTGAGGTAGGGTCTTGCTTTGTAGTGCAGGCTAGCCTTGAACTCGTAGCGATCCTCCTGCCCTAGCCTCCTGGTGCTGGGGATTAAAGGAATGCACCACCACACCTGGCTTTTATGTACTTTCATATGTAGTATTTTATAAAGGGGAGCCTAAAAGGGCAGAAAAGCGTAACACACTTTTTTAAGTTTAGATTTACCATTACCTTTCAGTATAAACTAAGAGCATATAAGAGCTGGGGGTGGTGGCACATGCCTGTAATTCCAGCACTTGGGAGGCTGAGGCAGGAGGATCACTACAAGTTCAAGGCCAGCCTAGACTACATAGTGAGTTCAAGGCCAGTCTGAACTGCATAGTGAGACCCTGTCTCAAAAAAGCAAAACGCAACACAGCAAAATAAGAACAAAGAAGATTAACTAGACTAGAAAGAAAAATGTAAGGGAAAGGAAATAATGATCTCTGAATCTTTATAAATTGAAATGTTCTACCAGAATTCCATACTTCCCTTTCTGACACACCTGAATAAGGCAACTTCTTATAGCCAAGATGTTCTATGGCTGCTCATGTTCATTCAGTAAATCTCCAGCCTCCATTGTCCTTGGGGCTGAGGAAAGGTACACAGCTCAGTGTGTCCCTTTAGATGAGAAAGTAACGAAATAGTACTATGGTAGACTGACAAGTGCTAAGATACCCATACACAAAGTTGCTCTGGGAACATAGCTTAACTTGAGCCTGAAGATTAGCCGTTTCTATGACAAAGATGGAGCAAAACTAAAAGCGCAGACTGAGATATGTGAAAGAATAGGTTAGGCACAGTGTTTGAAGATGATGTTTAGGGAAGGGACAAATAATCCTTTTAGCCTTCTGTTCCTAATTTTATCTGTTTAGCCGATGGGATACTATATACAACTTTAGGCCCTACTGACTAAATATATATAGTTTATACATAAGTAAGCATACAGTGATATTTGTTAAGGCTGACAATTTTAAGGGAGTCATAAGATGTAGTCCGTACTGGGAAGATTCTTTTTTTTTTTTTTATACTGGGGATCGAACTCAGGTCCTTACGCTTGCGAGGCAGGCAGCAGAACCACTGAGCTAAATCCCCGGCCCAATACTGTGAAGATTTTGATGAAAAAGCTTTATCATGTCAGGCTAGGTAATGCACCTCTATTTCCAGTTACTTGGGAGGCTGAGGCAGGAAGATCACAAGTTTGAAGCCAACCTGTGCAATTTAGCAAGACTTCATCTCAAAGTAAAAGGGCTAAAGATATAGCTTAGTGGTACAGCTCTTGTCCAGCATCTGTGAGTCCCTGAGCTCAATGTCTAGTTGCAGAGGTGTGGAGGGAGGCTTTATCGTAAAAGCAGTGAGCCTCTCTGGAAGTTTGTTGGCCAGGAAGAAATTAGTGTGATCAGATGAAGTTTTATTAGATCAATGGCTACTCTCTGGTAGAGCATTTGGGGAAAGAATGAACAAAGCAGGGAGACCTATCAAGAGTTTTCATATCCATTGAAGCTATAGAAATAACTTGTGTCAGACTTGATTTTAATGAGGAATGCTGTGTAATAGGATTCTTGAAGAGTCTTCCCCAGGAATTCTTTAATGCCCTGTTAAATGCTGTGGACATCTGAAAACATGTACAATTGTATATAGTTCTAAATGCCCCTTTCCAAGAGACTGTGTTCTTTAATTCAGAGAGATGAACCACCTATAATGTTCAATATTCATAGATATTCATGGGTATGCCTAGCATGGACAGCTTACATGCTTTATAGTGTGTGTGTACAAAGCATGTTTTCTCCATTTGATTTTTTTTTTTTTTTTTTTGGTGCCAGGGATCGAACTCAGGTCCTTGTGCTTGTGAAGAAGGCATTGGAAGCACTGAGCTAAATCCCTGACCCTTTCCATTTGAATTTTTAAAGAACTGAATTAAAGGTATATGGAATCTTAACTTTTTCCTGGAAACTGACAGCTCATGAAAAAAAGAATTCAAGTGGCCTTGTTGCAAACATGGTGTTGGTTTTACCATTGCAAAATCAGCAATTTTATTTTGATGTTATTTGGGGGAAAACAGTATTTTTGATTAGCAAGTAAAATTAATGTAGAAAACAAATACTGTGTTAACTAGTTGGTATAATAAGGCATCTGTGCCATGTTGCATTTCAACTCATTAAATTTCTAAACTTCTAATTACAATAAGATTACAACTTTTAATAAGAGAACCAATCAAACTTGGGGTTGCTGATGGCTTTGGAGAAATACAATTCATAGGAATTTTGGAATTATTGAGGGGAGGCTTTCAAATCTAGTTCCGTTAAAAATTGAAATATAATATTTAAATTTTTTTAGCTCCTAAAATTCAGATTTTTTGGGCACCTACTATTTACCAGCCCTTCTTCTAGGAACTTTAACACAGGCAGGCACTTAATTCCTCACTACGTCAGACGAGCAGTATTACCCTCCACATTATATCGATGGGACACTTGAGACTCCGAGTGGACTGAGGTATATACCAAATATACTTTCAGAAAATGACTTCAGGCAGAGAAAAACATGGTTGGATGTTCATTTTTTAGAGCAGTGTCTTATTTTGGGCTTCTGAAAGAGTTTTGTTTTATTAGAAGGATGCTTGCTTCCCTATTTCTCAGTTCAGTGTGAGAATTTATAAACATGGATTGGTTTGTTTTTTATGGCCACAAAAGACAGATATATCTGAAACAGGAGAGGAGGAAAGTTAGCAGTCAATTTCATTAAACATCCTGGTTTATATCCTGGTCAGTATCATATTCAGATTTTGATCAGTTTCCAGTGTGTGTGTGTGTTTAGCCTGGTGTGGCACATGCCTGTAATTCTAGCACTCTGGAAGGCTGAAGCAGGAAGATTGCAAGTTTGAGCCCAGCCTGGACAACTTAGTAATTTCTCACTATTCTCAAAATATAAAATTAAAGGGATGATGATGTAGTTCAGTGCTAAGGCTTGGGCTCAATTCCCGATGACTAGGGGTGGGTGGTGTGCTTTTTTTCAGTCATACAATTAAGGGAACTTTTCAAATTCCAACTCGCTACTTTTTCTTCCTTCGGTGGTACCAGTAGATACCAGGAGCTCAACCTGCCTTGAGTGTTTTCTTGCATCTCTGCCTTCACTAACTTTCTCCCCTGAATGTACCTATGTTCCCAACACAATTCATTGTTTATGAGGGAAAGTTTTGTTCTCTTTTCCCCCACTCTGCCACATACATGTTACCCTCAGCTTCTTTGTGCTGTCTTGGTAAGCTTGGCATACTTCTGCAATTGTGTCCTGTTGGAATTGTTTCCTTCACTGTCTTCACAAATGAATGTGAGAGAATATATGTGTTCATGACAGTAAAGCCTCCTCCTAACTGGCTGCTGCTTCATTCAGTCTTACTGACATTGGCTGTACACTGTTTCATTCTGTCCAGCTGCCATTAAACCACTCTGTTTAAGCTTATTGGGCTTAAACAAGTTGAACTCTTTTCATTTGTGCTACCACTTTTTCCTTTATTGAAAGTCGTCTTCACTGTTTCTCCCTTACCTTTTTTTCAACTAGTGATTCAGTCCTATCAATTCTGCCTTCTAAATACATCTCATATTCATGTTTTCTTGTTTATCCCTTCTGCTGATTTAGTTTGGCCTTATCCTGTAACTGTTCTCCCCTTTTTCTCTGTCATCCAGAATCATCTTCCATGTGACTGTCAGTTACCATCCTAAAATGGCAATCATCTTTGTGATACTTTTTATTTTTAAAAATCTTCTATTTTAAGAGGAGAGTAAAGAAAGTACTGGGACCTGGAATTTAGCTCACTGGCACTGTGTGTGCCTCTCAAGTGCAAGGTCCTGAGTTTGATCCCCAGTACAAAAAAAAAAAGAAGCACTGGGACTGATGGAATATCAATCCTAAGGCGGCACTGTTCCTTGACACCAGTTAACCACTGTCCTAAGACATGAAAAGAGATTTGGGTCAGCAAATGAATGGTAATAGTAGATTCTAACTGGCTTCTCCATGGCTTGAATACTGAAGTTCATATTCTCTTTAGTCCAGGAGGCAAATGATAATATCATCCCATTTCCTCTGCTTTTCACTGAAATCAGCTAATTCTCCAAATATATGTGTCTCATATTTGCCAGTACCTAAACATTCCATGTTACTCCTTATTTCTTTATTTTAACATATGCTGTTTCCTCCGTCTAGGATCCTTCCTATCCGCATCTACCTTGGGGGCTCCTTCCAGATTTAGGCTCCATCTTTGTCACCTTGCATAGATGATAAATGAACATTTATTGAATTTATTCATGTTCCAAATACAGAAGTGCAGTTGGAGCTTCTGCTTATTTCATAATTATCTTCTTCCAGTCCCAGGAAACTTGTAGGATTTCATTGAAGCCTTCTATAAACTGTGCTTTTTTGGGCTGGGGATTTAGCTCAGTGGTTCTGCCGCCTGCCTCGCTAGTGCAAGTGCCTGAGTTCAATCCTTGGTACCAGAAAAAAACAAAAAACAAAAAACTGTGCTTTTTTATTTAAAGCCTAGAAGAAATTGAATCTATACATGGATTTCCTTAAAAAGGAATAAAGTTAGGGTGCAAATGATTCCATATCACGTAGGCATTAGAAATAGGCAATTCTCTATTTTCTTCCCCAACCTTGGAGCTGTATTATAGAGCTGAAAAAGGTGTTCAGGTGCCAGACATGGAGTGCATACCTGTAATCCCGGCACTCTAGTAGAGTGAGTCAGGAGCATCACAAGTTTGAGCTCAGCCTGGACAACGTGTCTCAAAATTTAAAAATTATTTTACTTAAAAGGCTATAGATGTAACTCAGGTGAAGGTCCTGGGTTCATTCCCCAGTACCTGCCCCCTAAAAGGTTCATCATAATTGGAAGTTGCTGAATTTGAAATAGTGAATTTCAAGTCAGGTACAAATTTGAACCCACACAAAGCTAGTAAATTCTGTTGGTTAGTAAAACAAGCTCCTGCCAGGTGTGATGGCACATGCCTGTAATCCTATCACTCAAGAAGCTGAGGCAGGGTTGGGGATGTAGCTCAGTGACACCGTGTCTGCCTGGCAAGTGTAAGGTCCCGAGTTCAGTCCCTGCTACCAAAACAACAGCAACAAAAAGCTGAGAAAAGAGAATCACTGCAAGTTGGAGTCCAGCTTGGGCTTCATAGTGAGTTCAAACCAGCCCAAACTACATAACAAGACCCAGTCTGAAAAAGGCAGCAAACAAGCTCTTGATAAGAGTTCAGAGCACCAATATTGAAAAATAGCTGATCCGTTTTATTTATTAATGAAGTAGAAAAATGGGTATTGACAAGCATCTAAGATATTGGTCTCTTTCATCACATATATTTATTAAATAAGTACTACATGTATTGCATAGTTTCAGACTCTGTGGAGGATTCATAATTATGACCTTAAACCTACCCTTTTAAAACTAAAATACTATTGGTCATATGCAATAATAAGTGAAATAGTGAAATAGAGAACAATAGAGCTGATATGCAAAATAGTACTTTCTGAAATATTTGAGTGTGAAACTGACATTTGCATACTGAGTCATATTTTTACACTAATTTCCATTTTGTGGAGGCAGTGTGGTTTCCTGGAAAAGCATACAAGACTGGCAGTTAGGAAGAGTGAATTTGGTTCTGACTCCAGTGCTGATTACTTAGGATTAGGGCAAGGTATCATCCATCTCCTCTTTGAACTTTCGTCACCACATTTATAAAGGGGGCACTGGATAAGCTAATTGCAATCATTGATCCGTTCTATTTGTAAATTGCATTTTTATAAAATATTTTTGCTGTCAAAGATGGGGTTTTAGGCAGCTTTGACAGTTGAGTGGATTAAAAGAAGTGGAGAGTCCCTGAGGGTTTAGCTTAGTAGTAGAGCACATTATTTATTAGCATGCTTAAGGGCCTAGGTTCAATCCCACCCACCATCACCACCACCACTAAAAAGAGTTGTGCATGGTGGCACAGCTACAAGCTGAGGGAGGGTGATTAAAAGTTTGAGGCCAGGGGCCGGGGATTTAGTGGTTTGGTGGCGATGCCTGCCTTGCAATCTCAAGGACCCAAGTTCAATCCCTGGTACCAAAAAAAAGAAAAAGAAAAGGCTAAGAGCCGGGGATTTAGCTCAGCAGTTTGGTGGCCTGCCTTGCAAGCACAAAGACCCAAGTTCAATCCCCGGTACCAAAAAAAAAAAAAAAAAA
>NW_022900935.1:12501018-12510834 GCF_012274545.1 Fukomys damarensis
AAAAAAAAAAAAAAAAAAAAAAAAAAGTTTGAGGCCAGCCTGGGCAACATCCTATTTCAAAATAAAAATAGAAAAGGGCTGGGGATGTAGCTCAGTGCCCAGTGCCACTGGGTTCAGTCTCCAGTACTACAAAAATGAAAAACTGGAGAGAATAGCAGATTCCCTGTTCTTTGCAGTCTGTTCAGTCTAATTAGAAGTCTGTTTATGAAAATAGTCACCTCTAGACAGCTTTTGTCCCACGTCAGTTCTGTGTCTCCTTCCACACATTGACCCACCAGGTGGGGAAGTTTTCCTCCCACACGGCTTAGCATTCCAAGGTGCAGCACCTTGTAGAAGAGGCTGCACTGTTCTTCGAGGCACCTCACTCTTAGCAATGTCATCCTATTCAATTAGAGGTGGCAAAGGCTGGCCTGGCTCCAAAGGAAGACTGTCAATTCCTCTCCTTTTCCGTGTCCACGCTCGGCAGGATGCTTCCTCACGCCCACCTCTCTCCCCCTTGCTGTGACTTTGGCTTCCGCCAGATGTCACACCGCTGCTTGTCACCACCCAGACTCTCGTCGCTGATTTTGTTGTTTCAGTGTATTTGTCACAACTGTTCTCTTTAGCTGTAAAATTTATGGAATTTCACGCTCTTCTTAATCACTACAGTTTTCTTTTTCTTAATAGAGGGAGTATACAAAGAGTTGAATGCACGAGAGTTAGAGGGAAGGAAATATTCCATTTAACTTAAGGAACATTTCTGTGTATGCTATGTGTATTCCTCACCTCCAAGAGTACAAGAGTCTAAAGCGGAACTGAGCTCAATTCTGCAGAGTTCACAGACCTAGAGATAGTTAAGTCCATTTCATCCCCAGAAGTACATAAAAGATATGTTTCTATTTTATCTTAGATTTTATCCCTTTGGCAACTATAAAAAGGTAAATTATTTTATTAACCCTCTGTGATAACATCTTCATCTCATTATCCAGATAAATCTGCTACCAATGCTGTCAAAAAGTGGTGGTGGTGATAAGAGTCAATCTGTATTATTACTATGTATCAGCCATTGCGTGAGTACTTTTCTATTTGTTTAAATTTTACCACACCCTATAATTTTTGTTGTTTTGTTTCAAGGATCGAACTCAGGTCCTTGTGCTTGCAAGCCCATTGGTGGCACCACTGAGCTGAATCCCCAGCCCAACTACACCTTATAATAAAGGATACTTTTATTGTATCATACTTTATTGTGTCATCTCAAAGTGACCTAAAGGTCTTTACTATAAATATGCTTATTTCATGTTAGGAAGAAAGAACTATATTTGTTTAGTACACACGTATTAAAAGGCAAAATTTTGGTGCTGCCCTGATTTAGAGGCTAAAATTCATTTTTTGAGTTCCCATTATGATTCACTTGAAAATTTTTCTTATATCAGACCCAACTTAAAATTTTGCGTGTTGGTTGCAGACCATTAATGGTGATCCTTCAGGCTGTTAGGTGAGGAGTGTCATAACTAAATGTTTGGGTTCATTTTCTTGATGGCAGTTAGTTATTTAGTTTAGTTCAAAACTATTTACTCTTTGCCTTTGCTGTGGAAGATATTTAGTCACTTAAGATACATACAGTTCCTCCCTGCTTGGGGAACTCATAACTTTGTCTTATTACCTAGGCTATATATCTAAACAATTAGAATAGAGTAGACAACCAAAGGATAGGTTATATCATGCACAGAACAGAGATGACTTTGTAGAAGATAGAAGATTTCTGGCAGTCTGTCATTGCTGTTTGCATTTCTTCAGAATAATTAAGCAGATCTCACATGTAATACTGATCATAGTGAAGAAGGGAACTAATAAAAATGTGCCCAGAAAGTGGCAGTACTGAGGATGGACACATCTGCAAGGAAACAGTGTGAAGGTACTTAATAAGTGTTAATTTACTTTCCAGATCTGGATGTAGGTCATTTCTGGGGGACTCAGGTATGTTGATCATGAAGCACTTTGCTGTATGTGTCTAATATGAATGCTTGTGACAGTAAATACCATTACTTTAGGGTCCCTGAAAAAAAATCCCAGGAGAAAAAGGAAACCATTATTTACTACTTTTCTGCCAGGTGTCAGACTGTGTGATGAGTACTTTTTATAAACATCCTTTCATATCTCTTTATGGAGACACATAAAAGAAGTTTATATTATATCCCAGTGCCAGGTATAGTTGAGCTCCCAATTACTTACACTGATAATTTCATAGACATTTCTTATATTTCTCTAGTAATAATATTTATCGTATATTAAGCCTTTAAGTACTAATCATTTGCATACATTATCTCTGAATCCTCACTAGTTCTTTTGTAGTAGGCATTATCCCATATCTTAGATGAGAACACTAAAATTCAGAAAGGTTAAGTGACTTTTCTAAAAGCCACGCATATGGTAGAATTCAAACTTGGGTCTTGCTTTTTGTTGTATGGCCCAACTATTTCTTCTTGAGATATTAATTTGTCTATATATTATTGGTCTATTCTGTGTTTGGTTCTGAATGCCTGACCTATATCTTAAGCTTTTATTTACTTAGCAACTTATATCTAATGGGAACTAGAAAGAGAAGGACCCAGGGCTAAGCAAAAAGCAACAAATACGTCATTCATAGAGATACTGGTAGTGGACTTAAAATAGTTCTCAGAAACAGGACTTTCTAATACTGGCCTAGTGGTTTTCTTAATCTTTTCTTGTTGTATTAGACATTAGCCACATATGTATTAAAGCATATGTAAAGCTTTCTGGTGTGATTGTTAGTATTCCTTAAGCAAATATTTATTGAGCATATACTTTATGTTTGTACATCATTGAACAAGCCAATCATTGTATCTTCATAAAGTTTATAATTGGCATAAATATTTGAATGGGCAGATTATGTCTTGCATATCATTTTTTCCCTAAACATACCACAAGCTTTCACACCTGGGTGTGCTATAAGAATAAAACAAAGTTGGATGGCTTAGAATTTATCTCACCCTAGAACACTAATGAATGCAGATTATGAAGAAATATAACTGTCAAGAAACCTATAGCTGGGCCAAGGATTTAGCTCAGTGGTTCCAGTGCCTGCCTCGCAAGCACAAGGACCTGAATTCGATCCCTGGTACCAAAAAAAAACAAGAAGAAAGAAACCTATAACTGTAGCTTTGTCAGTTTGAATCCCACAGTTCTTAGAGGAGTGAGACAATGACAGTATATAATACTTTATTTGGAAAAAAAAAAAAACAGTGTGAGCCAGAGATCTTTGGTGGAGCATTGTCAGAAGAATTCCAGAAACTGCAAGTTGTTACACAGATGTATTGATTTAATTAGTCTAGATAACACCATTTATTTATGCTTAAGGATCTCACACATGCAAAAAGTTGGTAATTCAGAGTCACACAGAGTCAAAAATTGTGAGTTATCTTCTATACCACGAGTTGTAGCTTCTCAATATCAACTTTGGTGAATGTGTGTATCCAATATTTAAGCATAAATGGTATTATATAGAGCAGTGAAACAATACTCTTTGCTTCTAGAATTCTGTTTACATAATTTCATGTAAAATCTTCTGGTGTTGGCTTTTAAGTAATATTAATTGTTCTAAATGCAATTTAATTTCAATATGGGCAAGAGCCTCATTAGAAACAGAATAACTGGGCATGGTGGTGCACGCCTGTAATCCCAGCATTCGGGAGGCTGAGGCAGGAGGATCATAGTGAGTTCAAGACCAGCCTTGGCTGCATAGTGAGTTCCAGGTCAGTCTCAACTACATAGTGAGACTCTGTCTCAATAAAACAAGAAACAGAACTTACCTGAGTTCTGCTGGTTAAGGCTTTTTTGGTTATCTGAGTGATCCCTGAAATTGCTGGTGAAATTGTTTAGGTTAACCATGCAGTGAATGTTCTGGATAGTGCGTAGGAATGAGGTGAGTTACCCTCTTAGCAAAAAGATTAACTTATTTTCTCAAAGGTAAGAAACAGACAGATCTATATTATTCTCTTGGGGGAAGGAAGCCAATTAGAATCCCTTTGCTATTCTCTCCTCACTTTCTCTACTTTAATTTTAACTGTAAGAACACCAAGGTGTATTCTGTGTCTGCCAGATTTTGCAGCCTTGTTTTCACACATTTTAAAAAATGTTATTATTTTTTATCTTTACCTAATTTAAACAGTTTTATTTTTTCCTTGATGGTTGTGTAAAGTGGTAAGGTATCAAAAGAGACCGGAGTCAGGCATGATTGTGCGTGCCCATAATCCCAGCTACTTGAGAGCTGGAGGCAGAGGGGTTCCAAGTTCGAGACCAACGTGGGCAACAAAGCCAAACTGTATCTGAAAATAAAATTTTTTTAAAAGACTGGGGATGTAGCTCAGAGATAGCACACTTGCCTACTATGTACAATGCCCTGGGTTTGATCCCTAGTACCAGGAAAGAAAAAGGAAGTAAGAAAAAAGGATACTGGGGTATAGCTAATATATTTAGATACTATCTTTTCTTTCAGGGTATATGTTTCACTTCTATTGCTATTTTTTTACCATGCTCCTTAGAGGATAAGGGGAATGAGGGCTGGGGATTTAGCTCAGCAGTTCGGTGTCCTGCCTTGCAAGCACAAGGACCCGAGTTCAATCCCCGGTTCAAAAAAATAAAGGGGAATGAATGATCAAGTAATTCAGTTTTTGTTTGTTTGTTTGTTTGTTTGGTACCAGGGATTGAACTTGGGTCCTTGGGTTTGCAAGGCAGGTGCCAGAACCTTTGAGCTAAATCCCCGGCCAAGTAATTCAGTTTTACACAGAAACCAGAAGCTCATACGGGTTAAGCATATTGCCTAAGGTCAAATTTACTGAGAAGATAGTCACAGATGACATAGAATTCCAGAGCTTGGCAGAGTAAATAACATTACTCATCAAAAATCTAAAAGGCAAGCCAGGCATGGTGGCTCATGCCTGTAATCCCAGCACTCGGGAGACTGAGGCAGGAGGATCCCTGTGAGTTCGAGACCAGCCTGGGCTACATAGTGTGAGTTCCAGGTCAGTCTCAACTACATAGTGAGACCCTGTCTCAAAAAACAAAAAACAAACAAAAAATCTAAAAAGCAGTCATTTTCTTGGAAGTCTTGACTATTGCTGGTCAATTCTTATGCCTCTGAAAATAGCCACCATCTTATATCCAAGGTAGAAACTTGCTTGGAAGCTAAGATTCTGTGTAATTTTTTTTGTTGTTGTTTGTTTGTTTGTTTGTTTGTTTGTTTTTTTGGTTTTTTGAGACAGGGTCTCACTGTGTAGTTGAGACTGACCTGGAACTCACTATGTTGCCCAGGCTGGTCTCGAGCTCATAGTGATCCTCCTGCCTCAGCCTCCCAAGTGCTGGGATTACAGGCGTGTGCCACCACGCCTGGCTGATTCTGTGTAATCTTTGAGAGATGTTAGGAACTCTTCCTACTTAGCACAGCTGGTTTAGTAGAATTCTAAGCAAGTATATATAATATTTTCCTGTGTTTTTCTAACATGAGTCTTCGGGCTACCAAGTTGACCATGTTAATCAGTGTTCAAAGAATGTGAAATGTCACTTTTAAGACCACTAGCTATTATTACTTCACGTTCCTTAATAAAATGTCTTATTTAATGTGTACTTAATTGAATACATGCATAAGTTTTGGGGTGGACACACAACCACGGGTAAGGCCACTGCTCACTGCCTACTGAAGCAAATGCAAGAGCAAAAACATCCTGAAAACGAAAGGAAGCCATAAAATGAGAGCCCTACCACTGAGGCCTGACTTCAACATGGTAAGTGGCCCAACTGGTGTAGAAAATTTATCATCAATTTGGAGATAAGGTGAGGCAACTCAATCAAGTAATTTATGTTTTCAGACTTGGGGTAGTACAATGAAAGGACACATGAGTTCAAGTTATAACTGCCATTTTATTTGTCTCATTGATAAAAGTTTTCAATCTAGCTTAGAGGAGGCTTGTTAGAAAAAGGTTAATGTTTACAGTTCTGGTGTTACTGTGTTTCTCTCTCTCACTTTTTTTTTTTTGGTACCAGGAATTGTGCTTGCCAGGCACCATGTTTATTGGATTTCCATTACTTTTCTCCCAGAGTTTAAAGGTGTAGTGCATGATAACAAACCAAGCTTTCAGTGATAACAGCCACAGCTGGCCAGCGGCTGCATGTGTGCAATAGGTTTTGCCACCAGTGGTCTAGTGATTGGATTTAAAAATCTAAGACCTACCGTTCTTCCCTACCTTAGGCATTGTAGAGCATACAGTTTATCATTTGAGATTTTGGCCCAGAGGAACTTATTATGGTGTGCATGGGTTTGTTTGTTTGTTGGGGGCTAGTGGTGGCCTTACTATTTTTCCCAGGCTGTCCTTGAACTTCTGGATTTCTGTACTTTTTACTTTGGATGTTGTGGCTAGAGCTGGTGTTTTCTTGTTTGTAGCCTGAGCTTCCAGATTGTATTTGTTGGTTTCAATAGTTAGGAATGACACAAGCACACTCATGCTTTGCTTTTCTATAAGATTCTTGTCCACGGGCTTTAAGAAAGAAGCTTTTTCATGTACCTAAACTCCAAATGTTAAGAAAAAAAAAAAAGCTTATCTCCCCTCACCTCTGACTACCTTCCAGGTCCTCTAGACTTCTCTTCATTTTTGCTTTTGCTGTGATTTACTCAGTTGCTGTTGATTTTTTCTTGTCCATCAAGAATTGGAACGCTCCCCATTTGCCATGAGAGATGTTGGTGTTATGCTTTAGTTATCACTTTGCCTTGTCTTTCTTTTCAGACCCCATATCATGTGAACCTTCTCTTGGCTGGCTATGATGAGCATGAAGGACCAGCACTCTACTACATGGACTACCTAGCAGCCTTGGCTAAGGCCCCTTTTGCAGCCCATGGTTATGGTGCCTTCCTGACTCTCAGTATCTTAGACCGATACTACACTCCAAGTAAGTACTAGCACTCCAAGGAGGGAGCAGTAGCAGAGACCTGCCCTTAGCTGCTTTCCAGTTCTGCCTATCCTTGGAGTTGGATGACTGGATCTTAAGTAGAGGTTGAATCCTTTTTGGAAGCTGCTCTCTTGTGAGTCAGGAAGTTCTTCAAAAATCTTGTTGATAGCTGGGCGTGGTGGTGCGCGTCTGTAATCCCAGCACTCGGGAGGATGTGGCAGGAGGATAGCTGCGAGTTCGAGACCAGCCTGGGTTACATAGTGAGTTCAGGTCAGTCTCAACTACACAGCGAGACTCTGTCTCAAAAAAAAAAGCTTGTCCTTATTTTGCCAGCCAAAATGAAATGTTGCCTATCTTTAGAGCTGTGGTTGGTTGCTTGCTTGCTTGGTTTTAAAGGAGTATTGGAGTAGATATCACAATGAGTAAAACATTTTTATTAGGTAATAGAACTCTTTATAAGAGTGGAGTTTTTTATTCATTTTGTCTGTCTGCATGATCTCACCTGCAGCAAGTCATCTACTACACCAAGTGGTTTGTGTGTTAAATCTGTGAGGGTAAACAGGTCCCCATAATAACAGCTGAGGGTGTCTTTGTTTAAACATCAAACTTTTTAAGGCCATGAACCTAGACTCTTGGTCTTGCTTTTGGTTCTTTTTTTTTTACTGGCTACTCTCTCCTGCAATAAAAAATTATCTTCCTACTTGTCCCTAAATTTTTAGCTTGACAAAGCTTCAGACCCATGATGCTTTTTGCTAAGTTCAATCTTCTGACCCCAGTCTCAACCTCAGCTTTAGACAGTATGGGCAATTAGCACTTGGAAGTTTTAGCTTTTACAAGCTATAGATGCAGTACTGATAACGACTTCTCTCCTTGCTTTCCTTTCTTCCCTGTCAGCATCGTAAGAATCTGTCATGTTCACTCCTGTTTGGTGCTTCCCTCTTGTTCAACCTCAGCTACACTAGAGCTCTAGGCCACATCCTGAAAAAAATTGGCCTGGCCTCTTGGTGTCTGTCTCTTGATTTGGTGTCTGTCAGTAATACAGCTGATTTGCTCACCAGATAACTGGTGACTGCTCCTAAAGCCTAACTGCATAATATGTCATCCCATTTTGCCATGCACACAGACTGTTTCTTTGGATCCTATTTTAGGAGTCTTGGCCCCATCCTATGAATGCTCTTTTCATTGTTAAAACTGAGACCCAGCTGGGAAAGTGAGGCTAAAACTCTGGCCCTGTCTTCCCATTTCCTGATATGCAGCTGACTAGGGCAGATGGGATTGATTTAAGCTCTGGACCAAAGAGGGTGCGGGGTGCGTATGAAAAAGACAGGCAGGCCACTGGACTTCTTCAGAGGCGGGCCCTGGCTGAGGCAGAATTCTGTCATGCTTACCCTTCTCTGTAGCAAATCAATTTGCAATGGCTTGTAGCTGCTAGAGCACTGGGTCTGGGGCACTCTCAGCTGCACATGGATTAAGTTTTTGCAGGCTACAAGGCTAAGCATTTTTTGCCCTTTCCATTTGTGTGCTGGTTGGATCTGAAGAAGTTTGAAACTTAGTCTAAAGCTGCTGAAAGTTGGACTTGGTGGCACCTCAAGTGCTTGGCCTCTGTGTTTTCTTTCAGCTATCTCACGTGAGAGGGCAGTGGAGCTTCTTAGGAAATGTCTGGAGGAGGTGAGTAGTCCCCTAAGAATGTGAAAGGAATGTTTTGTCTCCCTGTTTGCCAATATCATTACTGTTCCATGTTTGCTTTTTTTCTGGTCCTTGCCAGAAGGTGTAATAAATACCCACTGACCAGATGTAAAGTTGCTACCAGGGATAGAGTTTGTTGTGGGTTACAAGCTTATTTTTCTCTCATGGTCACTTCCTCATCAGCGTCAATTTTACAGTTTACTTTTCTTTCTGGTTCATCCAAACCAGTGGTTTTTAAAATTCATTGTATATAAGAATCATCTGGGGAACTTGTCAAAAAGCAGAATACTGTCACTGCCCCCACCCTCATTTCTGATTCCACTGTCCTGAGATAAAAACTGAGAATCTCAAGCCAGGCATTGATGTGCACACCTATAATCCCAGTACTCTGGGAGGCTAAGGAAGGAGGATCAGGTCAGCCTAGGCTACATGGTGAAACCCTGTTTCAAAAAATACATGGTGGGGGGGATAGAGGTTGGCAGAGAGAGGGAGAGAGGACTGAGAATCTCTGTTTTAACTGACAGTCCCAGGTGATAATTTAGGCCATACTGTAAGAACTACTACCCAGGACTTTATAACTACTCTTTTCTTGTGCTCTCTTCTCTTTGCCCTACTGTCTGCTTGTTTAACATTTCATGAGCCCTTCTCATCTGAAGAGAAACTGTTAGCATTCAGAAAGCCAGAGAAAGCTTTGTGCAGAAGGGGAGCATAGCCCTTTGTTTTTGAGGTCAAGTACCCAGACTCTGCTCATTCCATTTCTATACCTAAGAGTCCAAGGCTTTGGGTATGAATTTTGGATGAGGTGGCAAAAAGCAGCCCCATTAGGCCTTTTCATTCTTTTTCTTCTTGTGGCGTAAGTATGAACTTGAATTCATGATCTAGTGAGAGTAAGAAGGTAAGAGCAGGTGGGCACATTGCCTCTTACACAGGCCTGTGTTTTTTAGTCCACAGTGCCACCTTTCCCTTCATCCACATGTATATCAATCCCTTTTCCAAGGCAGCTGCTGAGAATAAACTTTGTTTTTCTTAACTATTCAACTGAGAGGCCATATTGGCCCTTAGTGTTGGAAGGGGCTGCCAAGGAAGAAGCCACTAGAATATGAAGTTCTTTTGAGACTTTATTCCTCTCCATAGATCCTAAAGAGAGGCATTCTAGAAACCTTTATTATCTCTCTCTCTCTCTCTCTCTCT
>NW_022900935.1:12510863-12533085 GCF_012274545.1 Fukomys damarensis
ATATATATATGTATGTATGTATTTTAATCTTGGAGCCTGATTCTGGAGATAGGAATCATCAACCTGAGGCCAGGGATTTAACTCAGTGACACTGGCGCCTGCCTTGTCTGCCTTGCAAGTGCAAGGTCCTGAGTTCGATCCCCCAGTACCAAAAAAAGAGTCATCAGCCAGAAAGGACTTTGGTAATAGAATGGGCTGTTGCTGCCCAGTCCTCAGCTACAAAGGCGATGAGAAACACGATGGAAAGGAGGGCTTAAGCCTGAGAAGTGGACAGTTTGAGAATCAGCTCCTAAGGGGAGCATGGAGCAGTTTCTTTCTGGAAGCTCTAAATTAGCATCCAAGAAGAGCAGCTACAGAAGTGACTATTTCAGTTATGTTCCCCAGTACTTTCCAGCCAGGTTAGTGGGCTGTTGTTTATGTGCAGTAGTTCACAGCCTAGCCTAGAGACAGAAGTAGGACTTGTTCTAAGAACTGTTGGGTGGACATCCTTCTCACCACCCCTCCAGCTGCACATACGGATATACTAATACTAACCAGGTCCTTCTAAGGTGGGCAAATGGCAGGAGCAAACTGTTGGAACCTAGGAGTATACTGCTTCAGTCAGAGCTTATTTCTAGAGCACTGACCCCTTGTCAGCTTATTACCTGGAGATATTTTGAGAGTGAAGTCTGTGCTTACCAGACTGATCAGTAGCAGGCCACTTCTTTCATGGGCTGACTGACCAGAGGCAGGCTTCCAGTTGTGCCTCCCAGCCATGTTCACTGCCTTGCTGTCATCCTCCAGCTGTGTTTTGGGCATTCCTCAGTACCCTAGTACCAGCTGCCCATAGAAGAATGTTAGTCCCACAGAAGCAGGGATTTTTATGTTTGTATCCAATGTGCCCAGAACAGAATCTATGTATACTTAATGCTCAATAAGTGCTTGTTGGTGAATTTCCTTCATTTCTCTTTGCAGCTCCAGAAGCGCTTCATCTTAAATCTGCCAACCTTCAGTGTTCGAATCATCGACAAAAATGGCATCCATGACCTGGATAACATTTCCTTCCCTAAGCAGGGTTCCTAACATCATGCCTTCTCTCCCACTTGCCAGGGAACTTTTTTGATGGGTTCCTTTAATTTTTTTCTACTCTTTTGTGGTGCGCTCTTAATAGATAGCCAATTCAGAATAAAGCTAAATATGGGTAAATTGAGCTTTCTGGTTTGGATCTGTTTACCTAAACATCACTTCAGAAAGAGACTGAAGGGAAGTTGTCTTTCTGTCAGAACAGTCCTCCTTCGTGCCCCTTTCCCTTCATGAATGCTCAGAGAGCCCTGAGCATCTGACAGCTCTGTGTGTTCTGTCTCACTGTGCAGCTTTTCTCTCATCTAGCTCTTATGAATCCTTTCTTGCTAATGACTCATTCCCTCTCAAGCAGTGGGGGTTTTGGCTTAAGTTTTTCAATTAATTTGAATAGGTATTACACATACTTGGTAAAAACATGCGAACAGGCACCTGCCTTGCAAGCTCAAGATTCTGAGTTCAATCCCCAATACTGGAAGCAAATAAACAAACATGCACAAACAGTATAAAAATATGTAAAAAATGTACCTCCTGTGCATACAGTCTAGTCACCTGGTTCCCTTCCCAGAGGAAATAAAAGCTTCAGATTTTTTTTTCTCCTCCTCTCCCCGCCTTCTGACTGACCAGAGGCAGTCCTACCTGATGTTTTCCCATCTGGAAAATGACAGAGAACCTACCTAATCATTCATGGCAGTGGTGATGATAATTTTGTGAAGACGTAGATGTAAACATCTAGCACAGGGCCTGGCAGTGGGGTGTGCTTGGTAAGTATGTAGTACATTTGTTTGCATCCTGGACTTACCAGGAATGAACCTCTGCCTTTGAATTTGTGTCCCGAGAATAGTCCCAGGAAAGCCTGCAAACCACCTTACCCCTCTTTACTCAAGATCTCTGCTAAGCTCCAGATCAACTTTAGATACCTTAACCAGTCTTAGGGACATCAGACCTATCTAAAGCTGAGCCTTACCATCTGCCCCCTTTCAGGCCTCCCTATAATGTTCCACCTTGGGGAATTAGTCACTTGGCTTCCAGGTGCCTAAGCCAGCAACCTAAGCATAATTTAATAAGCTTTTTTTATTTTTTGAGACTAGGTTTTGCTAAGTAACCAAGGCAAATCTCGGACTCACTTTGTAGCCCAGGATAGTCTCAAGCTGTCATGGCAACCCTCCTGCCTCAGTCTCTCAAGTGTTGTGATTGCAGGTATATGCCACATGCCCAGCATAAACTTTTATTTTGGAATAACTTTAAGAGAAAAGTTGCAAGGAAAATATAGTTTCCTTATCACCCAGTTTTTGCTAATGTTAACATCATATAGAACCATGGAACATTTGTCAAGTCTAAGAAGCCAACATTGCTGCATTAGTCTTCACTGAAAAACAGCCTTTATTCGGATTTTATGTTTTCCCGTTAATGCCCTTTTTATCCTCTTGGCTGCCATCCATGGAACCATATTGCACTTCAGGTGGGCATGATTTTTTTCCAGAACTAGGGTCTCAATCTAATGCTTTGCACTGAGCCACATTCCCTAGCTTTTTTTTAAAGATAGGGTCTTATTAAATCACAAAATTGCCCATCCATGCTTAGCCCAAGCTTGTGTTCCTGTTGAGCTTTCCAAGTAGTGGGATTACAGAGGCATCCCACCCTGCCCAGCTTGGGCATGACTGTTAGTGCCATTTTTTTTTTTTTTTGCGGTACTGGGGATCAAACTCAGGACCTTGTGTTTGCCAGGCAGGTGTGGTGCCTCTGAGCCTCATCCCTGGCCCATTAATGCCGTTCTTTATCCCATTTGTCTTCACGTGGGCACCAAGTACTGTCATTACTACGTAAATCTCCTAAGTCTATCCCCATCATTTCTTGGACTAATTCAGCAATCTTTTTTAGCTTCATTTTACTTTTATTTTCTTCTCCCTCTAGTTCTTTGTGATCTAAAATACTAGCTTGACCATTCATTCCTTTTCAGAACTTTCTGATGGTTTTCCATTGCTCATTCAATAAACTCCGATTATTTGGTTTATCCTACGAGGCATCTCGTAGTCCTCCCCAACCTCATCCCCAATTTCCTCTCCCTTTTCTGTACTTCTCAAAACCCAAGATAAAACTAAATTTACATGGCCTCAGCATATACTTACAACTTCACCCTGTGTACAAACACCTGCTGTAGGAAGGGTAATCACTGCTTTGTGCAACTTAAAGTTGTGTGTGTGTCGCTGTTCAGTCATGAGGCTGTGTGCTCTGATATTTTCTATTCTGGATTTTCTAAAAATGCCAGCTGTATCCTAAATCAATTTCCTGAAGTTTGAAAAACGCTAGCCATGAAGTGATTCTTTAACACTTCCTAGCCAAACATTGCTCAGAATGGTCTTCCAATCGGTTTCCATCTGCTTGCAGGTGATTAATGCGTGGGAAACAATTTATTCCTTCTCAGGCTTGGGGTGGTAGGGCTCAGACTGGAGAAGAGAGCAGCTGTTTGGCCTCAGGGTAGGGAAGCTCAGCCTTGAGTGGTGCAGAGCAGGCAGACAGAGCCTCTGAGGAGGAAAAGGAGGCTGAAATGGCTTGAGAAGCTCTTGGTATCAGCTGAGCAATGGAGGCTGAGGCTGAGCCTGCTCTGCCTGAAGTCCAGAGTCTTATCACTGTCCTCACCTTGGTCCTTTGACAGAAGCAGCAGCAGTGCTTGAGTGAAGGGAGGGACATGTTTAGGATTCCTTCTAGGGGTCTGCTGCTCACTCAACTGCTATGTGTGAGTCATGAGCAAGTATGTGTTTGAGAGGAGAAAGGCCTGCACCTGCCTTCACCTCCCTTCATGAGGCTTGAGGGAGGCAAGTCTTTCAAACACTGCCCTTTTCTTATTTCTCCACCAACACTATGATCCTTTCAAAAAAAAAAACAGGGAAGATCTTTCTGTGGATATAAACTCAAACTCTCACAATTTGAAAAGCATAATGCTTTTAATTTACAGCTTCTTTGCAAACAAGGAGCTGTGTAAACCATTCTGTATACTTTCTCCTTTCCCCCATTAGCTAAACCCAGCTAAGCTAGTCAGAAGCTAAAATGCTATTTTGCTTTGGGGAAGAACAAAATCAAATACTAAGACTTTGTAGGAGTTTGTAATACCACTTACATGGTCTCTACCCTGTATTGCTTCCTTGTTGGTCCTGACTATATACTGGTGTAGGAGAGCATTGAAGTGCAAGGGGCTGAGAGAACCTTCCCCCTTGCTGGAGCCAGGCCTAGAGCATCTGCACGGGGCCATGGGGGGCAATAGAAATGAAGGAAGAGTTGGATCAAACCCGATATCTGAGACCTACTCTTGTAACACCAAAGGCATTAGGCAAGTTAATTACAATTTGCATGTCTGTGTTGGAGGAGGCTGTGCAGTGGTATAGGCAGGGTTTATTGTAAAGCAAAGATAGGGGATTAGGCCTTCAAGCAAGAAAGTGGGTATTGCCTTGTAGGCATCTGTGTGGAGTGGAAGTTTGGGTATCGTTGTGTTTTTTTAATATTCAAGGTTCAGGTTGACCTTGAACCCACAACCATCCTGCCTTAGCCTCTCAAGTGCTCAGATTACAAATCTGTGTGCTGGGCTGGGGATTTAGTTTAGTCATGTCACCGCCTGCCTTATAAGCACAAGGACCTGAGTTCAATCCCCGGTACCAAAGGAAAACAAAAACAAAAAACCTGTGTGCCACCACATTTGTCTTTTGATATCTTTTTTATGTACCGAAGAGTTACTCCTGGAGTTTAAAGAATTAGGGTGATCATGATGTTTGTCATAATCTTAGAGGTTACAGAATTACAAATATCTTTTTTTTTCCAGATGGTCACTGTTCTTCAGGGGCCTTAATCATGTAAAAAATGTAAGAAAGAAATTTATGAGGAACTGGGCATGGTGGCGCACACCTCTAATCCCAGCACTCTGGAGGCTGAGGCAGGACGATCACTGTGAGTTCGAGACCAACCTGAGCTACATAGTGAGTTCCAGTTCAGACTCAACTACATAGTAAGACCTTGTCTCAAAAAAAAAAAAAAAAAATGAGGGAAAAAAATGTTTGAGGTGCTAGGAATTGAACCTGGGGTCTTGGACTCCCTTAGGTATGAACTCTGCCACTGAGCTATACCCCCAGACTGTGGAAAAAAATTAAATTAGGTCCTAGCCCAAGAGAGAAGGATCTTTTTAAAATGTTTCCTTTTCTGATATCAGCGGGCCATAGATCTAACCAGTTTTCATATTTAAACTAAGACTTGGATAAAAATAAAATAGAACTTGATGAGAACTATCTGGTCCTTTCTTTAGGGAAAGTTGTCTGGTACTGAAAACTTCTTGAGAAACTACCTTCTTCCTTGCTTACCAACCTTTTATTGATACTATATGCCAGGCATTGCACAAGTACCACATGTCTTACTTGGTCAGTTGCAGACCAGTCTGGGCTGAAGATAGAAATTCAGGGCTTAGCAGCATGTAAAGCATGGGATTAAATGGAGGGAGCTGGTGTGGGTAGAGAAGGCCCTGGGGAGCGCCAGCTCTTTTGTCAAGTGGGGAAGGGGCCATGGTGGATAGAAATGAAACCCGAGTTCAGAGGAAACCAGAAGTTAGGAACCAGAGTGTTTCAGAAAGGGGCAAGTGGTCAGCCATACCAAATTCTTCAGTTAAATCCAGAAATGGCCTTCGGATGTTTTACGTTGTCATTGAATGATTTTAATAGACTGGTGGGAACTAAAGTGATTGAAGAGAATTGGGAGTGAGGAAACAGGCACGTAGCAATCTTTCAGAAACTTTAATTGCTAAGGAAATAGATATTCAAGGTTCAGGCTTATATTTTATAAGATAGGAGGGCTGGGGATTTAGCTCAGTGATTCAGTCGCCTGCCTCACAAACACAAGGTCCTGAGTTTGATCCCCAGTACCAAAAAAAAAAGCAATCTTGGAATATGTTTGTTTTGGGGAATGTTCTAATAATTCACTAGAGATTGATAACCTTTAGGAAAGATGCCTGAAGACTGAAATCCTCAAGAAGTCAAGAGAGCTGAATTAGCATTTGCCTAATGCATACACATACACACAAGAACACACAGAAGCCCCAGCATTCACACCGATACACAGACAGATCTGCCAACAGTGACAACACATCACACAGACCTAACTGCCAAACTGAAGCATTTACCTACGTGCACAGCAAGTCTCAAAAGCACATACACAGTATTCACCTGACACAAATAGCCACACTGGCGCGCCCGGTAGACAGGCCAACATCTGTGCCCCCTCGCAGGGGTGCCCACAACCCCTATCATTGTGCTCCCCTTTAGAAGCCTCTTCTTATTCCAGCCTTCTTCTATTTCCCCTACTTTGCCTCTCCTAGGGATCTTGCCCTGTTAGGATGCAAATCCAGGCCTGGGTTGAGGAAGACTTCATATCCAAATGAAAAGGTTTTATTAGGAGTGAGAGAGCAATTGAGAGATGAAGGACATCAACTGCAGGGTCAAGAGAAACAATACAAACTTCTGGTGACAGCCCAGGATGCCAGACACACCCCTCCCAGCCCACCCACAGTCCTTTGTGAGCAAAACACCCTCTCTACTCTGGTCCATGTGGGCATCCCAGTGCATGAGCAGAAAACTGAAACAAATCCCCAACTCTTTGGGATAAAGAAGTTGTGCTGGACATCTTTAAACTTTCAAATGTAATTACAACATACACAAATAAATAGGACAGACATCAACAGGACTGTGATTCAAGTTCAGTGATTTGTGCTTTTTCTTTGTTCCTCGAGGGCCTCTCCTGCCCTCTAAGAGTGGGAAGGGTCCAAAGAGCCCACTGGGACCTCCTGTCAGCACCCTTTTCTGGGGATAGGAGACTCTGGGATGAGGGTCACCAACTCCTCAGTAGCACCTCTAATTTGTTATGCCCTTCCTGCCATCAGTTAAAGTCTTGGCCCTAGGAGTGCCCACGGCTGCCCAGGCACCCCAATGGCAAGGGCTTTTCCCCATGAGGCAACTTTGCCCACGCCAATTTCCTGTCCAAGCCCTTCTCAGCAAAGGTCAGAAAACTGCACACGTGAAACAGACACCTGGGCCACAGAAAGGCCACCCTCCCTTACTCCAGTCCAGATCCATAACTGGGTTTGCTGGATGAATGATCTCTCTCTCTCTCTCTGGCGTGACTCCAATCCCACCTTTTAGTCCTTGGCTTACCCCAGAAGCTAAGGGCTCTTTTCAGGGTTTGGGAGCCGATTAAGGATAGGGTGAGAAGTGTAGTTATTTTCGATGCTTGGCATCCTTCTCTGAAGCCTTGGTTTCACCATGCCCGCTGCCCACACTGCTTAGAAACATCTTGTCCAGCCCCTTGAGTGACTCCAGCAGGTAGTTCTGGAAGGCAGTGAGGGCAGCACAGATGGCAGGCCCGCCAAAGCCGTGGGTGATGAGGCTGAAATGTGTCAGGCAGCTCTGTACTGTGGGCTCCAGGATGAGTGCTGGGCGGCTGTTGCCCAGTGGGGAACGGTCCTGAGCCATCAAGTCTGCGAACTCTTTGCAGATCTGCCTGGTTGGGGAAACAGGGTCAGAGGTTAAAGGACAAGGCTCTGACTCCAGAAAGGACCTACTACATGCTGGATTCTTTATTAGCTATGTGATTGCTTGATCCAACAAATGATGATATATTCCCTTTACAAAAAAAGGAAACTGGGCCACAAAAAAAGGAAAGTGGGCTGGGTATGTAGCTGAGTGGCGCCCCACCTGTCTGGCAAGTGCAAGTTCCTGAGTTTGATTCCTGGTAATGAAAAAAAAAAAGTAAATAGCCAATACCCTATTGAATGCTCTCCCCATGGACAGCCCATCCACATTCAAAGTGCAACTCATCTATTTTATCCAGAAAACTTTCCTTGAGTCTCTCTTCCACCCCAACCAATGCTTCCCAGAAACTTGCCTTTTAAATTAACAGGGAACAGCCCAGAATCGGCCTTTCATAATTGAAGTAACAGCTAGCAGCAACATTGAGTGAGGCCTAGATATTATACCAAGTACACTGTATGCATCATCTCACTTAATCTTCATTCTAAATCTGTACTGTTACTATCTCCAGACAGATGAGGAGACTGGCTCCAGACAGGTGACCGAGGTAGGGTTTGAATTCAGCTCCAGTCTTCAGCCATTACCTTTCCTTTATGCATCCCTCGACTGGCTTTGGTTTGGTTGTCACTCAGCTTTGTGTCACCATGGGACAACATCTTAGACATGGCTAGGACCCAGGAAGTGGTTGCTGAATAAGCTGATTCATAAATTAGGTGGACTCCACCCTCCATAGGCTTCTCCAGCCACAATAGGAGCAGCCTACGGATTTCTCCATGAGCCTGGTTCCACTTCTGCCTGGGTGACTGAAGGAAACCCTCTGAGGGAAGGTAGAGTTGTTATTGAAGGGCTGCATCAGGTTGGGAGCTGGAAGGAGTCGAAGCAGAAGGGTAAGCCCAGAAGGTCATCTGGCCTGGGTGGAGTTTGTGTAGGACAGACTGCTGAACCTCAAAGGAGCCTGAACTTTAGCCTTCAAATTTCTCTCTCACCCTCTTCCTTTTCCCTCACCTCTGTAATGTTTTGCGGTGAGACTGCTACAGTCTGAATGATCATTTGTGTCCTTCCAAAATGTATGTATTGATATCCTAGCCCTGGCGCTGGGCATGGTGGTGCACACCTGTAATCCTAGCCCTTGGGAAGCTGAGGCAGGAGGAGTACTGCAGGTTCAAGGCCAGACTGGGTTACGTAGTCCTAGACCAGCCTAACTGTGTAGAGAGACTCAAAAAATAAACTGAACGGGGCTGGGGATATAGCTCAGTGGTTCTGCCTCCTGCCTTGCAACCTCAAGGTCCTGAGTACGTACGATCCCCAGTACCCCTGCAAAAAACTCCTCCTCTGAGGAGGTGGAGACAGAGCCTCTGGAAAATGATTTGATCACTAGGGTGGTAGTGCCCTTATGAAGGAGGCCAGAGAGAGACTCCTTGCACCTTCTATCATGTGAAGGCACAGCAACAAAGTATTGTCTATACAAGAAAACAGGCCCTCTCTAGACACTGAGTCTGTCTTGATGTTGGATTTCCTAGCTTCTGGAACTGTTGAGAAATAAATTATTACCCAGTGTATGGAACCCAAGTTTATGGAATCTTATTATAGATTCCCCAGTGGACTAACACAAGGACCCTTTCTGAAAAAATAAGTCTTAGTGAAGTACAAGTTCTAAATAGATTTTGGGGCATCTCCACAGAATCTAGTTTGAAAATCATTGTAGGGGCCAGGGATTTAGCTCAGTGGTTCTGCTGTCTGCCTTGCAAGCGCAAGGTTCTGAGTTCAATACCTGATACCAAAACAAACAAACGAACAAAAAAAAATCATTGCAGGAAGCAGTGGGACCCAGTGAAGATTCTTGGGCATGTACAGGGAGGCTAAAGGAAAAGGGGGCTCTGGATGAGCCTCCAGGAGTGAGATGAGACCACTGTGCCTAGGTCAATGACTGTCTGTGCAGTGCACATGTGACAGCCAGTGCACCGTCTCCCCACTCACTTGGCGGCGAGCAGCATGCTCTTGCGGCTGTGCAGTTCCCCAGGGTCAGCGTGCTGTCGGCACAGGTACTCAGCGGCTGCCTTGGCTGGGAACTCCGTCTCACAGACATAGCCGAAGTCTCTGGCCAGGTGCACGGCCTCTCCTGGGGTGGGAGGGTACAGGGCTGTCATTACTGCCAGGTATGTCTCTAAGCCTGGACCCAGTCTTGAACCTCTGACTCCCTGGTCAGACATCCTGCCCCATCCTGTTTCTGGAGATGCCCCTGCTTATTTCCCTCCCCAGCCTCAATTTCCTTGGGACTACCAGGGCTGGGCTCTGAACTCTCTATACAAAATGGCACATACTCTTGTTTACGTTCAATCATCTCTAGATTACTTACAATGCCTCATAGAATGTAAATCCTATGTAAATACAGTAGTTGTAGTGTGTTCTTTAAGACAAAATGACAAGAAAAAAGTGTATACATGTTCAGTAAAGATGCGATTTTTTAAAAACATATTTTGAAGCTATGGTTAGTTAACTCCTCAAATGGTAATCCACAGCAGGGCCTACTGTACCTACAGGTCACACACATACTTTTCTTCTTCTTTTTTGTTTTTGTTTTGTTTTGTTTTTGAGACAGGGACTCACTATGTAGTTGAGACTGACCTGGAACTCACTGTGTAGCCCAGGCTGGTCTCAAACTCACAGTGATCCTCCTGCCTCAGCCTCCAGAGTGCTGGGATTACAGGTGTGTGCCACCAGGCCTGGCTACACACATACTTTTCTATATACAAAGTACGTACACAGACTCGGCAACACTTACATGAATATACTCACCCTCCACCAGCGAAGTCAACAATGTCACGTTGGCAGCCTTCCGCCGGCCCGCTGGGAGGTTGAGCCCAATCTTCTCCAGCCGTTCCCTCAGGCACCGGCCCCCATTCTTGGACTTGGCCCTTGACGTGCACAGAGAGAAACACACCCAACTATGAAGAAAAGAGGGAGGCCTGTAGGCTAAGTGATCCCCTAAAGGACCTGTTGCCCAATACCCATTAACTTGGAGATTATCTGGAGTCTTTTAAAAGCAAGATCACAACCTCCCTGTTTCTACAACCAAGACTGGGGTGGGGGCCCCAGCACTCCGCTCCAGAAGTCCCCATTTCTCCCTAGTCCTCTCAACAGCAGGGACGGTCTGGGATGGGGCAGCATCTTAGGGTCCTTTTCCCCTGCCTCAGCACAGGTGGCGGGATGCAGATACAGAGAGCAACACACAGACAGGGACACGGGCACACACAGTCATCTGGGGACTCACAGACTCACTCATACACAAACGAATGAATAATGAGGGACAGAACATGGAGACACAGAGGCACCCACCCATGGAGACAGGCACATAGAGACCCACAGACTTGGATGCCCAGGGACACCCTCACACCAAGTCAGGATCCCAGAGAGAGACCCAGAGACCAGGAATAAGGAGAGACTGTACAACAGCACAGATGCCACCCCATACAGAGATGTAGACATGTAAACATACATATAAGTAGCTGCAGATGCACATGCAATCACACACACTTGAGGCCATAGTCTAGGCTACACATTCCCACTAAGAATGACATGAGGTCAGATGTGGTACGCACGCCTGTAACCCCAGCACTTGGAAGGCTGAATCAGGAGGATCGCCATGAGTTTGAGGCCATCCTGGGTTACATAGTGAGTTCAAGTTCAGCCTGGACTACACAGAGTGACCCTGCTTCAAAAGAAAAAAAAAAAAAATAATAACACTCACATTCACACTCATGGGAACACATACTCCTTCATATCCCCTAACAGACACCCCATCCTCAGACTCACCCAAATTTAAAACCCTAAGCAGAAATGCCCTTCCTAGGCAAAAGGACATGCGGGGAGAGAAACAGACGCATGGATGTGAAGACAAACGATGGATGACCATGGTTCCCATCCCAAAACACACAAACCAGTGAGGCCTGTGCTAACATAGAGAATGGACCGAGGGTCCTCGTGCCCCTTTCCTGGGGAGGGGGGTGAAGATGGCACGCTTCTTCCCCAGACAGTCTGATCCAGAGTCCCTGGGCCCTGCTCTCCCAGAGACTGAGGCAGATGCTGTGGCCTGGGGTGATGTCTCCAGATGGTCTGAAGAGACCGGGGATTCTGTGTGGGGTGCTGTGCAGGGGTTGTGGGCTGGCCTTCCTACCTGCGGAGGACACCGCCCAGGAGGGAGGCATTGAGGCACTCAGGAGGTGAGAGTCGCCGCTGCACCTCCCCCACCGTCACCTTGTACTTGGAAGTTGAGCTGAGTAATGAGAGCCGGCCAGGCACGGAGCAGAAGACTTCACTGGGGTTGGTGATGCCGCCAACCAGACCATCTTTGGCCAGCGAGAGGGCTGAGAGGCTGCTGGCTTTGGAGGGCATGGGGACTGTAGAGCAGAAGCAAGGGAAGAGAGAGGGGATACTGAGCCGTCGGCCACAGGACAGGCACCAGTCAGCTGTGGAGCTGTGCATTGATGACTCACCAACTGTGCACGTGGAAAGATCCAGCACCTTTCAGAGGGATGTTCTATCATCCTTGCTTTACAAAGGGAGAAAGTGAGGTTTCTGTACCTACAGGTCACACACATACTTTTCTATACACAACATACGTACGCTGAGCGAGCACACTGAGGTTAATGTGATGCATCAAGTCCACTCAGTAGGAGTGGACACCGAACCCAGACCTGTCTGGCTCTTGAACTCATGAGCTCTCACTGAGCCTCTTAAAACTCAGTTTTAGCAGAGCCTTGTCATTTTGGTGGCATCACTTGAGAGGGAGCTGGACAGAGGAAATAGAATCTGAGCTGAAGGCAGATTCCTAGGTCACCACAGCAGGGCCTAGCAGGTCTGGGCGGTCACAGGGAAGCCCAACTCCCCTTCCCATTGATGATCCCCACTATCCCACCCCTTGAGATCAGTGAGTGGATGGGGGGCTTTGGAGTCCCATATCTTGAGACCAGAGAGATCATGGCCCCAGGAAGCTTCTAGTCCTGTCGCCCTTCCTACCCGGCCACTCCAGGATGCTCCAGGAGATGAGGAATAAGGAGGTAAGCCCTACAGTGCCCTTCCTCAAATACTCCTAATCATCTATGAAAGGTGTCAGAGAAATTAACTTTCTAAAATTCACCTAGATTCTCTTAGCTCTAAAAGAAAGTTCTTTTCTCCTTCTAACCTCCATCTTTCTGCTGAACTGCATGAGGAAGGGAGACTATTCAGGCCCTGGCCTCTTCCAATGAACTCCCAGGCCTTCTCTTCTTTCAAGGAAGTGAGAGCCTCATTAGACAAGGTCTTGTGTGCATGTTGAGAGTGGGGGTCAAGTGGGGAGTCGGGGGCTAACACTTACTGAGTTCTCACTTTGCTGTGTCATGCGGATGTCTGCCCTGAGCTCTCGAACAACTCACAAGGCAGCTGCCCTTAGTACTGCCATTTACAGACGAGACTGAAGCCTAGACAGGTAGTGTGCCTGAGATCACACAGCTGGTAGGCTGAGAACCAGTAGCAAACCAGTACTGTTATCTCTCTGCCTTTCTGTCATTTGGAAAATATTTGCTGAGCAGTCTGTGCCAAAATCTGTGCTGGCCTTGGGAGGAAGAAGAAAACAAAGCTCACCCTGTTGCTATCCTGGCAAAGCCTCCATTTCTCCCCTCTCCTGTTGAGCGTCCTCACTCTCCACCCAGCCACCCAAATGAAACTTCAGGGACACCCTTTGTACCTCCCTGAGTTATGGCTTTAATATCTTCACCTGCCTCAGGTGAAGCCCTTCTCTGTGCATGTACAGATGCTCCCTCACTTCCTGCTGCATGTCTGCATGACCTCTGCTCTGGTCCCCTGTCCTGCTCCAGAGGGATCTCCCTGAAATATGCATCACTCAGTTACTCTGTAGCTTACAACCCATCTGTGCCTGGTCAGTTCCCTGAAAGGCAGATTCCAGCTCCACAGCTGGGCAGAATGAAGGTGCCTATCAGTAAGTGCTGGAGTAGAGCTGGCATCCAGGTTCTCATGTCAAAACGAAAAAACTTAGGCTGGAGGTGTAGCTCAGTGGTAGAACACCTGCCTACTATGCATGAGGCCCTGCGTTCGATTCCTAGCACCATTTAATAAATAGATAAGTAAAATAGAAGAAACAAAGTTTGAAGAGATCAAATTATCACAGCAAGCACAGACAGGAAATGGATCTTGAACTCTGGCCATTGACTCTAAAGTTCACATCCTTGACCATCAGTTATAATGGCTCCTGATGTCTAATGATTTTACCTGATCCCATTTGTCCTTTGGGCTCTATACCCACACTGACCAAATACAACATGAGCCACAAGTTTAGCATGGTGGCACACACCTGTGTGATTCCAGCACTCAGAAGGCTGAGGCAGGAGGATCAGGAGTTCTAGGCCAACCTGGGTAGCTTAGTGAGACCCTGTCTCAAGCACAAAAAAGTTCATATATGTAAACTTCTTAGTAGTTATACTTTTAAAAAAGAAAAAGAAAAATGTGACATTAATTGTAATTAATATATACTATTAAAGAAATATAATTATATTAATGTAAATCAATACTGTGCTATTAATATGATCAATATTATATTTTATATTAGGTAAATCATATAATCAAGGTATCAGTATTTTTTAAATTAATGAGAGGGCCAGGAATGTAGCTCAGCAGTGTAGTACCTGCCTGGCAAGCTAGAGGCCCTGAGTTTGATTCCCAGTAACAATAATAAAATAGAAATAAATAAGGTATATTAAATTATTTCTTTTACTTGGTTTTCAAAATGCAGTGTGCATTTTATATTTACAGCCCATTTCTGTTTGGAAAAGTCCCATTTTGAGTACTCAACAGCCACACATGGCTAGTGCCCACCACAGTAGCCCTAGTCTTCAAAAGTAGGGAGCACAACAGATCACATATGTGAGATGTGGATGTAGGGGAGACTGCAGCCTGAGTGTGCTACACGGGACACTGACCTAATATTCTACTAAGCAGGGCCTTCCCTCCCCAGCCTCAGGTTGTGCATAAGCCTCTGCACACAGCTTCCTGGGCCTCTCCGTCCTTATCCCTTTACTCGCAGTTCCGAACTGTGCTCCTCTGCCGCACAGTGGTCTCCCCACCAACTAGGAGGGCACTGAGGGCAGGGTCTCGGCGCAGGTGGCCATCATGGGGTGAATGAGCAAAGCAATCTGGAGACCCAAAGTGGGAAACAGGACGGTGGTCCCACTGGCAGGAAGTGGTACAGGAGCCTTCATCTTTTGTTATCAACTGATTAAGCTGCCCGTCCTCCCTGGGTCTCCATTCAGACACCAGGGCAAGCTTAGAACCAGACTGAGGGTCAGTGAGATACCTGCGCGCAATATTTAAGATGGCACCAACAACTCCGATCAAGATACTTGGTATTCTAACCTCACATGGTAATGCACACCTGTAATCTCAGCACTTAGGAAGCTGAGGCAAGAGGACCATAAGTTCAAGGCCAGCCTGGGATACATAACAAGTTCAAGGCCAGCATGGAGTACATAGCGAAACCCCATCTCAAGGGCTTTCTGCAAGTGCTTTCTCCTGCTGCTGGCAGATTTATGCAAACATAGGTATGGCCACATGCAAATGCATAGCCATAGGGACACAGGGACAGGGTGAACTTTGTTTACATCTTCTTCCCAAACACATAACATGGGAACATGTGTTCCTGTGTATGAGTAACAGACCCTGCTGTTTCCCAAACCTGTCACTTTTTCCTCAAAAATGGCAAGAGGGGGCCCAGGGATTTAGCTCAGTGGTTCTGCCCCCTGCCTTGAAAGCACAAGGACCTGAGTTTGATCCATGGTACGAGGGGAAAAAAAAAAATGGCAAGAGGAATGCAGTCCGAGAAAGGGGCTGTCACGGAGGTGGGATGTAAACTAGCAGACTGCAAAGCGGATCCTGGTATTTGTGTCCCACACCCACAGGGCACCCCCACCACAGTGACTCCTGAAGGGGTCTATCCATGGTGTCCCCTTGGTCACACTCAGAAGCCATTCATGTACTCATGAGACCCAGAGCTGACACAAGAGCGCCCCGTTATTCAACCTGCCAGACAAGGCACACACACCCAAGTCTACCCAGAGGTGGGAGCCATCATCTGGCTACTGAATCTGAGGTTGCGCAGTACACTTTGCCAGAAAACATGGTAAAATTGCAGTTCCTTGTAGAAGGAGACAAAATTTCATGACAGCTTTCCGCAAAGAGTTAGTTCTTAGTTACAACACCAAAAGCATGATCCATAAAAGAAAATAATTATAGATTGGACTTCATCAAAATTCAAAACTTTTGTACCTCAAAGGACAATACTAAGAAAATAAAAGGGGCCAGGCATGGTGGCACATGCCTGTAATCCCAGCTACTCAGAAGCTGGAAAAAAAAAATTAAGACTGAGGATCTGGTTCAGTTCCCAGTATTACAAAATAAATAGATGATAGATGGATAGGTAGGTAGATTAAAATTTTTTAAAAAGATGAACCGCAGCCTGGAAGAAAATATTTGCAAATTATATATCTAATAAAGGATGTATATTCAGAACATATTTTAAAAACTCTCACAACTCAATAAGATAACCTAATTAGAAAATGGTCAGTGCAGGGCATGGTGGCACACACCTGTGATCCCAGCACTTGGGAGGCTGAGACAGGAGAATTGCCACAAGTTCAAGCCCAGCTTGAACTACATAGCAAGACTCATCTCAAATAAAGAAAGAAAGTTAAAATAAAGTTTTGAAAAGCTTAAAAAAAAAGAAAGAAAAGGAAGGAAGAACATGGTCAAAACATGTACAGATACTTGAATAAAAATCATAGATGAATGGCTATTAAGCATGTGAAAAATGCCCAACTTTGTTAGTCATTAGCAAAATGCAAATTAAGATTATACAGAGAGCCGGGCATGGTGGTGCACTCCTGAAATCCCAACTCTGGAGGCTGAGGCAGGAGGATCACAGCGAGTTCAAGACCAGACTGGGCTACATAGTGAGTCCCAGGGCAGTCTGAACTACATAATGAGAACCTGTCTTAAAAAAAGAAAGAAAGGTTATACTGAGATACTACTAAGTGTTTATAATTAAAAAAAAAAGAATACTGGGCCGGGGATTTAGCTCAGTGGTTCTGCCACCTGCCTCACAAGCACAAGGACCTGAGTTCAATCCTCGATACAAAAAAAAAAAATTTTTAATTAATTAAAAAAAGAATACCGAGTGTAGGTGAGGGTGTGCAGAAACTGGAACCTTCACACCTTGCTGGCAGTAAGCATCATAAGTAAAATAATACAGGCGCTTTAGAAAATAGCTTGGAAGTTTCTTAAAAATTAAACATAATTTTACCATACAGTCCACCAACTCCACTGCTAGGAATTTTCCAAGAGCAATGAAAACACACGTCTACCCAAAGACATATATATGAACATCCATGGCAACATTATTCATACAGCAAAAAAGTACAAACAACCCAAATGCCGATCAACCAGCTAATGGCTAAACAAAATGTGCGTTGTGTCCATGCTGTGGAATACTGTGCAGCAATAAAAAGAAAAAAAATGACTGATACATGTTACAATAGGGATGAGCCTCAAAAACACTATATATACTAAGTAAAAGAAGCCAGAGGCAGCCTGGGGTGGTGACCCACAGCTGTCTGGGAGGCTGAGGAAGGAGGATAGCAAGTTTGAACCCAGCCTGGGCAACTTCATAATTTAGGGACACCTTATCTCAAAATTAAATAATTAAAAAGGGCTGGGTACATAGGGTGAGGCCCTGGGTTCAATCCCCAGTACCTCAAAAAGGAAAAAAAAGCTAGAAGAGAAAGTCTGCATATTTATTCTATTTATACAACTTGCCCAGAATATGCAAATTTATAGACAGGAAAGCAGATCAGTGGTTGCCTAAGGCTTGGGGTGAGAATGAGGATTAACTACAAATGGTAGTGAAGGAATTTTGAGGGGTGACAGAAATATGGATTGTGGTAGTGGTCATATAACTCTATACATTTACTAAAAATCATCAGACGGTAGTCTTATCAGGGGTGAACTTCATGTATGTAACATTTACTTCAATAAATTTTTTGTTTTGTTTTTTGGTGCCGGGGATCGAATCTGGAACCTTGCGATAGCAAGGCAGGCAGCAAAATCACTGAGCTAATCCCTGGCCCCAATAATTTTTTTTTTTTTAAAGAAGTTCCAGGGCCGTGAGTTGGGGCTCAGAAACTGCATTTTGAACCAGCACCTCCAGGGAATCCTCCTGTTTATTATGCCACCTTAGACCACTCTTAGGGTCTCTATGGTCCAAAGCCCAGGAGCGGGAAGGGATACACCCTGAGGAAAGCAAGCAGGGGGGCAGTGAGTGACCCCCCAGCCTTCTTGAGTCTCCTTCATCTACCCTGTGTGGGACCTGCTGGTTATGTTTCCTTCTCATCAACTTCCAGGAGGTTTGTTTTATGCACACTCTTAATCCTTCACTCCCCTGCTCCACACTCTTCTGTGGATCCCACTGTCCTTGAGTAAAGTCCAAACTATCTGCATGGGCAGCACTGTTCTTTTAGTTGCTGTCTGGGCCAGACAGTAGCCTGGAGGCAAGTGAGGAAAGGCCTGAGGAAATGCAGGGTTAGAGCTTGTTTTAGGTAAATTTTGGATGCTATCTAATAGATTTTTTTTTTTTTTTCCTGTACTGGGGATCAAACTCAGGACCTTGTGCTTGCCAGGCAAGTGCAGCGCCTCCAAAGTACATTCCTGGCCCTAGATTTTTTACATTATTTTTAAATTTTTACATTATTTTTCTTGACTATTTTTTTCTTTTTGCACTCTCTTAAATATTGTCGCAGAGACAAGTACCTTACTCTGTTCAGTCCTCCTCAGCCCCAGACTGTTTGCAAACTTCTGTGGAAGCTCACATTCTCCCTACCTCCATTTGAAACTTTCCTCAGAGCCAAAGAGATGGGAGTAGAGGTCGATGTTTACATCAGCCTTTTTCCCGGAGACCCCCTGAGACTGGACTGCTGGGCCTGCCCTGGGGGATTCTCAGCCTCAAGCGGGCACTGCTCACTGTCTTCCGGAGGGACAGATCTCAATTCTCAACCCTAAACCACTCCCCTCCAGCTGTGACCCTACAACCTCAAACGCGCACGAAATTTTCATCCTATCTAGTTTTTGCGCAGAGAAGGCATTTGCCCATGCTATGCCTCGTGTGGTGTGAGCAGCTCGACCCTTTCTAATGTACTCAGAAACCTGTCGCTTATTCATTTAACACCCACTGAACCGCGTTCAAAAGTCTCGCCTCTAGGAAGCCTCCCAACCTCAGGAGCCCACCCCCAGCTCAACCGGCGAGCTCCATCGGGTCCTGTGCAGTCACTGTGGCCCACCCCACCCTGCCCTTCTTGGCTGCAAAATACTCCTGTGCAGCTCGTTCCACCTCATCAGTCCCGCCTACTTTCTGAGGCTCTGGGCCAGGCTGCAAAACTGGAGGTGACAAGTGTGCGCATAAACGGAAGGCTCCCCTCTTCCGCTCGGTGGGCCTCACCTAGGGCTCCCATCACCCGTCCCTCGCGGTGGCTGTCAGAGGCCGGCCTGGGTGTGCGGCGGGGCGCGCGCGGAGTCGCCGAAGATCGTATCACCCCGGCCTGGGCCCCGGGAGCTCCCAGGCTCCACTCCCCGACGCCACCAACGAAATCGTGGCCAGAACTCCTCTAACCTCCACCGAGCAAAGCCGCGACTGTGGTGAGGCTGGGGCCGCCTCAGTTTTTACTGCAGACGAGAGACCCGGACTCTTCGCGACGCAGCCGCCTCTCGGGCCACGACTGAGAAGAGCTGGGGGAAGGGGACCCTTCGCTTCAGATCGCCCGGGGCGACTTTCTGTAATCCATGCCCTGGAGGCGCGAGGTTCTACACCGCTCCCGGCAGGTACAGGCGGCCTGGGAGAAACGACCTTGGCTTCCTGTGCAGTTGTCTGAAGGACCCGAGGACGATGAAGGGCTCTAACCCGATGGCCACCGAAAGAGCTAGGGGCGAGGCCGAGTCCGCCAGGACTCGAAGCTAAAGGGCGCCGCTAGGTGGGGACCGCGGCACCACGCCGGCATCGACCCTCTGTCCTCCCCAAAGGCCTGCCTGGCAGCCGACTGCCACACTTGCGGCGCAGGAACCTGGCAATTCCTTCTGCAGACAGCCCGGGTTCTGGCCCCTTCCTTCTTCTTTTGCTCCAGCGCCTGGGGCTGTGACTAGTCGTTTAGGCGCAGGTCCGAGGCGCTCCAACAATGCTCCACTGTGTGACAGGCTAGCACGGACGGCAGGCAGCCGCACTTGCCCCAGGGAGCCAGCTCTCAGCACCCATGACAGTGAAAGCCACACTCACTGTGTCCTTGGGATTGCCTTCAGGGGTTCCGGGCACATCTAAGATCTGGGAGTTTGGGAAGCTAATGTCCTTCCAAAGAAACCAATGCTGGGTCGATTTCAGTCTTTTCTCACATGCCGCATTCTGGGTTAAGGTAATCAGAGAAACAGCAGATCCTTCTACCCTTTCCAAGGGCAGAGGTCCCTAGGCTTCTTCCCAAAATGCAGGCTCTTGGCTCTTTATGGAGTCAATGAACCTAGGGCTCCTCGAGGTTAACCTGGGCAGGAGTCAGGAACAGAGGAGAGGGGGGACTTGCAAGGGTGGTCTTATTTCCAGTAGACAGTGGGCCAAGCCCAGCAGCAGGCTTTTACAGACTGCAGACCCAGTTCTCCTTTTCATCAGTGTGAAGACAGGAGCTGCCCGGTAAACCAACAAAGCCTGGGTGGGGCACACAGCGTGGTCCAATGTGTCATACCCAGTGTCCTCCACCCTAATTCTGGAGGCACTCTTGACAGTCCAAGTGGTCCAGCCAACTCCCAGCTCCTGGTAACCCAGCCCTAACCCTACTCCTCATCTCTATGAGAACCTGAGGTGGGGGGCAAACAGAGCCTGGGCTTGAATTCACATGTTTGAAAAACAACTCCCAGATCCTGTGAGGAGGAGTGGAGGAGTGGCCACTACCGTGCCTCCAAATTCCTTTGGGCATCTACCCCAAATCTAAAGCGTCTGCCCAAGGCATAGGTCCCTCGGAGTCTATTTCTGTTTCTCTTACTATATCTCTTTCTTGCTCCTTTTCATGGCACAGCCAGAATTCCCAGGCCTAAAAATCCACTCGGGCTGGGTCTCACAACACTGGCACTTACTAATTTAAAAAAGACAAGCAGATGCCCCTAAAAATACACGGGGAGGGACTCCCACACCTCAGAAATCCTCAGATGCCAAAAGACAAATTTCAGGACACAACAGAGATCCTGTTGCCTACATTGAAAACCTCAAACAGAGAAATATGCCCCCAAACAGAGAAGTGAAGTCCGTTCGTTTCACACACAGATGTGAATCCCCAATACACTCACAACAAAGACATACACTAAAAAATACTGACACCTAGAAAGGGAAGTACAGACATGCATATGAACTGGACCTCGCAGATACACCCATGAGCAAGCAGGCCCTGACCCAGGCGCACACAGTTTAACACACAATATTCACACACTGGGTCTCGAATCCTTAACGCTGATGGAGGCTCCCGCTGAAAGAAAACACCCCATGTGAGATGCAAGGCCCCCAAATCCCTGCCGAGAAAGAAGGGGCAGAAAGTACCTGCCAGGGTCCAAAATGGTAAAGCTCTGTAAAATGGAAATCATTTACCAAAATTTGTGGGAACATCACTTCCATTCCCCACTCTTAGGAAATAGGGAAGTGGTTTAACTCGTTCTGCAAATTAACTGCAGATCCAGGCGAGGGCCCTCCGCTGCCCGCGGAGAGGCCAAAGCCACGCCCGGGAGAGCACAGCGGGACTCCCCGCTCGGGCAGGCTCTAGCGCCGAGACCCAGAGCCCGCCCTGAGGCCGGACATCCGGCCTCCGCTGCACCTCCGCTAGGCAGGAAAGAGTGTTCGGTGGCCACCGTGCCGGGCGACGCATAGGAGGCAATAGCAACCGCGAAGGCAATGGGCCAGTTTGCCCGGGCCCAGCACCCTCTCACCTGGCTGGCTCTACCCTGGCAGTTGAATGCCATTCCGTACCTTTCTTGATCACAGACTGGTCCAGGAGGCTCATTCCCGGTTCATCCATGGCCTGCAAATAAGAGAGGGCGGTGAGGCGCGTGTAGGTCTAGCCGTCTAGTCTTTTCCCAAGCCCCAGCCGCCCGGGTCCCTGTCTGCTCCGCCCTACATTCACCCGTTCACCGGGCCGCCTGGGGCGACGACGGGCGGGACTGGGAATTGCCGGGCTCGGCAACATCTGCGGCTGACGCGGGAGTCCTGGTACTCACCGTGCCTACGAAGGCCGCTACTGTGTCTCCCTTGCCCCAGGTGCAGCTGCCCCAGCAGGCTGAGACTGTGCAGAGCTGCGCCCCGCCGGGTTCAACGGCACCACGGGGAGTGAAGGAGGGAAGTGACTTGGTCCCTGCCGAGGGCTGCTGCCTCCAGGTGCCCCGTACCGATTTACTGCCCAGTCGCCTTAATAGCCAGGCAGCGTCTGACCAAGAGCACGGAGTCACACGTGCGAGGCGGCAGGCTCCTGTCACTTTTGCTTTCAGGGCCC
>NW_022900935.1:12533465-12533701 GCF_012274545.1 Fukomys damarensis
GCTGAGAGGGCCCCGGCCGGAGAGGACCCTCCTGAGCTTGCGAGGGTTTCGCTGCGGTCCGTCCGCTTCTCGGTGCCATCACCGAATGGCCCGCGGGCGCGGACCTCAGCCCAGGACAGCGGCCCCCCGCCCATCACCCTCTTGCCTGGCAGCGGCCCTGTGGCCCCTTCTCTCCCGCATTCCGTTTGCGCAAGGGCGAGTCAGGAAGGTCCAGCGCTCGGACTCCTCGATCCCCT
>NW_022900935.1:12533819-12555653 GCF_012274545.1 Fukomys damarensis
CGGGCTCGGGGAGTCGGCACAGTCCGCGGGGGTCACGGCACAGCAGCTGGGTGCAGCCCGGCCCTGAGCCCTGCGGCTGTGAGGTCCTCACTGGTGGGTGCCCTCGGGCGGGTCCATGGATGCGGAACGGGCGGGCGCTGATCACACTTGGAAAAGTCGGTCAACGGGTGCCCAGCGCCCACTCTTCTCCCTCTGAGCGCAGCCTTCTCCATGCACTCCAGTTATAGAGGCGGGGGCGCGCCGGGCCTCCGGGGGCGCGCATTAAAGAGACAAGCCTGGGCGCTCGCCTCCGTTTCCCCAGTGGCCCGGTGGCCGCAAGAAGGGAGGCGTGGCTTTGGTGGGACTGGTCCTGGCCGGGAAGGGAGAGGCGTAAATTTCACCCCCTCTGATCTGAACTGCCCTTTGGGCTTCAAGCTCTCAGCTTCGAGGAAACAGAAAGATTCGAGGCTTGGATTGCAGGAGTCTACATTTGCCCGGCTGTGTCAAATCCTTGCCTTTGAGCAAAGCACGACTCCTTGCTGGCCTCAGCGTCATGGTTCATAAAATGGGTACCAGCCTTTTAACCCCTCACCTGACTTTGAATGAGGTGGACGCTCGTGAACGTGGAAGTCTGTGGACTGGAAACTCAGGCTGCATCAGCTCCTGTGCTTGCTTGCATCTCTGTTATGTCTCTTGAATGGTTCTGGATCAAAACCCTCTGACGGTGCCCACTTCACTCAGGCTTCCTGAGCTGGTGAACCCCAACGCCAAGCCAGAGCCTGAGGAAGTTGGAGCCATAAACTGGGCGGAGAGTGTTGCCTGGGGATGAGGTTTCGCATGAGCTGCACTCAAGAAGGGGTCAAGATGTGTCTGAAGCCACAGGGGCTTGGGCTGATTGGGTGTGAGCCTGTGACGCTGCGGACCATTGAGTGAGTTGTGTGCAACTGAGCCACGGGGAAGGGGTGTGATTGTTGCATTGTGTGTTACCACAGCAGGCACTGGCTGGCTGTCAGGCATGTTCTAATCTCTGTAGTCATTCCCTCTTTCTTTCTCCTAAAACTCTACCCTCCTCTCCTGGAAGCGGAGACAGGAATTAAAGAAAGGAAAGTAAGGGAAATGCCAAAGAACAGGGAGTAAGAGAGCAGAAGGAAGATGTTTTAAAAAGCAAGACGGTGCACAGAACAGGGCATAGTAGAAATAAGCACAGTGAACGTTTATTACACAAAGGGCCAGCTCTATGCTGAGGAGTTAAGGAATCTTATTTTACCCTCACCGTGGTGCTTTGGGATGGATGTCCGTATCACCCCCATTTCCAGGTAAGGAACAAGGTACAGAGTTGAAATGACTTTCCCATGGTCAAGCAGCTAGTTAAGGATTGGCACTGGGGTAGTTTCCCTCCAGCCCCTCTCTGCTCAGGATCACTATTCTACGTTGCCTCAGACTCAGGTACCTATAAAGCAGTCCTGATTTAAGCGACTTAAGTGACTGTGATCCCACCCAAGTCTCTTATCCTCTCTGATCTCAATTTCTGCAGCAACAACAAAAATATGGAGGAGGTCAGGGAGGATTCATTGTTTTCTTACATCCCTTTTGTTTGTTTGTTTGTTTTTGGTACTAGGAATCCAGCCGGCATCACTGAGCTAAATATCCCACCCTTCTTACATCCCTTTTTAATGAAGTAGGAGATGAGAAGGTAAAGATAATGATAAAGAGATAGAGTAGATGAAAAGGGGACAGGAAGATAACACTACTAATCCATGGAATGTGGAGTTCTAGTTGAGAATTCCAGAAGGCACATGACTGGTGCCAAGCTCAGGCCTTGGTCATCTCAGCTTGGGAGGCTATGGGGAAAAGGCTAGCAGCCAAGAGTTCATCACTAAGAGCTTTCCAGTGAGGGCGATGGATGCAGCACAACTGGGCAGCTCAGAGGTTAGGAGTGACAGTGTGCATTTGTACACGTATGTGTGTGAGAATCTGTGGCAATATTCCTCCTCCTCCTCTTCCTGCTCCCCTTGGCCTCACCCATAGGGACATCCAAAGTCAAGCTGCAGGGCAAATATCACTTCACAGCTTGCAAAGTGTTAGAGGCCTTTGGGAGAAGTCCAGAAGCAGCAAGGGGGTTCGTGCCATGCCTAGTTCTGGGAACAGAGCCCTGCTCTTTCCAACAGGCCTGGGAAGGTCAGGGTGACAGAAGGGGCTGTCTGTCTGGTGGCTCCCTTGGTTTCCTCTCCCTGCTTCCTTGCTGCTTCCTTCTTGTCTCCTCCTCTGATTACTTCTGTCTCCCGTTATTCAGTCTCAGAGGAGCAGCTTCTGCCTGTTCTTCCTCTCTAGTCTTCATGAGCTCATTCGTGCCCACTCACTAGAGATCTGAAACTGCCCACACAGCTGCCAACTGGACATCTCCTTTCCATCAGATATCTCCTTGCAGTCATCTGCATTTCCAAGTCAAGGTTAGATTCAACATCTCCTCTACCCCTACCACCAGCCCCCATCTGCTTCAACCACCACCTGCTTTTCCTCTGTAGTTCTATAGCTCCGTAAATGACACCACTATCCTTTGGGTTCAAAACTTGCCCATCACCCTGGAAGAGTCTGGGACTTTTCCCTCACCTCCACAAGTCAATCCTCAGGTAGTGTTGCTATTCCTAACCCTTAAATGGTCACTCACGGAATGGATGTGGAGGAAATCTGAGGCGGGTGCCACAGAAGGCACATGGCACCCCCTCTCTCAGCACCTTAAGCTCCCTCACTTTCTCATTGACCTGTAGTCCTCAAAGTATGGCCCCTGAACCAGCATTACCAACTTTTTGGAAACTTAGAGATGCCAGTTCTTGGACTCCACCCCATACCTACTGAATCAGCAACTCTGGGACGGAGTCTGGCAATCTGTTTTCTCCCAACCCCTGAGGACTGAACCTAAATTCTCCACACTGAGCCACACTCCCAACACTTTTCAATTTGTTTTTGAGACAGTCTTGCTAAGGCACTAAGCTTGAGGTAGGAAGAGCACAAGTTCCATCCCAGCCTGGGAAATTTAGCAATCTGTCTTTTAATAAGTCCTACTTGACTTATAAAGCATGAGAGCTACTGTGTAGGCCAGCATGACAACCCTCTAACTGGAACCCTGACTTTGTGTCTCTTCCAGTCCAATTCCAACTCCATTTAGCAACAAGAGTGACCAGACCATGTCACCTCCCTGCTGAAAACTCTCCTGGGACTCTCCCTGGCTCATCTTCACTCCAACCAGAATTTCAGCTCTTTCCTCACTTGATCGTGAACTACTCTACAAGAAATTTAAAGGAGAAATAGAATATATGTCTAGTGCTGTGCTTGGTGCATGGCAGGTGGTCAGCAAATGGCTATTAAATCTTAAATTAATAAATGGACAACTTTATGAATTCCTCAGCCTATTAAGAAATCCTGCCTCACTGCCTGCCTTGCAAACACAAGGTCCTGAGTTTGATCTCTAGTACCAAAGAAATAAATAAAGAAAAAGAAATCCTGCCAGGTACAGTGGCACACACCAGCTACTCAGGACGCTGAAGCAGTTTGAGGCCAGCCTGGGAATCTCAGTTGTGAGCTACTGTCTCAAAATAGAAAATAATAGTAATTAAAGAGGGTTGGGGGTGTAGCTTAGCTGTAGAGCATCCCTAGGTTCCCTTCCTAGAAACACGCCCCCCAAAACACACACACACCCTTTAAAAAGATTGTATGTGAATGCAACCTTCGGTAGCTAGACAAAGGACTCAGATATAATCTGAGATCATCTGATAGATGAGTGGTTCCATTTAGTCTCCTGGAATGTTCTCCATGGTCTCAGCTGCTTTGGGGCTCCCCAAAGGTACAGAGTCCTATGGTTTCAACTCAGGGGACTTTCTTTTCAGGGTCAAGTGCCTCCTCACTTTCCTGCGGCAGGGAGGTGAGGATTTCTGGCTGCCCATTTTCTGGGATACATGCACACATGTGAAACCTGGAGTGTGCACAGGGATGCACGTGCAGGTGCCCCTTGGAAATGGAGCACACCGTAGGTACAGAGAGATCCACAAGAAACACATATACATAGAAACACAGGATGTATAGTGAGAGGCAGATGTGTGTGCTCAAACATATGTGAACTCTCATTTGGCACACTTGGCATATTGTTCTTTTTTCCCAGGTACTTTTTTTCCTCTTTTAAAAAAGCGAGCTTGCATTTGGACTTTGTGTTAAGCAAAACCCAAGTCTGCCTTGTTGACAGAGCCACCTTCCTCCTCTCTGCTTTTGACAACTTGCTCCAGGCCTCTTGGGGCGTTTGCAGGGAGGGGAAATCTGGTACAAGATGCCAAGGCTCCACCTCGTGGTTACATCCCACAATTGCAGCTCAGAGCTTTATCCCTCTTCGCTGAATCTCCAGGAACAAACTTGGTCTGGAAAGGTATGCCTAACCTCTTCCCAATCCAGAACCCAGAACTCTCTGACCGCATGTCATTAAAGCAGTGAAATTAGCCTACTTTGCTTGGCTTGACTCTTCCATTGCACAAGGGAAAGCACCCATGGGCAGTTGTCACTTGCTCTGGGTTCTTCCCCTCTCTCCACTTTTCCAGATGGTCTCAATCACTCCTATGACTCTAAGGACCTCCTGTGGACAACTCCCATATTGGTCACTTGCTTAGATCTATCTCTGAGCTCCAGACTATAGAAAGCAACCACCCCTTGGATATTCCACAGACAGTACAAATTCACCTCTTACCAAGCTGAGCTTGTATTTTCCACAAATTTATTTTCTCCCAATGTTCCCCACTACAGTGAATGGCCCCCTTATCCACTCAATGACCCAGATCAGGAATTTGGAATCCTCCTAGGCTCTTCTTCATTTCCAACTAATTACCAAGTGCTATAATGTACCCTAACTCTGACCTGTATGTCCCCATCCTCATTGCTACTGCCTTAGTTCTGACTTATTACCTCCGAGGCGCCCTGCCTCAGTTGTTCCTTTTGTAGTCAGTCATCTTTCTATAATGCATAATCTGCTCAAAAATTGGCAACCTGAGCCCACAGCATAATCTCCTATCTAGGCTTCTGGGCATGGCACACTGGACTCCTATGATCTGACGCCCTCCACACTGCACTGTGGCAAACATACCTGCCAGTCTTCTGCTTTGCTACTCAGTCTCTCACGCTCGGGTCTCAGCACAAACACTTGCTCGGTTTTCCCAAACTTGCATAGCCAGACTGAGGCCCTTCATGCTGATCACATTCTGCAGCATCTCCACTGAAGCTACTGCTTATACCTTTGTGTCACCTTACCTGTCTCTCCTCTAGATTTTAAGCTACTTGAATAAGGGGTCTACATTTTATCCTTATTTAATTCTGAGAATTCACACCGAGAAGGTGGGTTTCAGTAAATCTAGGAAATGAATATTCTTGCTTTGCATAGCCAGCCACAGGTAGGCAACAGGATGTGCTCAGTGAGTGCTCACAGGTTTGAAGGTGTAGGTGGAGCCTGTGGATGGTGTTGGCCTTGGGCTAGTCTGGCTCCAACCTGACAGCTTTGGCTCAGAGCTGCTGAGGCAGAGGTCTCAGCTTGACTCATCCACTGCTGACACTCTCCGACCACCCCTTTCCCTTGGCATAGTCAAGACACATTTAGCCTGCATGTTTTGTTGGGGTGGTAGTAATTAGTTACCAAAATTCAAAAGTGGGATTTCTCACTAAAAATTGGAGGATGTAGCCCGGCATGGTGGTGTATGCCTATAATCCCAGCACTGTGGGAGGCTGAGGCAGGAGGATCACATGTTTGAACCCACCCTGAGCAATTTATAGTGGTTTAGTGAAACTCTATCCACTTCCCTCCAAAAAAAGGCTGGCAATGTAGCTCAGCGCAAAGACTTTAAATTCAATCCCCAGTACCATCCACCCACCCACAGACACAGATAAGGGGAGTGGGGGATGGTGGCAGTGCTGCCTGACAGGAGGGGTCAGTGTTTCCTTTGTCCCCAAAAGTCCTTTCTAGGCCTGGCCACACAAACAGCTGGATTTGCAAACCTGTTGTACCAGTGAAGGGTGTGGGCTTGGGAGCTGCGGGGCTGCATGCAGGCTTGACTCCAGCTGTAACACCTTGAGCAAATCACTTATCTATGCCTAAGTTATCTCCATCTGTAAACCTGGAATTATGATTCCTTCTTTCCAGGATTCCCAGGGCTGAATAACACTTATGAAGTATGCTTGGCAGGACATGTGTTCAGCAAATGGTAGTCGTGAGCAGATGGAGCTTGAGAGGAAGAGAGGTGCAGGGCAGACCACGCAGGAGGCTTCTTATCACCAATGAACATTTATTGAGTGTCCACATGTGCACAGCTTTGAATGTGGCGATCACAGAACGCACTGGGGGAGGGTGGGGGAGAAGCAAGGGTTCAGGTGGGGAGGGTTCCTCCCCTGCCAGGTTTATAAGAAAGGTGGTCCCTGCTGGAGCCGCCAGTCGCGTCTCTCTGCAGAGGGGAGTCATAGCAGGGGTGGGAACTGAAGCCAGGCACCACGGTGGCAATGGGGTGCAATCACTGGGAAACATGCGGATTCTAGGGAGGTGTCCCTCTTGTTCCTGGCTCCAGCCAGATGGTATCAGGGGGACAAGGATCAGATGCTCAGGTATCCAAGCAAAGATAAGGACAAGCAAAATAAATAACCCTCAACCCCCCTTATCACTCTGCTGCAACACGACACAAAAGCTTATAGAGACTTGGGCCCAAGCACTCTTGGGTTCCCTCAAGGAAGCTTGGGTGGAAGGAGGTTCCCCACCCCCCGTGGGCTTGTCTGCCCCAGGCTGCCCTGAAAGGACAGGGCAGCTCAGACCCTGGTCACTGGAGTTGAAGGAAGAACTGTGATGTCAATGGCATGAGCCTATTCTTTGCCCAAGAGGGTCAAGGGCAAGAGCCAAATGACCAATATAAAGGGCGTGGACCTGGGGGGCCAGAGGGGCACCACAGCCTAGGGGAGGCCACGCCCTGGCCGGCAGGGCACATGGGCAAAGGCAGTCAGCTCCTGCCAGCCCTGTCCTACTCTGGGACCTTCCTCCTGCGGAGGAGCCGGACATTGGGCACAATAACACCTAGTGCCCCCCTCCCTGGGGGCTGCTCCAACCTTCCCCGGCCTGGTGGGGACAACCACATTGATTTCCAAGCCCATCCCTGCCCCCATGGGGGCCTGGGGGGCGGGAAGCAGTTCCTTACACTTGAGTGGTGGGCACCATGCCCTTGCCCTCAGAAAAGCCAGAAAGCTGGGGTGTTGGTGGGGGAAGTCTGGGGAGGGGAGTCCAGTTTGGGGGCTTCAGGGAAGATGCCTCCTCACTCCTTCCCTCACTGCCCGCCCCCGGGTCTGTCCCCAGTGGACACCGCTCAGGGCTCCGACAGGCACTGCTCCAAGGCGGCCATGCGGTAGTGGCTGGCCGTTTCCTCACCCGCCTGCAGCCTCATGGCCTCCCGGCACAGCCGGTTGGCCCGAGCCAATTCCACCAGAACACCCTGATAGGCAGCCACCATCTCAGGCTTGACGGAGTTGGGGCTGACACTGCCTAACAGCTGGAGCAGCTCCTGCGGCCAGCGGGAACGCAGAGCAGCAGGGGCCAGCCAGGGTAGCAGCGGCACGCAGCCTGTGAAGGCCTGCATACCCAGGAACCAGAGCTCCTGCAGGTCGGCCCAGATGCCCTCATAGTCAGGGGACAGGGCCAGCACTGCCTGGTCAGAGCCAGGCGTGGCCCGCGCCACGTGGGACTGCGATAAGAAGAGGATGGCAGCGGCGAAGAAACCTCGAGACGCCGGGGTTCCCTGGAGAGCTGGAAGGCACAGACGGAGTGATGGCATGAGCTGATGGGTCAGGCCCTCACCTTCCCTCTTGTGGGGACACTGAGGGAGTGGGAGCATCACCTGGAACCAGACTCCCTGCCTTCAAATCCTACCTTTGACTCTGCATGCTAACTACCTTTGGCTGGGTCTCGCAATTTGTTGTGAGGATGAAATGAAGTAATCTTGGCAGACTCCATCACCAAGACCTTTCTAGGTGCAGGAGGTAGGAGTGAGCCACATGTTAGATGTGAGAGAGAACCACCTTTAGGGTTCTCTTAGTAGGGACCCCATCAGCTGGGTGCCTTAGATCCCTTTACCGGGCTGAGGATGCACCAGTTTGACTCAAGGACCAGAAGAGGGCGCCAGAGGGGCAAGGTGAGCAGGGACTGGCTCTTGCATACATCTGTGAGCATTCCAGGAGGATGTTCAGCTAACCTGGAGGCATTTGTGGGTGAGCCAGCACTGGGACCATGACAGGATGGCTCTACTGGAGGCTCACTGAGTAATGTTGGGGGGATTATGGGTCCACAGGGACGTGCTCTCCCTCCCACTGCTGGGTATCCTGCTAGGATCACCACACAGAAAACAAAGAGGCAGCTGAGGGTATGGGCACGTTACACCCTGTTCCCAGGCATCTGCTCAGCTCCTCCAACCTGACAGATGGGGCACAGGGAACAGGCAGGGACAGAGGGACCCAAGCAGACACCCACAGCCAAAGCAGGAGACACTGAGGGCTGCCAGGGGCTGGAGGGGACACCCTTCCCCCTGCACACAGCCAAGCGAGGCAGGGCTGGGGAGAAGCTGTGTCAGAGGGGCAGGGTGCCGATGCCTGTTGTTAGGAGGGTGAGGTCTAAGCAGTGAAAAAGCTCAATGGAGGGAAGTGAGGCTTCTGACTCAAGGCCCGGGTGGGGGTGGCTCCACCTTGAAAACATTGGATTCAGAGTCTTTGGGCTGCCAGGGATTCCAGGTGCCTGTGCCTGTGCCTCTGAGCAGGCCTGTACTTAACACCCACCAGACCTTGCCTTAAAAGTCTTCAGAAGGAAGAGAATATTATCATTTTGGGAAGAAGGGTGGGGGTGGCAGATGGAGATACACTGTAGAGATTTCCTCTTGATGGGAAAATTCTGCAAAACCATTTTCTGAAGAGGGGACTGATACCCAGACATACGAGATCCACCTTCTGCCCTCCCCGTCAGGTCTAGGTCCCCAGGGCTTACCTGGAGAGGTGCTGAGGAGCCGGGCCATGAGGAGGCCCAGGGTGGCCACGTTGGCAGCTAGAAGCAGTCTTCCTTGTTGCTGCACTAGTGCGGGCAGTGACGTCATCAGAGTGTTCATCAGAGATGTGAAGCAAGCATCACGCCTGGGGCAGAAAGGGAGGGAAGAGGGGTGAGGGAAGATCAAGCTCTCTGGAAAATCTGGGATGCAAGGCTTCAGGCTTCAGTGGGCCAGGGCTGGCTAAGAAATCAGGCAGCAGGGTAAGAGAGTTAACTTGAGCCCCACCATGGCATCTGGGGAGCAGAGGCCGGGTTACGGCTGGACAGGCAGACATGCTCAGAGACAATACCTACAGACACAGATATGCCGAATCTCTGAGTAGGACTGGCTTTGCCTACCAAGACCCTTCCATTTTAATACTGAAAGAAACCCACAGACACAGGGAAGCAGATTAGGAGGTTGAGGTTTAAGACAATGGGGCAGCCTCTCTGCTTCCTCTGACATCCTCCCGGCTTCTCCTGAGCCCCTCACTTGATCAGCCCTGGTGCGGTGACCACGAGGTTGAGGAAGATGTGGCAGCAGGTCTGCAGGCCAATCTCCACACTGTCAGGCAGCACTGAGGTGTCATGGCCGGGGGATGTGAGCTCCCACTGCTGCAGGAAGTACTTGCACAGAAGTGAGGGGGCCCCCTCCTTGATCAGGATCTCCCGGGGCCCATCTTCGACAGTCAGGTGGCACCAGCCAGGAAGAAGGAGCCTGAGGGTATGGAAAGGACAGATGTGTGCAGGGTTGAGAGATGAAGGCACAAAGACATCTTTTTTTCAGGTCACTCTGCCTAGGAGAAGTAGAAGCACAGAAGGATATGACTTTGTAGGTACTTCAGAAAAGGCACAACCTTCAAAGTCACAAAGGCTCAGGACCAAACTGGTGCTCTGCCAGTGTGACTGTGGGAGTTACTTTAACCTCATAGAACCTCAGCTTTCTCGTCTGTAAAATGTGGATGAGACCTTGTCAGATTTGCTGTGTGGGCCAAATTAGATCGTTCTGGTAAAGGGGACAGCGAAATACCTGGTTTATAGCAGAAGCTCAATAAGCATTCTCTATCTCTCTGGAAGTACTGGGGATTGAACCCAGGGCCTCGGCCCCACCCCCACCCCTTTACATTTTTTGAGACAAGCTTTCATAAAGTAGCTAAGTAGCCCTCCTGGCTGGGCTTGGATCTGTGATTTTCCTGCCTGCCTGATCCTCCCAGAGTGCTGGGATTATAGGAATATACCACCACACCCAGCAAGTTCTCTTTTTATTGAGAAATCTGGGGTTGGCAAGTAACACTTGGCTTACACAAATCCTGTGGGTACAAGCCCCCAAAACAAATAGAAATAATCATAAGGGAAGTCTCAGGTCCAATCAGGAGCCCGGCACAGCCTAGCTTGGGGTGGGATAGAGTGCCCTTTAGTCACAGTGTGACATTTTTTAAGAATGGTCTGGCTGAATAAACTGTAACTACAAACTCACCGGAGAGCATCCCCTGGCCAGGCAGGCCCTGGGGTTGTAGGGGAGATGGCCAAGTTGGCCACCTGCTGTGAAAGGTCATTGGCCTCTTCAGCCTCCTCATAGAGGGTCTTGGCGTAGTGGACGAGGAAGGGCAGAAGCTGGCACACCTCCTTCCGCAGGGATGAGGTCTCCTCAGCCAGCCAGGCACCCAGGATCCGCACGGAGGCAAACACAAAGGGCTCCTTCTGCTTCTCTGGCCCCACCTGTTGCCACAGGACCCCACTGAGATGGAATAGGCCAGAGAACCCACCCCTTCACCAGCCTACCAGCCACCCTAAGAATGAGACAACTCAAAGGGAATTCTGTCCTGTGAGCCCTTCAAAGTTGGGTACCAAGTCTTATTCTACCCCATGTGCCCAGAATCTAGCATATAGGAGGGACCCATCCTTGAAAGCAGGCTCTCCCCACAGGTCTACAGAGTGAACTGGATCTCACACATGCCTGGTACTTGCTTATATTCCAGCTGCATCACTCTCTCTCCACCTGTAAGATAGCTCAAGGCTAGGGGGAAGCTTTCAGATCTGTAGCTAAGCAGCATTCTTTTCCTGGGGTGGGAGGACAGACCCTACCATGTGCATACCCCAATAGTGGGAAGGGGCACCCCCCCCCCTTTTGGACTAAATCAGAAAACAAGAGGAGAGCTCAGCATGGTTTGCTGGATATATGTTGGTGAGTTCAGTGGCTGGAGCAGTCACGACTGAATCCCTGTGAAGAGAGGAGTGGCCCCTCAGACAGAGAAGGAGCAGTGGGTGAGGAGGTGTGGACAGATTCAGCAGAACCTTTACAGAGGTTCCTGCTCCTTTTCCCTGCGCCACGACAAGTCTGCATGTGCGCATATGTAAAACACCACTACAGAGTGAGCAGAACAGACTGCTTCAGTTTTGTGTGTGGTGTGTAGTGTGTGTGTGCTGGGGAGCGTTGTATGAGTAGGAGGTTACTGTGTTCTGTGTGTGTGTGTGCTGTGATGTGAGTGCACATATGGCGTGTGGTAGGTGCTTGTGTGGAGGCTCGCGGAGGGAGGGAGGAGGGACGCCTGGCCACACACTACTCCTGGAGTGAGAGCTGCAGTACCAGCTGTGTGTGCACACAGCATTCCACCCCTTTCCTTTACCTTCTAGCGCCCCATGCCAGGCTCCCTCTGTGCAGCACTACGCCCTTACCTGCTGCAGGTAGTGGATGACAGCTCCGATGGCCTCCTTCATGATGCTCACGAGCTGCACCTTCTGTGGCTCCTTAAGCAGAGACTGCTCACAGCGGGTACACTCTTGGATCCCCAGCTCCATAAGGGCGTAGCAGGCAGTCACCACATCCTCTTTCACCTCTGTGCCTGTCTCCTCCAGGGCCAGCCGTACCTCCACACACGCCAGATTCACCAGGAGGGCCAGGAACTTGCTCCCAGAGCTGCCTGCTGGGATCCAGTCAGAGCCGCAGGCGTGAGCCAGGCGGGCTGCCAGCTTCAGTGCAGGGTTGCGCTGCCAGGAGCTCAGCTTGCTTCCCAGGATGCGTGCCAGCCCAGCCTGCAGATCCCGGAGGCATTCAGGGGGCACGGTTGTTGGGGGCAGAAAGAGGGGCAGCAGCTGGCAGAGCTCAAACTTGCTGGCATCCTCAGCTTTCTGGAAATCCTCACTGAGGCCCCGCAACACAGCCAGCAAGTCGGGCTCCGCCTCCTTCCAGCACTGTGTCTCCGCAGCAGCCAGGAGCCCCACCAGGAGTGCCAGGGCCTGGTCAAAGCCATAGCCATGCCCTAGGTATGCCTGACACAGGGCAGACACAGTGCCACCAGCAATGAGGTGCCGGGGCCCTCGGGGTGTGCCTGCTACAGCTGTCAGGCACTGGTAGGTGTCATCAATCATGGAGCGGCGGGCAGCATCATCGGGGTCCCCCCGGGCTGTGAGAAAAGTGCTAAGGATGGGGATCTTGTTCAGGACCTGGGGATGGGTGGCCAGTTCAGGGTCACTGCAGAAACAGGCCAGCAGGGCCACGCCTAGGGCCCGGAGAACATGGTCAGGGCAGCCATCAGGTGCCTCCTTGGTGGTCAGGAGACGATTGGGAAAGGTGAAGCCAACGGCATCAAAGATCCGCCGCCGTGTTTTGGCATCGATGTCACCTGCTTTGACTGCCTTGGTCACCTATAGGGAGTACATGTTATCAGCAGGATGAAAGAAAGAGGTAGAAAGTTCTACTGTTCCTTCCTTCTACCCCGAGACACTGAGGACTATTAACAGGATTAGGTTATGCAACAGGACTCATGCGGGGGTCACTCCTTCCTTTTCCTTGGAGACAGACAGGTGTGATCTCTGTATCCCTCTCATCTATGATTAGCCCATGGAAGGGAGGTGCAGACCTGCGCAACTACTCACTTGGGCAGCTCCTCACCTGGCCAGTTGAAAAGTTCTTCCTGATATCTAATCTAGACACCCCCAAACCAAGGTTGGAAGGTGCTTAGAACTCAAGTTTACAATCCCCCGAGATTTGGGGTCCTTCCCTAATTGCTGTCTCCAGAGAAGTCTCTGATCCATTTCCGCCACCTTCTCAGGGGAAATGGCTCCTGTGTCTCGCTGTTCTACATGTCAAAACATTTCCCCTCACATTTCACCTAAACACCTCCTCTGCTGCAGTGTGAGCCCTTGACTCCAGAGCCTTCTCCCTGTTGCCATGGCAAACAAGCAGCAGCTGTACTCCCTCCTCCCTTCACCCCACACACACCAACCCCCCCTTTCTAGCACTGCAGCTCCTGCTCTGCTGTCCCCAGCTTGGGTCTTCCAACAGAGCCAAGACCTGAACCACCTCCCTTACCTTCAACCTACCTGGCCGTGCCCTAGGACCCTTCCTGAGTCACTTCTAGTCCTTTAATTCTCTCAGGTCCCAGAAAAATCATCCCTAGCTTTCAAGCACTCTGCACTAGTTACTACCTGCTGCTGTTACCCTATGAGTCAGCTCCCATCTGCTCTGGGACGCCCCAGAAAGCAAACGCAGGCAGCCTCCTTCAGGGCCCCCCCCAGTGCCATAGCCTATTCACTTCCTTTCTCTCCTTTCCCCCCATTATCAGGGGAGCAAGGAAAAAAAAAAAAGTAAAGAGGCAGCAATTTGGGGCCTTCTTTGGTGGCTCCAGGGTTTTCAGCACCACCTATATATCCTTGGGGACTCACTGACCCCGTTCCTTGGAAGTCCGACCACCCAGTCCTTCCCACCTCCCAATCATCAGCAAGTTCCTTACTAGCAGCAGGGCTGCAAACTGCTCGCTGTCATTCTTGGCCTCACGGAGGGCTCCCAGGTATCGCTCCAGGGTGGGGTTTCGGCCCTCTGCCTGGTTCAGAGCTGGCTCACAATCCGAGGCCATGATGCCCGCCTTGCCCAACTGTGAACACAAGAGGGATTGAGCATCCCTCTGCAGAGGAGGGACAGGGCGGGGGCGGGGGTGGGAGTGGAGGATGGAGGGAGGGATTAGCACAGAAGGAGGGGAGGGAGGACTGGAGGGGTGGCTTCCTCAAGACTGACCTCCCTTGGGGGAGCCCCTTTAAGAGGCTGGACCTGAATATCCTTGGGGATGAAGGCACCCTGGTCCAAGGTCACCTCCAGAAGGTGGGAAAGGAGGACCATGCATCCTGCTGCTCATCTGGACAGCTCTCTTCACCAATCTCCTAGGGGTGGGAGTGAGCCGGCACCACTGCTTGGCAGCCCCTGGCACCAGAGGTTAGGTTTTATCTCCTACTAGGAGATACACTGGGAGTGTGTGGTGAGGACAGACGGAAGAATGGAGACATACACGAGTGAAGTTCGATTATCCAAACTCAGGCTGACGCGGGGGGGGGGCATCCTAGGCTCCCTTTCCCCTCTCTTCTTCAGAGGCTGGAGATAAGCTTCATCAAAAGTGAGAATACAAACTCACCAGGGAAAGCTTAGAGGCCCCTCTGGGGACCCCACTCCTTCAGTCAGGGCTCTCAGTCGCCCCCACAGGCTCCTTGCCTTCTCTCCCATCCCTCCCTCGGGCAGGCAGAGGCTGCCGGAGCGGCAGCGGCAGCGGCAGCAGCGGCAACAGAATTAAACCCTTCAGCTCCCCTTCCTGGCCCTCCCCGTCCCGCTAGCAGCTTGTGAATACCAGCAGGGGCTGGATGAGCAAGTAGGGGTCAGGTAGCTCCTGGGACAACAAAGAATCCACAAGCCGGATAATCGAAGTGGGCCTGCTGAGATGGGGATATTGAGGTGGGGGTGGGGTTCCTGGCGGTCACCACCTGTCCCGCAGCAGCCAGATCACAACACGACATTGATGAAGTCACGACAGGGCAGCGATGAGATCACATTTCACGATGGCGCGGTTATGTCACGAAGAGATCACAGCAAAATCACGACATGGAGGGGTGGAGAGCCCCCATAGATGACAAGGTAAATTTTTAAGAAAAAAGATATATACTGAAAAGGGCTGTGACAAAATGGAGTCTCGACAGGGCACGATGAAGTCGCGATATGGCACGATGAAGTCGCGATAGGGTCCCCGGGGTGTGTCTGTATCGATCTGCGCCGGCTCCGAGAAGCTCCGGCTGGGATGCAGGGGAGGGCCTGAAGGGGGCTGAGCTCACCAGGCTGCGGCCCCGAGAGGCGAAGTCTTCTCAAGGCGCGAGTCTCCGGGAGCCTGGGGCCGCTGCTCACGCCGCGTTGCCCACTCCTGGCTCCAGGCTGCTGTAGCTACACCCCCACCCCCGCACAGATCTAGACCAATCCGCGGAGACCTCACTCCGGGATCTGGCCAATGGCACTACAAGGCGCTAAGCCGCAGGGGGTGCCGCCGTTGCTGCCATCTTTCTTGCGGGCACTGCCTGAGTCTGGGGTCCGAGGCTCGCGCCAAGAAAACAAGGGAGCAGAGTACCCTTGGAGAGCCGGAGGCGAGAGCCCAGACTCCTTCGCTTTGTGCGTTGTTCTAGCCCCAGTGCCGCCCCTCCTCCCCTCGAGCTCGCGGTTGGAATTGCGCTTCCGGAGGGTGGGGGCGGGAGAGCTTGATTAGTATGAAGAGTGTGTTTCCGGGTTGATCTCCGGGAGGTGGGAGGAGGCTGTGTTTCCGGTCGCCGTCGCTGTCCAGGGAGGCTGAGGCGAGAGGGAGCTGCCCCGGTGGGGAGCCCGCATTACCTTCTTCCTTTTCTTCCTCCTCCTCTGGGTGAGGGGAGAGAAAGTTGGGGCCCCCAAGCCCATGGACCGGGAGGAGGTGGAAGCCGCCGAGAGCCAGGGCTCCGCTGTGAGGCTCTGAGCCCCGGTAGGTGCCGGGCGGCTGGCTGCCAGGCCGAGGACCATGAGCTCAGGGGAGGGGCAGGCGGGACGGGCGATATCTGGGGGTGCGCCGTCCTGTTTCTGGATCCGGAGATGGCGCTCCTGCCCCGGCCGGGGAGTCACCTGCTTCCGGCCTTACAGGTGTGGAGCTTGAGACCTAGGTTAACTCTTGCTGTTTTGGGCTCCTGGTCTGGTCATTCAGGTCCCTCCATCCCGACAGTCAGATTGACAGATAGGGATGGGGGCGCTGCAGTCCTTCCAACGGGCTGGATCCGTGCAGCCTCGCCCTTAGCTGCTGTGTCCGGTGTTTGATCTCCCTAACGAGATGGAAAGCTGGTGCAGAATAAGGGGGGCGGAGTTCAGCACGATGTGTAAATTATGACAAGAAACCTGCCTCGTTCAAGATTTTGAAAGTTTTATCCCCTCCCAGAGGGTCCTGTAGTGGCTGCATTGAGCACAAAGATGAAGTGAAAGAAGTCAAAATAGAAAACCTCAGGCGGGTTCCAGGAATGCTTTGCTTGCTCTCGCCTCATGGTGTTTATGCCCAGCTGACAATAGAGGCCGTTAATGAAGAGCATTAGCTGAGTCTCCTGGTGCTTTCCTGTGTTGAACGGACTGGAGACTAGGAACAAATTGAAGAGACGACCTTCCAGAACAATCTGTTCATTTTTCTAGCTATTTGGAAAACAGTGTCTGCAAATATAAGCAAAGCTATTCCTGGCAGTCTGTTCTGTAACTTTCCCAAATATCTGGGACTTTTTTTTCTTCAAAGCATTACTCTTGATTACTCACACCCGCTGAATAGGCTGTTTCAGACGTGCTCTGTCGTTATTCAAACATATCTTATCGCTGTGTACATAAATGGAGTTCCACGTATGTAGTTGACAGACTGAACTATGATACATCCCCCATCAACCTGAAGTATTAAGTAAACATTACCCCCTGCTCTGTCTGAACAGCTGTTGCAACAGAGAGTGCTTTTATTTTGGGTGTACTTGTAACGCCCTAAATGCCAGAACTATTGGGAGCTTTTCTAGATTTTCATTTGTCAAGTGTTGAGGGGGTGTGTGTTCTTTCCCTGGGTTGTTATCCTTTTGATTCGATAACAAACCGTTTGGATCTTGCTGATGTGGTGTTCCTTCCTCTGGTCAGTAAGTCTTTAACTGGACCCTAGCAGTGATTTGTGCTTGTAGGCAATTGTAGGTTTCAGCAGAATGACTGGTTAGGAGTGCAAATGAAATTAGCTCTACCTTTCTTATGCATGGTTTGTAAGACGTTGCACTTCTAATCAGCTTGCTAGTCCAATGGCGTTTATTACTCCTGTTTTCAAAACTTATTCATTTTTGCATTTCCCACCCACCTGCCAGGCTATTGATGACAGGTGTTGAGTCACCTTGAGTTTTAAAACCTTTTGTGGTAGGCAGAAATGTGTTGGGTAAGAATCCACACACGAGTGCACACACGCGCGTGCACACACCCATTCCATCTAGGGAGGGCAGAGAAGTTGCTGGATGTACTTAGTCTCCATTTTATAATCTCTTGAATATGTCTCTTGCCCCCACACCTGCTTGCTGTCCCCTGCTCCCTAATATACAACTACGAAACAATAAAAAGAAGGGATTGAGTTGAGTGAGAAAGATGAGTCCTTCAGATGCTGATAGCTCAGTGAAAGCCTTTTCTTAGGTAGGCTACGTGTCAATTTGCCAGTGGCGTGTGTATGTGTGTCTTGGCATAGACAATGTTGAGATTTCCCGGTACCCTGGCTGGGCGTGAAGGGTTGTCAGCCTGTGTCATTTGCCAGAGGTGGATGACAGTGTGTATTTAGGACCCAGATTTTTTATTCCTCCTCTTCTTTGTCTTCTTCCTCTTTGTCATTCATACTCTCCCTCTCTCCTCCATCCCCCTCTCTCACACACTGTCTCTCTCAGTCCTTTTAAAAAGATGGAATCTTGAAATTTTGCCCAGGCTGGCCTTGAACTCCTGGGTGCAAATGATCTTGCCTCAGCCTGTCAGGTGGCTGAGACAACAGATGCACACCACTGCATGAAGCCAACAGGTGTTTGAGTTGCTTCCTCAGAACTCCTGTCAACTCTCATAATATTGTCAAGATTTTTATAATAATATTATATATAAAGTTATATAAGAAGGAAGAGACTTCTGGGAAAAACAGATTTTTTTCCCCTACTGGAAGGGTTCTGAGTTAAGCAGCCCCTAGATTCTAGAGTAGCCAGCACAGTATCTGATACAGATATTTGCTGAATGTGTGTGTGGATTTAAGCCAGGAATTGCAAATGACTCTTAGGGATCAGCAGGATAACACTGAAGTAAATTTGATAGATTTTTTGAATAATAGTGGTGGGTGTAGTAGAAAGCTGGAGAGTTCACGCCCTACCTAAATGCAGTCATATTAAAAAGTTTTTACAACACCTTCATGTTTAGTTAAGAAGCCCAATACTTTCATAGGTAAGAAAATATATTTGGTCCAAGTCTCAAAGCTGTTAGCAGAACTGGAACTAAAAATCAATGCTTTTTTTCAGACTGGTGGCTCTTTTCATTCTGCCACACAGATGATTTATTGTTAGATGAGACCATAATGGAATATAAAATGTTTAAACTTTACAGTGTATTCATTTTATATCCCTTGCCATGTTGTTATCTTGATAATTATAGACTATGTCAAAGCTCAGGTTTCAAATTTACTGGCAGGGATGAGCACTGAAAGACAAACTTGAAATTTCTTTCTCCTAATCTGTCACATTTGGTAGCATCCCACATTTCCAGGAATCAATTATTAATTACTTGGCATTGAATTTCTTCTTTTTCTGCCTTTCTAGGGTATTGGTTCCAGCTGTCTGGAAGGCCATGGAGAGGAGGCTGGGAGTCAAGCCAAGTCCTGCTTCCTGGATTTTATCAGGATATTGTTGGCAGACATCTGTGAGGTGGTTGAGAAGCCTGTACCTGTTTTATACTTACTTCTGCTTCAGTGCTCTGTGGTTGTCAACAGGTACCATTTTGCTTATAGATTTAAGATTTTAAAAGGGTACTCTGAATCCCTTAGTTCATTTTAAAAACTACTAGGAGACAGAAAAATGATCTTCTATTGACAGAAACTATCATCCTTTTAGTGGATCTTTATTTTAAGGAACTGGGGATTAAATCCAGGGCCTTGCACATGCTAGACAAGTGCTCTACCACTGAGGTACATTCCCAGCCCTGTTTGTCTTTTGAGACAGGATCTCACTAAGTTACCCGTGTCAGCCCCTGAAGTAGCTGGGATTACAGGTATGTACCACTGTGCCTGGTTTGGTGGGTTTATTTGTTTTTTTGTTTGCATTGGCACCAAAATTTAAATTTGATTCTTTACATTGATACAGTCATTTTGAGATTTGATAAAGATGTATTGAAAACAAAAAGCTTTCAAAGTTAGACATATCTGCGTTCTAGAGCTAGGTGTTTCTACTTAATGGTTAGGGTCTTAGGCAGGTTACCTAATATCTTTGAGGAAGTATAAGATCTATCTCATTCCTCTTTTTTTAAAATAGGGTCTTGCTATGTAGTTCTGGCTGGCCTTGAACTCATTGTATACTCTACATTGATCTTGATCCTCAACCTTCTGAGTTGGGATTACAGGTGTGCACCGTCATGCCCAGCTAAGATCTATTGCTTACTTTGTGGTGCCATATAGCACAGTGAATGTGTTTAGTAAATGATGCTTTGTTTCTCTAGAAAAACCTATACTTGAAGAGATATGCTTTTTCCATAGAAAGGGGCTATATTGATAGATTTCATAGAGTATGCTTTCCTCCTTGAGATATGTCACCCATCTAGAACCTCTTGTCAGGAATCATTGAAAAAGGCTAAATTCTGGGCTGGGTATTTAGCTCAGTGGCTATGCCGCCTGCTTCGCAAGCACAAGGACCCAAGTTTGATCCCTGGGACCAAAACACACACACACACACACACACACGACAGGTGTGGTGGCACACACCTGTAATCCCAGCACTCAAGAGGCTGAGTCAGGAGAATCGCTGTGAGTTCGAGACCAGCCTGGGCTACATAGTGAGTTCCAGGTCAGTCTCAACTACATAGTGAGACCTTGTCTCAAAAAAAACAAAAAAAAAAAAAAAAAAAAGAAAGAAAGAAAGAAAGAAAAGGGTAAATTTCAAAGGAGGATACCCTTTTTTAAAAATTTTTCTTTCAATTTTTTTGTTGATGTGTTTCCTTTCAGAATACAAAAGAAAACAGTGTAAAAAACAGTGATTTCAAAACTTCAGAGTATGCTGCTATTGTAGACAAAGACCAAAAGCCTTTGTTGATGATAACTAATTTGTCGGGGGTAGCTTTTTGCTCTTAAAATTACCAAGATTTCTGTGGCTTTCTTAAAGCAGTTGGTGGTCACAATCTTGAGAGCCAAGTAATTACTATAGTTAGCAATTTTATTAACATCAGCAGTGGAGTTTTTGTTGTCTTGTGTTGGTGATTGATGATTGCATAATCATGGAAGTAGAAATTTCAGTTGATAGAAAGCAGACCTAAATGTTTTTACTCCAGGTGTTACTTTGTTGGCTATTTCCTGGCAACATTTTATGTAAGATCATTTGAATTAAAGTGATTTTAATTTTAGCACCATCAAATTAGCAGAATCACATTTTGTGTGTGTATTGTACTGGGGATTGAACTCAGTCTTTCCTATGCTAAGCAAGTATTCTATCCCTGAACTGCAAGTTGAGCCTTTTTAAAGATTTAACTTTGAGACAGCGTCTTACTAAATTGCCCAGGCTAGCCTGTAACTTGTGATCTTTCTTACTCAGCCTCCCAAGTATCTGGGATTGCAGGCATGTACCACCAGACTCTTGAATATAAACACTGCATATGTTATCTCATTTAATCCTTATGTTAACTTTTTTTTTTTTTTGGTACCAGGGATTGAACTCGGGTCCTTGCGCTTCCAAGGCAGGCCACTGAACCGCTGAGCTAAATCCCTGGCCCTATGTAACTTTAGAACAGTTTTATTCTTACTTTAGAGATGAGGAAATTGAGGCATAGAAAGGCAAAAATGTCTTGATCAAAGTCACGCAGCAAGAATATGACAGAGCCAGGATCCTAACTCAGGTTTGTTCACTCTAGATGTTAGGCTCTTTCTTTTCTGCTACACTACCTGCCAACAACAGATGATCTTTTGGAGGTCCAAAGGAAAAAAAAATTTTTTTAACTGAGAATGATGATAAGTTGTTTGTTGTTTGAGGGATTCATAGTACTGGAAAGAAAAGAATTCTGAGTCTGTATTTTCTTCTATACTTGGTTAAGCGCAGTATTGTGAGCTCATTAGGCAAGTCTTTAGTACCCCTTGAACTTGGTACTTAAAAACAGCACCCCAGTCAAGATGGTGTTAGGAGTGGTTATAGTGGGAGTTAGATTATTCCAATGCCATTTTAGAGAAATTTGGAGAGTTTTAAAAATTTGTTTGTTGTCCTGGGAATTGAGCTCAGGGCCCTCACACTGAGCTACATCTCCAGCCCTTTAGATATTTTTTGGAGTCAGGGTGTCACTAAATTGCCCAGGGTGGGCTTGTTGTAATTATCCTGTTTAGCCTCCCTGAGTGCTGAGATTACAAACTTATGGCACCATGCCTAGCTTGATTTTGTTTTTCTTTATGATTGAATGACATTCCATTATGTATATATACTACATTTTCTTTTTCCATTTGGGCATCTAGGCTGTTTCCACAGCTTGGCTATTGTGCATTGTGCCACAATAAATATGGTTTTGGATGTGTCACTATAGTATGCTCTCTTTAATTCTTTAGGGAATATATCAAGGAGAAGTATAGGTGTACCAAATGGAATTTCTAATTATATTTTATTTTAATTAATTAATTAATTTTTTGTAACGGGGATCGAACTTGGGACCTTGAGCTTGTGAGGCAGAGGCGGAACCACTGAGGTAAATCCCTGGCCCTGCTAATTTTATTTTTTTGAAGAATCTCCATACTGATTTCCATAGTGGCTGT
>NW_022900935.1:12556092-12568858 GCF_012274545.1 Fukomys damarensis
GGGATTGAACTTGGGTCCTTGCACTTGCTAGGCAGAGGCAGAACCACTGAGCTAAATCCCTGGCCCTATATTTTTGACAGTAGTCATTGACACTGGGTAGAATGGAATCTCGGTGAATTTTGATTTGCATTTCCCTAATGGCTAAAGACATCGTACATTTTTCACATACTTGTTGGCCATTCATACTTTTTCTTTTGAAAAGTGTCTGTTTATTTATTGATTGAGATATATATATATATTTATATTTTTTTTTGGTTTTGGTACCAGGGGTCGAACTCGGGACCTTGCGATGTGAGGCAGATGGTAGAACCACTGAGCTAAATCCCCAGCCCGAGTTATATTTTTTGAATTAATATTTAAGTTCTTTATATATTGCAGATGTTAACTCTGTATCAGAAGAGTAGCTATCAAAGATTTTTCTCCCAGGCTGGGGATTTAGCTCAGTGTTTCTGCCATCTGCTTCACAAGTGCAGGGTCCCAAGTTCAGTCCCTGGTACCAAAAAAGAAAGATTTTTCTCTCAATCTGTTGATTGTCTCTTTACTCTATTGATTATTTCCTTTACTGTACAGAAGGCTTTTAGTTTGAAGTGGTCCTATTTGATTTTTTTTGTTTTGTTTTGTTTTTGCAGTATCAGTGATTGAACTCACTTGCCAGGCAGGCCAGAGCCACTGAGCTACATCCCCAGCCTCCTTGACTCTTTTTATTTATTAATTTCTTTTTGTGGTATGGGTGATCAAACTCAGAACCTTGTATTTGTGAGGCACGTGTGGTACCACTGAGCTAAATCCCTGGCCCTCTTTTTATTTTTATTTTTTAAATTTTTTAATTTTTTTGAGACAGGGTATCATTATGTAGTTCAGACTGCTCTGGAACTCACTATGTATGTAGCCCAGGCTGGTCTCGATTCCCAGTGATCCTCCTGCCTCAGCCTCCCAAGTACTGGGATCATAGGCTTGCGTCACCACACCCGGCTCCTCCTCTTTTTATTTTTTCAAACAATGTCTCACCAAGTCACTAAGTTGCCCACACTGTGCCACCACACCTCTATTTGTTCAATCTTTATTTCCTGTGCTATTTTTATTTCCTTCCTATTCAGGAAGTCTTTGAATGCACCTGTGGCTTCACGGGTCCTATGTTTTCTTCCAGTAGTTTCAAAGTTTCTGGTCTTTTTTGGGGAGAGATTGAGATAGGGTCTCACTGTGTAGTGCTGGGGTTTGAACACAGGAACACAGGGCCTTATGCATGCTAGGTAAGTGCTGTACCTCTCAGCTACAACCCCACCCTAGTATGTATGCATTTATTTTTTTTCCTTGGTACTGGGAATTAAACTCAGAACCTTGTGCTTGCCAGGCAGTTGTGGCACCATTGAACTACATCCCTGACCCATGAGCTATATCCTGGGCCCCTAGTATTTTATTTTATTTTTAAAAGTATTGTGAATGGGACTCTTTTCTTTTCCTGATTTCTTTTCTATCAGGAGTCTCTTAATTTTTTGTGTTGATTTTGCAACCTTTTTTTTTTCTTTTTTCTTTTGAGACAGGGTCTCACTGTATAGTTGCGACTGTCCTTGAACTCACTGTATAGCCTAGCTGGCATTGAATTTATGGCAGTCTTCGTGGCTCAGCCTCCTGTGCACGGATTTTTTTTTTTTTTTTGAGATAGGCACTTACTATATAACCTAGGCTGGCCTTGAACTTAATATCGTCTTGTCTCAATCTCTTGAGCTGGAATAACAGTAATGTGTCACTGTGCATGGCCAAAGGTATATATATATATCTATATGTATCTATATATATATCTATATATATATATTATTTTTTGGTACCAGGGATTGAACTCGGGTCCTTGCACTTACAAGGCAGGCCACCGAACTGCTGAGCTAAAATCCCCGGCCCTCAAAGGTATATTCTTGATTGCTGTTGTCATTTAGCTTATAGATTATATGGATTTTTCCTGAAAACGTAACCAAAATAAGGGGCTTCTCCAGTTACTCCTCTTCTTGTTTGCCATTTAGTAGTTTACTTCATCTTTGGTAGATCTCCAGGTTCCCACTCACTTATGTTTAGTGGGCTTCTTTTTCATTTCTGCTTTTGAGTTCAGTGATTGATGAATGCTAGAAAGCAGTGATCATTATTTATTTATTTATTGTGGTACCAGGGATCAAACTCAGGACCTCAGGACCTGTGCTTGTGAGGCAGGCATGTTGCCACTGAGCTAAATCTGGCCCAATAATTTATTTGATAAAGGATGGTCTATGTCTTACCTATGGGCCATTGAGTAGCTGGTTGCTGTTTTTCTGTTTACTTTTATTTTTAAGTGACTTAAAAATAGCATTTTAGGGCTAGTGATTATCAACTGGAGAGAAATGTAGCTCTTAATAGCTTCAAACTTGCAATTTTCCTGACGCAGTCTCCCCATTACTGGGATTATGGGCCACCACACCCAACAGTCTCACAATATATTGATACTGTACTCGTATCCTGTAATGCTGGTACATTTCTAGATCAGTTTTGTTGGAGGAGAGAAGAATGATAGTGATAAAATGGGATGAAGATGGAAAGTGGAAGGAGGTCAGGGCTACAGATAAGGGTAGCCATTAGGAAGCTAGTGAGATAGTCCAGGAGAAAGTTCCCCCAACTCCTAGAAACTGCTAATCTATTTTCTCACTCTGTTGATTTGCTCATTCTGGACATGTCCTGTAAATGAATCATTTATAGTCTTTTGTGTCTGGCTTCTTTCACAATATATGTTTTCAAGGCTTACCCATATCGTAGCAGGTATCAGTACTTCATTCAATCATTTTATGATTGAATACTGTTCTATTATATGGATATGCCAAATTATATTTATACATTCATCACTTGATGGCCTCTGAAGTTTTTCTACTGTTTGGCTGTTAGGTATAATGATGCTATGAACATTCTGATTCAGAAAGCATAAGCTCCTTTCTGATATCTCTGAGGCCTTGGGTCTGAACTCCTATATTAAGCTCTCATGATGTCTGTATATCTTTTGATTATTACACCAAAGTGGTTAAGGGTGTGGTTTTATGCTTTGTGAGGAGAGGTTCAGAGGCCATGCTGTGGCCCTTACTCCTTGGACCTTTTTTTTTTTTGGTACCAGGAAGTAACCTCAGGACCTTGTGCTTGCGAGGCAGGCAGCAGAACCACTGAGCTAAATCCCCAGCCCTGTGGCCCTTACTCCTAAGGTGAGGCTTTTCTGGTGTCTCTACTGGCGTATGGTGTTCATGTGATTCTTTACGCTGGCAGGGCCAGTTCTGACATTCTCCTTTTTCTACTACCTGAACCCAGCATTTCTTGACCTCTGATGATTCTGTTTCCACCTCAGCCCTGTAGCATATACCATCAAATACATATCAGATGGACTTTCCCTGTGCCTTTGTAGTCTAACCCAGTGATAGCAAACCTTTTAGAGCTTTCAGTGATAGAGACAGCCTGCTGTAGCACATATGCCATAGGTTTGCCACCATGAGCAAACCTAGCCCTTAACCACAAACTGGCAGGAGAGTCTCCCACACTGGACTTCTGGGCTTCTTCTCTTTGTAGTTCTTATTCTTCAATATATCACTCTCAAATTCTAGCTAAATGTGGATCTCTGCTGCCTGGGCTCAGTGAGACCCCCCCGTTGTTGTTTAGGTTCTGGCTTTCTCTGCTACAGTTGGAAAATTGACCCTTAACAGAGAATTGGGCAATTGTGGGGCTCATTTCATGCTTTCCTTCTCTCATGATTGCAGCCCTGCCTGCCTGTTATCTCCTGACTAAAAACAATATTTTACATTCAGTTTAGTTCCCCCTGCCTGCCTGCAGTGCTGGAGATTGAATATTCAGGCCTTATGAATGTGCTCAGGCAAGCATTATATCACTGAGCTACATCCCCAACCCTTTTACATTTTTATTTTGAGACAGAGTCTTGCTAAGTTGCTCAGACTGTCCTCAAACTTGTGATCCTCCTGCCTCAGCCTCCTGAGTAGCTGAGATTTCAAAAGTACACTACCATACCTGACTTCTGTCCAGTTTAGTTGTTTATGGCAGCATGATGATCTGGTACCATTTACTCTACTATGGCACAGAGCAGAAGGATACTATGATTAATTGTTTCTTTGTCTTTGTGTGCTTCAAAACTGTTTTACTAAGAATTACATTCCTAACATCTAGAACCTAATAGTTATCAATGAAATTTTGTTGGAATAACCTAAAGGTAATGTTGGAAATAGCACTGTTAGGGAATGTATATGTTAGGGAGAATTGTTCTTTTCTGCTCTGTTTCAACCTCAGTCCATCAAACGTTCAATCTCTAGGAGGGAACAATATTTGCAAGATAACTTTTGCTCTTCATTTTTTCTCTGACTCATTTCATGAATAGCACAGTGACTTGACTGATTGATGAGGTCAGAAGAGAATTCTGTTGTATGGAGTGACAATCTTGAGGATTACGCATGTTTTTGCCTGCCATGCTCCATGGTCTGCCTTTTCAGGACAGCCTACATTTGCCCATTTGGGTAGGTTTGATTCAGTACGGTATAGGAAAGCATAAGAAACCCCATTTGTGAATAACCTATTTTTGCCAGTTTCTACTCACTCTTATCATGTATTATAACCCCCCTGCCACTTGTACTGGGCATTGACCTCAAGGCCTTTGCACTGAACTATACCTCCCAGTCCTTTTTATTTTTCTTAATTTAAAATTTATTTTTTTTGAGATAGGGTCTTGCTAAGTCACTAAATTGCCCAGGCTGTACTTGAGGTTACAGTTTTCCTGCCTCAGCTTCCCAGAGTGCTGGGATAACAGGCATATACCATAACACCCAGCTAAAAATAGTTTGATCTCCATCTTCCTTGCCATGTTGTATATTTTAATATTTTCAAACTTTGGGTGCAAAAGATTATTACCCTTAGCCCCCACAAAGCCTGCAGATAGGAAGACAGCTCCTGGCTTAGCAAGACATCTCTTCTTTACTAGTTGCCGTTCTCTTTGGTTCTCATTTCTGCTGTATTCACTAGCCCAGGTTCAGTGTCCCTGGCAGACAGATGACACCTGTAGGATTTGTCCTTATCCTTTGGTTCTACTCTGAGGACTCTACCCTTGATTATGCCAGTCAGGCCAAGTGGTGTCTTTTTTCCTTTAAGAGAATGATGTATTTTGAGCATGTATCGGTCTTATCTTCTGGGGAAACGCATTTTGGGGAGACTTTTTAGGTGGCATTATATCCCTGCTCTTCTTGTATCTTCTGGGCGCCTAATTTAAGGTAGATGACTAATGGAATATATCTTACAGCAATGAGCCTTCAGCAGGAACTTTCTCCTGACAAACTGTCCTACATTCTTAACTACATTATGGTACAGGAAGGTAATAAATTATTAATCCTAAATCTGTCTCCTTAGATTGTAAGATAATGACTTGAGTGCATTGGCAGCTGTTGGAGGGTAGAGTTTTTGGCTGTTAACACAAACCCTACAAGCTTTTTGATTCTAAAATTCAGCTAGCATTGAGAAAGTCTAGGGATTTTGTTGTATCACAACTTAATTGATATAAGACCGATCAAAATCCCTAGTTAGCCTCTTTCCCCAAAAATGATATCATTGTCTCCTTCTTAAACACTCTTCATTAAAAGATAATCATCTTAAGTCCTCTCTGTCTTGGAAAACTGTATTTTGGTGGGTTCTTTTTGTCCATTAGAGAAACTATGCAAACATAAACTTACTTCCTCCTAGTGTGACAAAGTGTAGAGGGATGAGAAAATGGCATAATTGGCAGTAAACCCAACTCAATTTAAGAGCTGTTTTACATTGACCCTCCTCAGGAATTCCTCAAGGGAGAAAAGAATAAGACAGCAGAGAGCTTATAAGATCAAAATAACAATTACAGGGCCAAAGCATAGCCTTTTGGCTTATTTTTGAGATTTCATAATAATCCCAGTAATTGGAACAGCTTCTAATTCAAGGCATTTTATGGAATTAGCAGGAATGTGGGTCAAGAACTGTGTGTGGTTAGTGTTTGGACAGCTATTCTCAGGTGAGCAGTATTGAAGAGTTTGAATCATAATGGATAGCTCTTGAACGCACACGCTGCCAAGACCCCAAGACCAGAACCGTGCAGGGCCCCTCTGCTGCCACGGCCCTTGGGCTGTGCGCTGACTCCCACCACACGAGCGCGCCATGTCCAGGCCACTGTGCAGGGCGTGAAAAAGTCGGGGTTGATCGCCTCTGCGGGGCCACCGTCCCTGAAGAAATGAGTGGTGGCTTGGCTCCAAGTAAGAGTACAGTGTATGTGTCCAACTTGCCCTTCTTGATAGACAATTACTTTTACGGGATATTTTACAAGTATGACAAAGCTGTAAAGGTGACTATGATGAAATACAAAGATACGAGGAAGAGTAAAGGGGTTGCGTTTATATTTTTGGATAAAGACTCTGCACAAAACTGTACCAGAGCCATAAACAACAAACAGTTGCTTGGTAGAGTGATAAAGGCAAGCATTGCTATTGACAGTGGGAGAGCAGCTGAACTCATCCGAAGGCGAAACTACTTTGATAAATTGCAGTGTTAGTAATGTGGGGAAAGTGGACACTTAAGTTATTATGCCTGTCTGAAAAATATGCTTGGAGAACGTGAGCCTCCAGAGAAGAAAGAAAAAATTGCGGAACTAGAAGAAATTGAGGACACAGCAGAAAGTGAAGACAAATGAGAAGACAGTCTCAACTAAGCCCTGGCGCCCCAGCAAGCCAAGATTGAAGAACAGAACAAATGGAAACCCAGTGCACGGGGTCCCTCCACATCAAGATTCATGGTGGAGGTTAAAGAAGACCACATACTTCAGTAATGAGGAAGAATTTAGTGATTAGAGTATAATGTAGATGTCAGGAAAATAAAAACCACCTGCAGCACAAAAACAAAACAAAATGGATAGCTCTTCAAGGCTTGTGTGTGTGTCTGTGTATGTCTGTGTACTAGAGATTGAACCCAGGACCCTGAACATACTAAGGATGGTTCTACCCTAGAGCTATATTCCTAACCCTTATGGCCTGGCTTTTAGACTTTCTTCCTGATTCTTCATCTGGGAACTTATAACAAAATTAGTCCAGGGCTGGGATTTAGCTCAGTGGTTCTGCTGTTTGCCTCCAAAGCACAAGGACCTGAGTTCAATGCCCAGTACCAAAACAAACAAACAAAAAAAAGTCCGTGTGGTTAAGATTCTTCAGCCATTTTTTAGTCTAGACGCATTGGCTAAGTTTCAAAGAAATTGAAAAATTTAAGTCTTGTCCGTCTGCACACTCATCAGCTAGATCTCAAGAGCATGGAACGTGGGCTCAGAGTCCAACCAGCCCAAGTCTGAGACCTGGTTTCATTATGAGGTTACTACCCCCCCCCTTTTCAGATTCCTCATCTACAGACTATAAATGGTGGTACCTGTCACAGGATTTTTGTGAGGATTAAATAAAATATTTATGCAAAGAACTTAGCCTACTCCCAGGTTCATAAGTAAAATTCAGTGGATAGTAGCAGTAGTTATTATAATATGATAACATAAAGCCCAGTTTGGTTAGTTTTGTCTAATCTCAGGTTGACCCAATGAGCATCATATTTGAATTTAAGTCTGTTTAGTTGGATCTGAGTCCTTACATTATTAAGAATAATGTAGGCAGCCGGCCTTTCTGCACTGTCAGAGAAAATGGGCCTCCATCCCTTTGGCTTGACAGTGATTGAAATCCATAATAGTGTGAATTATATATTGTGCATTTTTCATGGTTGCAACATGCCACTAAGGAGGGTAACAGGCCCCTTGATTTTTCCACCAGCTAAGGAAGCTTTTCTTCTGGGAGAGGAGTCTGCACTGTCACAACACCACCTTGCCCTCTGCCCTGGTTCATTCCCCCAGCTGATGACATGCTCACACTTGGCATGGCCTTGTGCCAGGCCAGGTTGGTCCTGATTTTTGGTTAAGATGTGTTTTGGCTGGGATTGGTTTTTTTGTCACATGTAGCTTGCAGAGTTAGTCCCTTCCTTCCTACAAAGCATATTGGATTGTGCACCTGCTATTATAGGAATGAAAAATACAGTGGTGAGCAAGATAAATATAGTTTCTGGCATCATAGAGGTTGTTGTTAGTGACACCTTTGCCCTTGTTGGAAAACAGTTCTCTTTCAAAGAAATGATGTTATTGGTATTAAGATTGCCTCCAAAGAGCCTGAGGCCTCCCTAAGATCCCAAGGTAATGTAATTACAATAGAGAGCCAGTCTTCCTGGCAGAATTCTAGAAATGTAGGAGACTAGGCAATTTGCTGTCTCAAGCTGGTCTCGTAGAGTAGCCTACTGCTAAGAATTATGTAGGTGTAGAATTAAGCCCTTGTTCACAATATGATATGCCTCTATCTTTGTTCAGTCCATTTTACCTGCTACCTTTAGTTATCTGTGTCCTTGAATAAGCAGTGGGGGTAGTTATCTTGAGATACAGGAAGAGCCTCTGCTCCTGACATGGAAGTGGATATGCTCTTGTGACTTCATGAGTATTAGATATACCTAGCTAGTCAGCACTTCAAGGCCCTTAGCTGCAACATGGTGCTCCTGTCTATTTGGTGTCAGGTTTGTTGCTCAGGCCCCAGTTGAACAGTTCCAATGCTTAGCATAGGCAAATGCCAAATTATTTAAATCCTGAATTTCCCTGATCACAGAGGGAAACTACAAAACCCTAAGAAGGAATTATGGATGTCCCTGAATGGTGAATTAACCATCACAGACATTGTGTAATGAGAAACAAAAGCAAAAGGAATGCTGGGCATGGCCTGTACCCACTGTAGATTCTGCCTCTAAAGATGGGTACCCAGAGTATTTCACCCCACTTCCCCTTTTTAAACTCGGCCAACAGATGACAGGATTTTTAGGAATGCTCTCTCTTCCAACTGGCTTGACATTATGCTTTAAATCTAAGCCAGCAGCCCATTTGAGTTTCAAATAAATGTGTCCTCATGAATTATCTCACTTTTAGGTAATAAAAGGAATAACTGGTATTAGCAGACCTGAGAAGGGGGATTTACACTTTGGAGTCTTAATTTCATATTCAGCTTTACAAAACTGCCATCCTTCCTATTAAGAAATGGCTCCTCTGAGTTTTAAATTATTATTTTTTATGTAACTCAGTGTTTATTGTCCTTTCCTGAGGACAACTTGAGTCAGCTGGAGGCTTATAGAAATAGGCTGGTTAGAGTGAAGGAGTCTTAATCAGAATAAATGAAACATCTCTGTAGAGAGCAGCTGAAAAGCCATATTCAGTTTTATAAAGTTGAGTAATCTGCATCCTGCTGGGTCAGGCTGTGGCATCTGTCCTGAAGCAAAATAGCCTCGTGCATGTGCCGAGGCAGGGCCAAGCTTCTTCTCTACCTGTGAACTCTGCTTCTTCAATTTCTACCTGCTTGGCTTTAAGATTGTCGTCAGCTGTGATCCCCAGAGTGCACTTACAAACTGCATTCTGACATTTCTCACAATTACTTTTCAAATAACAGGGTGATTTTTTTTTTAAATATTACACCTTCTTTAAAAGGTTAAAGGGGAGAATTTGGCCTGTAAGCCCAGGTAAACAGACCTCACATAGGATTATTTGGTGAGGCTGTTAAGACAGTAGCATAAATTTTCTGGCCTCTCCCTGGAGACTTTCTCTGAGAAGCATAATCCTATTTTCCTTTCACAAGCTGTGATCGAGCTGTTTCACCTCCACTCTTTTAAATTTCGTGTGGGGGTTGCTGCCTTGGCAGCATGACTGCCTCTGTTAGTGGGGAAGACGTGGTAGAGAGTGAGAGCCCTTTGTGTACCAGGCTTACTCCTGTGTGCTCATGAGGGAGTGTGTTTGTAAGAGAGAGAGAGACCCTAAGACTCATTTGGCTGTCCTTGTTACCCAGCTTAGAATTAATGGTGCTTTCCAATCAGCAGAGAAATGTGTACAGATGAAGATATGAAAAGGCTAGTTTCTTTGTGGTTAGAGCTCATAGTAGATAATTTGGCAGTCAGGACCTTGACCAGTTTGCCCAAATTTTTATTTCTGTTGCTAGAATATGTAAATTATGATCAACTTGAAAATGGAGATATAAGAAAGAAAAAAATCTGTGTATCTAAATACATCTCATAAAAATGAACTCTGTTGAAAACCGCATATCTGCAGTAAGATGTGAAAGTCAATACCAGATTCTCTGAATGCCATTGCTGCATTAGGATGATGAATTGGGATACGCTTTTCTAATGTTCGTGTAGTGTCCTAATCAGAGCCTTAAAATATGCTAACTGCATCTTAATATGTTCTCTAGGATACTGAATCCAAGTCGTTTTTGATAACTCATAAATATATGTGTTATGTACATAGTACAGATGTATACATTCAAGTCAACAAATACTGTACCAGGCAAAATAAAACCTAGTTCCTGCCATCAGAGAGTTCACTGTAGGGATGCAGAGGTAAACGTAGAACATAAAGAAGCATGATAAATTCCAGGATGCACTCTGGGAGTGCAAAAAATGGGGCAAAGAAAAGCTGAACCCTGTTCTATAGCAGGCTGGTGAGACACAGGATATTCTAATTACTCTGAACCTCCTTTCCCCAGATTCATCTGAAGTCGTCTTAACCTGCAGAGCTCTTTTTACTTATCTCAGAGGCAGGGATTGAGAGAAGAGAGGATGTACAACACTGCAACATCTAGAGTAAGAGCCCTGAGAAAATTATTTCTGTGCAGTTACAGATTGGCTTTGACTTAGTTTAAATAAACTGGCTCTCAAAAATTCTAAGAATACTAACTACTCACACAGTTCCACTTTCATTTACACACAGATGAGAAAGCATCTGTAGCTCTGCATTTTGTTTTCTATAAGCAAAAGTGGTTTGAGATATTTAAGCTTTTGAAGCTTGGTTGTATTGAGTCCTCACATGTCCCAGTTTAGCCTACTGCAGAGGTTTTCTTTTTTTTTAATTAAAAAAAAAATATGACACTTACATAATGCTTCAAAAAGAGAGACTTTCAATGGATAAATTGACATAAACTTTTTCTCTGTTGGCCATATCTGCTGAAATAGCACTCCAAGGCTAGCTGTATTCTTTCTTGTTTTCTTTTAAGCTTATTGCTTTTTAAAAAAATTTACATATCACTGCTACAGCTTTCTAAATGACCTTTTCTTTTGAGACAAGAAAACAAACCAGCAAGGAAGAAGGAAAAAAAAAATGAAGAAGAAAGAGAGGAGAAAGGATAAAAAAAACAAACCTTCCCCAAAACAAAACAGTGCTCTGATTCAAAGTTCTTTGTGTGGGTTTTGAAAGGAGGTTGATGTGATTGTGGTGAATTCAAATAATTTATCAGCCCTTAATAACTGCAGTCAGATGGCAATCAACTGCAGGTTCTTAACAATAACATCTACAAGTAGGCTATAGGGAATTGCTAGATTCACGACATCATATCTGGGTGCTTTTCTTTTAGAAAAAAACATGTTTTTCCTTCAGAACCACTTTTAGGTACAGAGTGAAGTTTATCTGTTATCATTTGCTACCTGTGCTTTTTGAAGTACAAAGACAGTATTTCATAGAGAGGTGTGGGCTCCCTTCACGCTGTGGCTTGGAGGCGTGCTCTCCTTGCTGACAGCATTCTTTAGAGTCTTTTAGTCATAAGGTGGTGGGAGAAAAAGTGAAGTAGGATTCTGAGTACATCATATGCAGCAGTGTAACCCCCCCAGTTACAGGTTTTTTTTTCTAAAGTGCATGTTTTAATCATTTGCCTTCAATCTGCCTTTAAATATTATAAAGCCCTTGATGACTGGATCAGTTTTGAACAGGTGACTTTATGGTAGGAGAACTATTTTCAGCTACACCATGACTTGATTAATACTTGATTGTGAAAAATGGCTTTGGGCTAAGCCTTGACACCTAAGTCTTTTGAAATGCTCTAACAACTGTGTCCAATTAATGCAAACTTTTTCTTTATTAATTAAAGTATCAGGTAGGTGCTAAGGATGATAGCATTGTGATAGAATGGTTTCCAGATTTTCACCTAGGTGACCAGAACTTTGGGGGTGTTTTTTCTTTTCCTTCTCATCATCACTTAGGAGAAGGGCAGGTGAGTGGATCTGAGTGTCAGCAATGATAGATGGCTGTTTGCTTGGTTAAATTGGTAAGCTAGGTCCCACTGTTGCTTTGTTCAAAAATTTCCATATTGAAAACCTCTCTCACTTTTAAGTGAAATGTAGTGGTTTGAAATAGGTAGTTCAGGTAACAGAATTTGGTTGATCCTTTCATGAGGAAAGATTGCCTTGTGATTTGAAAGGATTTTCTAGTTTAGGCTGTAGGCAGGAATGGCTGTTTCCTACCTCTTATGTTACTCACTTATCTCTTCATCCACTTAGCTTTTCTTCAATTTCTCTCTGCACATCTCTCACCATACTTCCCATTCAGTGCTCTCCTCAATTTCATTTCACAAGCTCTAGTTTCTTAGTGAACTGGGAACTTGCTTTTGTCTCTTGCCTCATCCTTCTTTCAGCCAAGGAAATTAATTAACATTAAGGATCTGATTCAAATGACTAACACTCAAGTGATTTTATGCTGAAGCTGACATTTTTTACTAAATTTTGTCAGTTTAAAAATAAATTTAAGCTGGATATGGTGCATGTCTGTAATCCCAGCATTCAGGAGGCTGAGGCAGGAGGATCACTGCAAGTTCAAGGCCAGCCTGGGCTACATAGTGAGTTGGAGGCCAGCCTAAACTACAAAGAGTCCCTGCCT
>NW_022900935.1:12568914-12620647 GCF_012274545.1 Fukomys damarensis
AAAAAAAAAAAAAAAAAAAAAAAAAAAAAAAAAAATTAAAGGAATTTCTAAATTTACAAAGATCTCTTCAAATGTTTACTGTGTGCTGGGTTTACAAATACAAAGATACAAGATACAACCCAGCACTAGAGAGGACAGGGTGTGTGAAGTAGAGAAATACGATCCCAGTGCAGGACTATGACAGAGGTATACATAGAAGAGAGGCACCTTGGGGTGAAGATCGCATTAGGGAATCCTTTTGGGAAAATGTGGCTGAACTGAAATAAAGTATAGCAACAATAAAAATTAAAATGATGGCAGTCTGGGATTGGGGCTGTATAGGGCTATGGTAGAGTGCTTGCCTCGCATATGCAAGGTCCTGAGTTTGATCCTCAGTGCCACAGAAAGCAAACAAAGATAATGGTAGCTGATATTTACTGCTACATGTGTATAATTTTCACATAAATCATCTCCTTTAGTATCCTGAATGACCTGCTGATTAAGTACTGTATTATTATCATTCCTGTTTTGCATATGAAGAAACTAAGGAGTTTGGCCCAAAATGACCCACTTAGAAAGTGGCAGAGTTGAGATCTAGACATAGGCAGTCTCTTTTCAGGAGCTAAACCCTTGACCACAGATTTGAAGGGTAGGTGAGAAAAGTTATTGAATAGGGATATTTACCTGGATATAGAATTTCTTTGAAAACAAGCCAGGCATGGTAGCGCACACTTGTAATCCCAGCACTCGGGAGGCTGAGGCAGGAAGTTCGTTGTGAGTTCGAGACCAGCCTGGACTACAGAGTGAGTTCCAGGTCAGTCTCAACTACATAGTGAGACCCTGTCTCAAAAAAAAAAAAGAAAACAGATTTCATCTCAGCTTTCCAGGGTTCAGAATGAACACCATCTTGGGAACTGAAGGTATTTTCTTGTTAATCCCAACTTAAATGAGATGGGTTCTTGTGTTTCCTTTAGCCTATGAAGTACAGTTTTTCTACCTTAGGTAGATTAAAAGTACCCCTTCCCCTTTTTACCTATAAATGTTGTCTTCTATGGAGGTTATATGGTAGTTTTTTCTTTTGAGCAATTGCCACAAAATCAGTACCTTTTGGGTTTCTCTTATAGGAGAGAACTTGTTCTTCTGAACATTCTTGACTAGCAAGGTGCTACAAGACTCAGATTTGTGATTGAGTCTTTGAAAGCTTATTTTCCATCTAGCACATCAAGAGTTAATGTCAGCAGTAGCCGAGGTAAACCTACTGGGCAGCTAGTTCCTGGGGAATTTAATCTTTGATCAGAATGGTTTTGGGGGAAAATGGCAACACTATAGTCAAGGAAAAGGACTCAGAATATGGATACAAAGCCTAATAATTCTTGATAGCAGTTAGTTTAGTTTCAACAAATCACCTACCCCCGTAACATTTAACAAACTGTGCTCTTAACAAAACTAGGCACACAGCAAAGGCAGTGAGTAGTAATTATTTCCTTTTCAAAGGACTGTTGTGAGGCAGCTGCCACCTTTCAGTCCAACCTATGTGCAGTTGAAGGGAAAAGTATTTGCCCTTTTGAAAAGGAGAGAGGGCAATGGTTATTACCCTGGCCTTTTTCAAACTTCATCATACCTGACTGTGCACATCAAAGGATTTAGTTCCCCTCTGCCTTGCCTTCTGAGTATGCTCACTCCTGCAGGAGAAAACTGGTATGGAGGGAACATGGAACCATTTTTGTATTTGTTTATCAGTGGGTGTGCAGGTGACAGACATGTTGACAGGCAGAAGGAAGGTGGAGGATACCCCCTGAGGTAGTTTGTTATTTAATATACTGGTGAATTGTTTTGAGGATTGGTAATGTGCCTGCTTATCCCAGTTTTATATGGCAGCCATCATGGCTGAGCCTCACTGGTTCTGAGAAAATGCATACTTTTTGATGATAACTGTGGGAAGACAGATGGTGTAGAGCCATAGTTCCTTGGCTCCAGCACCAAATTTAAGGCTTCTGCCTACTAATTGATAACAGTTTGTTATAAGATTATCAAAGGAAAACTTTGAATTCTTGGCCATGTTATAAAATTGTGAGATTTTAAGAGAATTTTACCTTCACTGAATATTAAGATTAAATTCATATTTTACTTACAAAATATCCTAACCATATATTGTTTTCTGGGAAACCCCTGCCCAAGAGAACAATGTATTAATTACTCTTTACTTTTTCTTTGTAAAGATAATGCTGGTGAATAGTTCTCTCTACTCCCATTTCCACCATTACATTCCATTCACTGGGATGCAATGTGATGAATTTGGTTAAAGTCCTGGCCACCTTAATAGTGTGGCTTCTAAGGTAGTGGGTGTTCTGTCTCTGCTCCCCGTGTGGTTGCCAGCCAGTGCGGTTTCCCAGTTTGCTGAAGTCAAGCTTCTTACCTGAGATTTAAGAATGCCAGAGGAAACAGCACTGTCTATGGACATTTCTGTTGTTCACAGCTTTCTAAAGGTATTTAATGAATTTCCTTCTGGCAATAATTCATACGTTCTGCAGACTTTTTCACTGTGCTGCATGGAATTTTGAAACCTGGTCTAGATTCTGTGCCAGATTTATTAGAATTCTGTCTTTTGAGAGGTATTGATGTAAATAACTATTGCTAGTTAGAGCCTCTAATTTGGGCGGTCCTCCAGACAATATATATGGGATCTCTTGTCTTTGCTTTGCCATGGTTTTAGACAGAAAATGATTGGCTTACCCCATTGTTCTTATTGCGAGCAAGCAACTGTGAGTTCTAGACATGCCCAAAAGGTTTTTAGTCTAAGATTCTACCAGCTCTAAACCCTTTTTTGTAAGGATTTAGTATTGCTTTTGCCTGGGCCCTGGGAGCAGAGCCAGGCTATGACAGCGTGGGCAGGGAAAGGAACTGATCTAAAATCGGAGTTTATTTTCATCTTACCTTTTATCCACATTACTTCTAGAATCCAATATTGACTCTACCAATGCTTTCCTGCTTCCTCCTCTCATGAACTCTGTTTCCCAAGAGTAACAACAATGATAGTTGAATCTTGGAGAGGATAAATTTATTCTTCAAAGGTTAAATTTCTATTAAATATTGGCCCTAGAACTAAAACTAGAATCAATGTCTTTTAACGCTTTAAGATAGTTAACTACCTTTTAACCATCTGTGAGGAAGATGTATGATCCAGTGAATGAAGAACGGTTTTTCTTTCCATGTTTTTATCATTAAATATCCAATGGAACAACATTAAATAATATTTAATAAAAAACAATTAACTTGAAATCCCACTAACTAAACATGTGAGCTGAAAGATCAGAGAATTTTTTTCCTTGTTGGGAAGCTTTGGGATTAATTTTCCTAGTAACATTATAGCCAGCTAACCTTCCCCAAGCCTCATATTTCTTTTATTACTAGTTACTGTCAAAAATATAAATGATTCTGATCATTTAGCCCTCTCCCAGATTCTATTCCTTTGAGATGAGACAAAGGATTCAATTGTCAGGTAAGACTCACTTGAATCAGGGCTCTTACTCATTACTAAGCTCCAGTAATTTTAAAAATACAGCAGTCAAGAGAACAGTAAAGTGGTGAGTCTGGGACCTTCTGTATAACTCCGAGGTTCTTCCTTCCCTCATTGAACAGGTTCACTGTGGCACATAGTAATGGGTTTGATCTCCAGCAGAGGCCTCTAGGTCACTTCAGAAAGCATGGACAGTATAGCTGGGTGTGGTGGGGCATGTCTGTAACCCCAGCACTCAGGAGCCTGAGGCAGGAAAATTGCTGCAGGTTTGAGGCCAGCCTGGGCTACACTCCTTTCTTCAAGGCCAGCCTGAGCTATGTCGTGAGATTCTGTCACAAAAAATCAAAACTGATACCTACATTTTCCAAAGCTTTAAGTTGAAATCCTCCTGCCTCAGCTTCCCAGCACACTGTCATTACAGTTGTGTAGCACCATGCCCAGCTAGCATTTCTTTTTATTATTTTATTATTATTATTATTATTATTTTATTATTGTTTTTATTTTATAGCTTACCTGTCATTTTTCAGGGAGGTATAGAAGCAAAGGGAGGCCTTTTCCAAAGGTAGGACAGTCTTAAAATGCTGTTCCCCAGCCTGTTTTTATGTCCTCTCTCAAAGGTCTGGATTTTCCCAGAGTGGATAGCAACAACCAGGAAGTAGAACTTTTTGTTGTCTTCTCTTTAACTTTGAAATCCCCTGACCATTTCCCCCTAGTCTAAATCTGTTTCCTGCACATTTGACCAGATAAGACATTCCTTATGACTTGTGTCAAAGCTTTTGCTATTTTGTATTAAGGCTGAATAGGCAGCCATCTTGTCATTAATTCCTTAGATTTTTTTTTTTTTTTTTTTTTTTTTTTCTTTATTTTTTTTTTTTTTTTTTTTTTTTTGTCCTCTTCCTTTTCATGCTTTTACCATTATGATTTGTGTGAGTCTGATTTGATATTCCTGTATAACTTTGTGCTTTGACTCATGGGCATTTAGTATTACTCCTTTCTCAACTTTTTTTTATTGTTTATGTTTTGTTTCTCTTTTAAGACAGTGTCTTACTATGAATTGAAGGCTGGCCTTGAACTCATTATATAGCCCCAGGCTGGCCTCAAACTAGCAGCAGTCCTCCTGCCTCAGCTTCCGGAGTGGTGGGATTACAGGCCTGCATCACCACACCTGGCCCCCTCCCAACTTTTAAACCATGAAAAGAATCCATTGAATTAATAAACCTCATTTGTTCTCAGACTTGTTAGTTGAGACATTAACTAGAAGAATCTGAGACTGGAGAAATACTTTTTTCCCTCTAGTCTGCAGATGATGTGTATTTATTCTCCCATATCACAGGTATCTCAGAGTTCAGAAGCAGGGTTGATGTCCTTATCATTCCTCACTGTCACTTTTTGAATATTACTCCTCCACTTCCATGTAAAAACTTTGGCTCTTATTGTTTCTCGGCCTTTTGTCTAAGATCAAGTGTAAAACCTTTGGCTCTTTGCAGTTTATATCACTTTCTACCCTACTCATTATTCATCTACCAATGACTGTATTCACCGCCTTCATTTGTTGTGGCATGCAGCTCTCATTCCTGTCAAACTCCTGCCACCAGCCTGGATGTTTCTGTCCACTTCTTTTTATTTTTTTGGTACTGAGGATTCAACTTGGGTCCTTGCGTTTGCAAGGCAGGTGGCAGAACCATTGAGTTAAATCCCCGGTGAACTTCTTTTTAAATTTAGAAAGAATTTTATTAATACATGTTTGCAGTACACAATGATTACATTCATTATGGGAGTTGGTGCACGTACATAACACATCTTAATTTTTTTTTCATCCTCTTCTTCTCCATTCCCTCTCCCTCCTGCTATCTCATGGTACTCTTTCCTTTTGCAAAAGATCTATCTCCCTATTTCTTGTTATCTTTTTTTTTTTTTTTCTTTCCAGTACCAGGGATTGAACTTAGGACCTTGTACTTGTGAGGCAGGCACAGTGCCACTGAGTTAAATCCCTGGCTCCCTGTTTTTATTATTTAATGTATTTACGTTTTGGGTTTCTCATATAAGAGAAATCAAGTGACATTTAAGCTTGTGGGTCTGATTCATTTCACTTAACATTAGGGTCTTGAGGTTCATCCATTTCCACAAGTGACTCAAGTTTATCCTTCTTTATGTCAGAGTAGTATTCCATTGTGTATAAATACCACATTTTCTTTATCTGTTCATCTGGTAATAGACATTTAGGCTGCTCCCAAGATTTAACTATGATGAGTTGTGTTTCTATAAACATGAGTATGCATGTATCTCTGTAATGTAACATCTTTAACTCTTTCAGAAAGATAGGGTGGATTAGCTGGGCCAAATGGAATTTATAGATTTAGTTAGTTGTTTTTTTTTTTTTTTTTTTTTGGTACCGGGGATCAAACTCGGGTCCTTGGATTTGCAAGGGAGGTGGCAGAACCATTGAGCTAAATATCTGGCCCTATCGTTTTAGTGTTTTGAGGAATCTTCATACTTATTTTTACAGTTGCTTTGCTAGTTTACATTCCAACCAACAGTGTAGAAGGATTCCTTTTTCCTCACAACCTCACCAGCATTTATTATTATTTGATTCTTTTTTTTTTTTTTTCGAGACAGGGTGTCACTATGTAGTTCAGGCTGCCCTCGAACTTGAAGCAATCCTCTTACCTCAGCCTGTAGAGTGCTGGGATTACAAACATGTACAACCATGCTCTGCTCTTGATTTCTTGATGATGGCCATTCTTTGGGGAGTAAGGTGGAATCTCAGTGTTTTAATTTGCATTTCTCTAATAGCCAGAGATGTTGTATTTACTGGCCATTTGTACTCGTTCTTATAAGTGTCTGTTCATTTCAATTGTACATTTTTGATTTGTTCTTTTATTTTTTAGGGACCTATTTGTTTTAGTTCTTTACATGTACTAAATATTAGTCCTCTCTCTAAGGAATAATTGGCAAAACTTTTTGCCATTCTGTAGGTTGTCTCTTCACTCTTGATATTCTTTTGCTGTGCAGGAGCTTTTCAATTTGATATGATCCCATTTGTTAATTGTTGATGTTATTTCTTGTGCAGTTGGGCTTCTGTTTATAAAGTCCTTGCCTACACCGATATCTTCAAGAGTTTTAACTATTTTATCTTCTAGCAGATTGTTTCTGTTTTGATATTTATATTTTTGATCCATTTTGATTTTATTTTAGTACATGGTGAGAGATATGAGTTTAGATTCAATCCTCTGCATGTGGATAGTCAGCTTTCCCAGAACCATTTCTTAAAGAGGCTAGCTTTCATCTAGTGTATGTTTTTGGCCTTTTGTCAAAGATCAGATGGCTGAATGTATCCTGGGTTGTTTCTACATGTTCTATTCTTTTCCATGGATCCACACATCTGGCTTTGTGCCAGTTTTTATCACTACAGCTCTGTAATATAACTTGAAGTCTGATATTGTGGTGCTTCTTGATTTGATCTTGTTGCCGAAGGTTGTTTTTGCTATTCTGGATCTCTTCTTCCATATGAATTTTAGGTTTGTTTTTTCTAGTTCTATGAGGAATGCTGTTGTTATTTTGATTAAGATTACATTAAATCTGTGTATATCAGTTTTCCAGTTTGACAATCTTTGTTCTGCCTCTCCAAGAAAAGGGGATATCTTTTCATTTTCTGATGTCCTCTTGATCTCCTTTCTCAGAGTACTGTACTTTTTGTTGTAGTAGAGGTCTTCCACTTCTTTGGTTAGCTTAATTCCTAAGTATTTAATTTTTTTTTGATGCTACTGTGAATGGTATTGTGTTCCTAATTTCTTTCTTGAAGATTTTTTTTTTTTGTATAAGAATGCTATTGATTTTTGTGTGTTGATTTCTATCCTGCTATATTACTGAATTTGGTTATTAATTCTAGGAGTCTTTTGGTGGAGTTTTTGCATCTGTTATATAGAGAACCAAGACACCTGTGAATAATGATTTGACTTATTCCTTTTTTCATGGACTGTATTGAACAGGAATGGTGTAGTGAACTCATTGTCTTGTATCTGATTGTAGAGGGAAAACTCAGTTTTTCTGTTTAATGTGATGTTGGTGATAGGTTTGTCATAAATGTCTTTTTTCTGCTGAGCTTGGTGGTGCACGTTTGTAATCCTAGCACTTGAGAGGCTAAGGCAGGAAAATTGTTGCAAGATTGAGACCCTGTCTCAAAAAAAAAAGTATATATATATTTTTTTTCCTGCCAAAAAATGTATACTCTCTTCAGGAAAAGAAAAACTTGTATAAGTATTTTAATACTAAATTTATTGAGAAATCACAAGATTAATGTAAGTTTCCTTTGACTTCTACAATTACAAGAGGTACTCATAGTGGTGGCCATTGACTTCCAGACATTTATTAGTATGGCAAACTGCTGCTTGGGTAACCTTAGTCATTAAGATTGCTGCACATGTATTTTCAATTTCTTCTCTAAGGGCTGACAGTGTAGAGGGTTTTCTTTTCTTTTTTATTTTGGTACTGAGGATCAAACTCGGGACCTCCCACTTGCAAGGCAGGTGGCAGAACCAAATCTGAGTCAAATCTCTGGCCCTATGTTACGGGTTTTCTGTGATATATGACATCCTCTAGGGTCCACTTGAAGGTAACACTGTCTATTGAAAAAACATCGTATTGTTTTTCTTCTCCTGAAGTACATATACATTTTTTTTTGGTAGTCTCTCTTGCTCTGTCTCTTTCTTCTCTCTTCTCTTTCTTTCTACATACACACACACACACACACACACACACACAACACGACTTTTATCCAACTGAGATAAGATAAGGTCCTTCTTTACTAATTTCTTCAGATTTTTATTATGAGTCATTGTTAGATTTTGTCAAAGGTTTTTTCTGGGGCTGTTGAGATGATTATGTGATTTTTGCTCTTGACTCTTGTATTACATTTATTGATTTGCATATATTAAGCCATCCTTGCATCCCTGGAATGAAGCCTACTTGGCTTCATAATTAATTCATAATTTATGATCTTTGTAATGATTTGTTGCATCCTGTTTGCTCATATCTTGTTGAGGATTTTTGCATTTGTGTTCATTAAAGAGATTGGCCTGTAGTTCCCTTTTTTGATTGGATCTTTGGCTGATTTTGGAATAAGAGTAATGGTAGTTTCCAGGAATGACTTTGGGAGTACTTCCCTTTCAATTTCATTAAAGGGTTTGAGGAATATGTCATTAGAGTGTCCCTGAAATTCTTTTTTTTTTTTTTTTTTGGTACTGGGAATGAAACTAATAACCTTGTGCTTGCCAGGGAGGCACTACACCACTGAGCTAAATCCCTGGCTCTTCCCTGAAATTCTTGTAGAATTCATGGTGAATTCATCAGGATTTGAGTTTTCCTTGGTAGGCTTTTAAATTATTACTTCAATTGAATTGCCTGTTAATGGATTATTCAGTGCTTTTATATCATCTCGGTTCAGTTTTGGTAATTCATATTTATCTAGGAATCTATCAATTTCTTCTGGATTCTCTACTTTATTGGAGAATAACCTGGATGTTTTTAGGTCAGCCATCTAATACCTGGCCACTTGATTTCCTGATAGTTTATTTGTTCATTAATTCTTTCAATACTTTTATTCATTCATATGCATATATGCATTTATTTATGCATTTGTTTAAAATATTTTTTGAGTACCTACAATGTAATATGCCAATACCTATGCTAGAATTTGAGATATGGTGATGAAAGGAAAAACACATACAAAACAAATATGGCCCTGAAGCTTTAAAGTATAGTGAGAAGAAAAGATACCGAGCAAATGGAGGCTTCTCCAAGTACATGATGGTTGAGCTGAGACTTCATATTAGTAGTGAACTGATGGAGAAAGGAGGAAAGAGTTCCAGGCATCAGTAACTACATGTGCAAAGGAACCATGATGGGGGAGAGAAAGGCCCATTAAAGGAATGGAAGAAGACTTGTAGGTTGCATCATAGCAAAGAAGGGAGTGCAAGGTGAGACGAGAAAGGTAGGCAGTGTCCAGACCTTTTTTGTTTTTGTTTTTTGGTAGTGTTGGGGATTGAATCTATGGCCTCACACATGCTAGACAATCACTGTTCCACTGAGCTACACTCCCACCCCTACTTTAAGGACTTTGATCTTCATTCTAAGGCCCTGGGATACCATTACATTTTTTGTTTAACTTTAAAAAATTTATTTTCAAATAATAGCATATGTAAATTATACACATTCACACAAAGAAAGATGTATTTAGTGAACAAACATGTCTACTTCAGTTTCTCTGCCTTTGCTTCCTAAAGGCGACCCTGACAGTTTCTTAATTATTCTTCCAGAAAGTCTAGGCGTGTGTGTGTGTGTGTGTGTGTGTGTGTGTGTGTGTGTGTGTATAATATATATATTTATATCTCTGCTTTTCCCACAAATTGTAGCACATTACTCATATTACCCTATGCTTTTCTTTTTTACATAATGTATCTTGAATATTTTTTGTGTTAAGACTATATAGTAGTCTTATCCTTGCAGCTGCATGGATCTTCCATGATTTATTTATCCAGTTCTCAATTGATGGACGTGTGAATTGTTTCCAATACTTTTCTATTTCAGTCTCTATACAGCAAATATTTTTCATACATGTCATATAGTGCTAGTGCAAGTATATCTGTACAATAAATTTTAAGTTTTCCTACCTTTATAAAGGTTGAATTTTTCTTCAGAGTGCTTACATTAGTTTATAGTCTTACATTTATTATTGTGTCTGTTTTATCTGTGATTCCCCCATCTCAATTATAAGCTCAGCAAAATAATGCCTGACATGAAAACAGATACTTGATAATATTTCTTGAATGGATGAATGAATAAGGAGATAAGAATAGTAGTGAGATGAGAAGTTAGGGTGCCTGAATTTTGTAAAGAATGGAGAAGATCTGAAGTGGCTACCATGGGAAATGAACTAAATGTAGGTAGGAACACTCAGGATGACCAGGAAGCCTAGTGCTGATGAGATGGAGACCATTTATTTACAGGAGGCCCAATCTACAGTTGGGGAATATGTTTTTCTTCAGTTTTCTTTCCATTTTCCCAGGCAGCCAGGGCTATGAAGTTGAAATCTATTCTGGAGAGGTTGCAATGACGGACTGTTGAATCTTAACTGGTTAAGGAGGGAAAAGAGGCTGCATCCTAAACAGTTCTTCTCTTTTTTCTGAATAGTCTTATCCATGCTTGTAAATTTAGTTACCCTGTGGGAGGAGAGAGCAAAGGTCTTTTCAGAAAGGGACAGAAAGCTCAAGCACAAAGATCAAGGCTGAAGAATAACAAGGGAAGGGTCAGGCCACACAGGAATTTTAAAGCTATTGCTTTAGAGCCAGGAAGGTCACCAAAAGACCATACAATCAAAGTCTACTCTGTTCATATGGTTTTATTTTTAGTTTTGTGTAGCTGCCATCTAAATAAAGAACTATCATTTTTTAGGCGAGTGTGGTGTGCACGCCTGTATTCCTACATAGCTAAGACATAAGGATTGCAAGTTTGAGCCCAGCCTGGGAAGTTAAGCAGTTTAGTGAGACCCTGTCTGAAAAAGCAAAAGAAGGTTCCAGGATGTAATTCAATGTAAAAGCTCTGCGTTCAATCACCAGTACCATAACAAACAAAACCAAGTATCAGAGTATCATGTTTTTTTTTTTGTTTTTTTTTTTTGTATTGTCACCAAAAGGCAGCAGAAACATACTCTGGGCTGGAAATATGAATCAACATTTGAGAGCAGTTTGAGGGAAAGTAGTAATTGAAGCCATGGGATGGATGAAATTCTGTAGGGAAAAACTATATTTCAGTATACTAAGACACTTTTAATTCTTCCTGTGCTCTTTCTCTGCTTTTTGGCCTTTGATCTTTCTAGTTTCTACCTTCCTACTTCCTTTGCTTTATTTTCTTCTCATCCTTTAGGTCCCAGGTTAGTTACCACTTCCTCAGGGAATTTGACCATGTGTGCATTTTTGTATTTAGCTTTTACCTCTTAGCATTACACTGAACAGTTTTCTGTCTTGCAACATAGTCTTTATGATGACTCTTCAAATATATATATTGACATCAAGGCCTTGAGACCTTAATTTACGTATCCATTCTCCTAGAATGAACTATTGTCATGAAATATACAAAGGTAGAATAGCCTGCCTGTCAACTGTGGGAGGCTCAAAATACTTGGAGTTGTTTTAGGGGATTTTAGCCCCAGATGGGAATTTTCTTTTCCTTCCTTCGTTTTCTTTTCTTTTTTTCTGTACCAGGAATTGAACTTGGGGCCTTGTGCTTGCAAGGCAGGTGGCAGAACCACTGAGCTAATTCCCTGGCCCTCCAGATGGGAATTTAACTAGATATGTCTTTTTAAAATAACCCCTCTTTTCCTGAAATTTGATAATTCTTCTGTTTTATGTCCTATCTAGGTGAATATGAACCCCTGGTATGTTTCAGAGTATATAAATTTAAAAACACTTTCAAAAATATAAAGGGAAAGCTGGGTTTGGTGGCTCATGCCTGTAATGCCAGCACCGTGGGTGGCTGAAGCAGGAGAATCACAGGTTCAAATGCAGCCTTGGTAACTCAGCAGCTCAGCAAGACCTTGTCTCAAAATAAAAAATAAATACAGGTCCCAGACTGTGTAGCTCAGGGTGAAAGCCCTGGGTTTAATCTCCAGTACTTGGAAAAAAAAAAAAAAGAAACATGAGAACACAAAGAGACCCTGTCTCAAAACCAAACTAAATACCCCTAAAGGGCTGGGGATGTAAGGCAATCCCCAGTACTGGGGGGGATAAAAAGAACATATATACATGTGGTATATATCCCTTCATGAGTGAGGGACTCACTGGTTGGTAAATCTGCTTTTGAGGAACACAGATTTATATGATTGGTCAGGAAAAGAATAATGCAATAAATTTGTAAGCTAGATATGAAACAGTATTTTCATAGGACATTAAAACCAAACTTTTGAGGTTATCTTTTTATACTGGACAGAAATTTATTACTATTATGTATATGCATTTTTTGGGGAGAGGTACCAGGGGATCTTTATGCTTGCAAGGCAGACATGATGCCAGGGTCTCACTACGTATTTCAGGCTGGCCTTGAACTCCCTGTTCAGCCCAGACTAGCATTGAACTTGCAGCAATCCTCTTGCCTCAGCCTCCTGAGTGCTGAGATTACAGATGTGTACCACCACATCTGGCTTTGGATAGAAATAATTTATATCTCTAAAAAAGAAATACTTTGTTTTTTATTCATCTTCTGTAAACTAACATCTAAATTTAGGCTCTATTCAGTAGCAAATCATAAGTCAAATAGTGGAATATTTTCTTTTCTTCTTTTTTTTTTTGGTACTCGGGATTGAAGTCATGACCTTGTGCTTTCAAGGCAGGCGACAGCAACAATGAGCTAAATCCCTAGCCCAGTGGAATATTTTCTTAGGGTTTGGCAAACTTTTTCTTAAAAGGTAAGATATTAAGCATTTTAGATTTTGTGGGCCTTATGGTCACTATTGTACTACTTAACTCTGCCATGGTAGAGCAGAGCAGTCATGGACAATATATAAATGTGAGCCTGATCTGATAAAACTTTACATACACACTGAGCATGGTGATGCACACCTGTAATCCCAGCACTTGGGAGGCTGAGGCAGGAAGATTGCTGTAAGTTTGAGGTGAGCCTGTGCTACATAGTGAGTTCAAGGCCGGCCTGAATGACAGAGTGATACCTTCACTCGAAAAACAACAACAACAAAAAACTTCATATACAAAGACAAATAACAGCCCATGTTGCCCCTGGGCATGGTTTAATACTGCTGATTTATTGATCTGTAATGGTATCCTTGTTCATTCTTGTTATTGCTAACTTGTGGCACTCTTTCTCTCTCTCTTTACCCCTGTGATCTTTATGACTAGAGTTTTAAAAACAACCAAATTTGGGTTTCATGGATTTTTTTCTACTTTTTTTGTTTATCAGTAATTTTTTTGTTTTGTTTCAGTAATTATGCTTTCCTTTCATTGATTTCTCTACTTATTTGGGGATTTAATTTGTTTTTTCCAGCTTTTATGATGGAAGCATAGATCATTGATTTTTTTTGAAAATTAAATTTAGCTTTTATTTTTCCAGATTTTGTTTTGTTTTGTTTTTTGTTTTGGTACTGGGGATTGAACTTGGGACCTTGCGCTTGTGTGGGAGGCAGTAGAACCACTGAGCTAAATCCCTGTCTCATTCCAGATCTTTTTGAATACATATATGTATATAAGACAGAATTAACTTCATTTAAATCATATAAGACTATAATATTTAGATGTTCTGCACCTTGCTTTTTTGACTTAACACAAGGTATTATGGGGATATTTCCATGGCTACATGTAGAGTTCTATCTCATTCTTCTAAAGTACTACATTGTATTCTAGAGCAATTATTTCCATATGGATAGACATTTAGGTTCTTCACATATTTCACTAGAAGAAGCCACCCGTCAATGAACATCCTCACATGTGAGAAGGTTTCCAGGGATAGAGGTGCATGGAATATTTTTGTTAGTGGTGTAAATTATTGAATGTCACCTGTTTCATCATCAGAAGGAATAAACTACTTTTGTGTGATTTACCATACTGACTACATTTGATGACTCTTAGAATTGTCTTACACTGCTTAAGGACTGAACTTCAGAGTAAAGGCTTCTATATTTATTACCTTTGTAAAGTATGGATTTAGTGATGTTCACCAAGGCCTGAGTTGTGCCTGAAGGCTTTCCCACATTTTTTCTCAGGCTAGTGTGATGATTTGAAAGAGATGATAGTGACATAGTTTGCTCATACAGATTATTTCATATTCTTTATATTTTTGAGTTGCTCACCAATATGATTTCTCTGGTGACTAATGAAGAAATTGTATTTGAAGACTTTCCCAAATTCCTGCATTTATGGTGCTACTTCTCTGTGGAGCTTTTGTACTTCCAATTCAGGCCTCTTTTCATCATAACAGCTCCTTGCTATCCCAGAACAGGTCTTTCAGAAGTATTTTGCTGAGTCTTTGTTTCATACCACTTCTTCTGGACTGTTCAAGTACCTGACAGAACTTACAACTCTACTCAGGGATCCAGCTGGGTGAATAGTTTTTATTTGAAAGAGAGATGCACTTGGGCACCAGATTCTGGTAGTTTTCTGGCACTGTTTCCCTGTGTAGGACCCATTGAATGGAATTAGGTGTCTCCCATCAATCTGGATGAAGGCCACAGCTGTATGCCCAAGTGTCAGTGGTTCCTAGGTCTGGCTCTTGGTAGTTTTGAGGCCATTTGTTCCCTTGAACTCTTGCTTCCTAGTCAAGAGCAGACAATCTCGTGTTAGCCAATAGTTCCAGAGGCTAGGGATTCAAAATTAAGGTATAATTATGTTTAATTTCTTCTCCTAGTTAGTATCTTTCCTTCATCTCCCTACATTCTGGTGATTACTGTTAATCTTTGGCATTCCTTGGCTCGCTATTGCATCTTTCTCATCTCTGCCTCTGTCATCACATGGCATTTTCTCTGTTTCTCCAAATGATTGTAGACTGCAGGCTGGCTTCTTTATTTAGTGCTTTTGACTCAGGTCTAGCAGACTGCCTTTATCTTCCTTTATCTCCAGTTGATTTTAGTGTCCACATTTGGTCTGCTGCATATTTAGTAAGTACATATTTTGTGGGAGTCAAATTGAATTTGACTGATTATCATCAGTTGTTGCTTTAGTTAGAGTCAGTTGTGTGTAATACAGACATAAGTATCCATCTCTTCAATGCTTTGATTCTATTGTACATTTTCTCTGTGTAATTCAAAAAAATTTTAAATGTTATAATCCCAAGACTGGGACTAGGGTAAGGAAAGAAAAGTGCCCAGAGCATGAAATTTAGAGAAGCGCTCCCTGTCAAGGTTGTGTAAGCCTGCTTTGAATTCGTAGGTAGTCAAAACAGTGACTACCTCTTTAAATTTTATGCTGGGGGTACCTCTTTTGCCTTATTCTGATTTATTCCTCTGTAACCATGTCCACAGTGGTTACAAGACATCCATATAACTCAGCCCTTAAAAAGAAACAACCACTTTAATTTAGAATACATTTTGTTGTTACTTCATCTAAGAAAACAGACGTGTAATATATCTCCAGAATCAGTGCCATACCAAAAATAGTTCAAGATCCTAAAGTTTATCCATAAATAACATTAGCTAGAATTCTGGCATGTTATCTTGGTTACCCACAGAAAGTCACTATTATACTTCTTTTCCCTTTTTCCTATCTTGACATGGCTTATCATTCAGAAGTTCCTTGTAGTAGAATCACTCTTATGATTAAAATTTTTGGTAATCTTCACCACTACTTTGGCTGGTGCTATGATATGCAAAACCACCTGACTTTGGCAAACAGTTGGTTAGAAAATGGATATGACCAGCATGAGGTCAAGAGTATTCAGTTTGTGTTCTGGCAATTTGGCAGGGGAATACTTCAGCTTGTCCTACCTGTTCTTCTGGTTCCATAGTCTTCCTCATATCGGAGGTGAGAGATCAGGTGTTGGAATGCTGCTCCCCAGAGCCCATATGCTTCCACCAAGTAGCTCTTTTTTATTGTTGTTTTGTTTTTCTTTTCATAAACTATGATTCTGTATAAAGATGCTATGTATCAGGACTCATTGAGAAGGGCAACCATTGGTGAATGTGGAGCAGTTTTTCTACAAGATAAAATATCCTGAGCCAAAAAACACTGCCTTTTGCTTCCTCTGTTCCACTCACTAGACAATTTTCTCACCCTCTTAAAAATCTGTCTTCAAAATAGCCTGAAATGTTGGTATTCAGGGCTCTTTATGGAGTAGTAGTCTCTGTTTTTGTTTCATCTTTAAATGTTTTCATTCTTTGTTTTTAGATGCCAACGAGAGTAGGTGCCAGCAGGGAAAGACGCAATTTGGAGTTGGCCTGAGTTCCGGGGGAGAAAATCACCTCTGGCTCCTTAAAGGAACCCCCTCTCTCCAGTCATGTTGGGCTTCCTGCTGCCTGGACTCTGCCTGCCATGCCCTTTGGTGGCTAGAAGGGATGTGTATTCAAGCCAACTGCAGCAAGCCCCAGAGCTGCCAGCCTTTTAGGACAGAATCCTCCAATTCCATGCTGGTATTTTTAAAAAAATCCCAGACAGCAAATGATTTGGGCTTTCAGCCTGAAGATGATGTACCACATTTTCTGGGGCTAGGTTGGAGCAGGGCACCTTGGAGGAGGCAGAACCAACCCAGAGTTCCACTGAGACCTGCACCTTCCAGTGACCAGCAGCACTTAATCAGGAAGCTTCAGAAGAGAGAGAGTCCCAGGAAAGTTACTCCATCTGTAATGACACAGCAGTCTAAAGTGAATGAATCGAAGGAAGTAGGTATTCTGACTACCAGTGGCTCTGTAGAGGTAAGCATGTTATGAATAAGGAACAGAGAAACTTAGATCTGTTCTTGTATTTTGACATATGAGCAATGAGACTGAGACTGTGGGTAGTGCTCATGGGTTGGAATATATGCATAAAGTTGTCTGGTGTCATCTTTGGTGATGTTGCCCAGAACTACAAGGACAATTTGAACTTAGAAATGTTCACTTCGTGCAGCCTGACCATTGGCTTGGTAAAAGCAGAGGCTGCTCATTATCTGGTCTAAGCTGGTTCTTGGCTACAGGTAAGTACAGTTGTGTGGGTGTTAATCTCCACCAACAGTTCTGCAGTGTTTCTGCCAGATTGCAAAACAGTTGATTGATGTGGTTGCAGTCAAGTTCTGCTCCATCTCTGGCCTGTAAACACACTCCTTATGAAGTAGTTTCTATTCCAGTCTGAATTAACTGTGCCTAATGCTCCAGACTAAGGTCTGACCTACTGGGGGGCCGGGGGATTTAGTTCAGTGGTGTCACCACCTGCCTTACAAGCACTAAAAAAAAAAAAAAAAAAAAAAAAAAAAAAAATCTGACCTGCTGTGATGGGAAGCTAGATGTGGCCGTTGGCCAGGAGGGCTCTGGGGTGAATTCTCACCAAGTTGCATATGTCAAGGGACATACCACCAGTAGAGTTTATTCTCCTTATGATTTCTCATTGTTGATCTTCCTGGGCAAATGATTAAGAGGAATGACTCACTCTCTGTTCCCTCTCCCTTTATTACTGTGACTTATTTTTGTATTTGTGTTTTCCTAGTTGTCTCTGTCAAGTTAAAGCCAAAGTGGGAAGGCTACTACATGCCAGGCACTGTGTGTGCTAATTGTTGTACTGTGTTATTTTGTTCAATTTTTATGGCAGTATTTCCAAGTAGGTATTGTTAGCTCTGTTTTACTAATGAAGAAACTGAGGCCCAACAAGGTTAAACAACTTGGCCAAGATTATGCAGTTAATGAATTATATAGCTAGAATTGAAATCTGGTTTTAATATTAAGAAGAAAACATTTCAGTGCACTGTTAGAGATTGTTAGTTTTAGGTTTATATGCCCACAAACATTTCTGGAAACCTACTTATCAATGTCAAGTGCTTTCTAAGCACCAGAAGTACAAAGACGAATAAGACGTGGTCCATGCTTTCAGGGAGTTTACAGTCTAGTGGGGACTGCAGCTAGGTATTTACAATAGTGTATGATTATGGTATTAATGATGTCATTTATGTATGCAATATAATAGCATAAAAAATCCCTTGAGCAGGCAGATGCCGAATACATGCAAGTAAGGCTTGACAGAGATGGTCAACGTTTCTTGAAGGATGTGTAAGATTGACTCAGAGTTAAAGATAGTAAAAAGTAGTCTATCATAGTATAATATAAAGGGTCAGTTGATCAGCAAGTGCTTACCAGGTACTAAACTGAGCTGGGCAGTAGGAATGTAATAAACAAGATATAACAACTCCTGCCCTAATAGAGATCATACTCTGACAGGGAAGTCACATACTACATTTTTTTTTTTTTGAGACAGGGTCTCACTATGTAGTTGAGACTGACCTGGAACTCACTGTGCAGTCCCAACTGGTCTCGAACTCACAGCGACCCTCCTGCCTCAGCCTCCCGAGTGCTGGGATTACAGGAGTGCGCCACCATGCCCGGCACATGGTACATTTCTAATAATTGAACAATTATATGCTTGGTGCAGGTTACGAGAGAAGTACCATGTGCTGTGAGATCATCTGACAGGAACCTAATAAGAGACTGAGGTGTAAGGTTAGGCCATCCTAAGGAAAGAAAGTTTAAACAGATTTGAAGTGAGGACAAGAAATAGGGAAAGAGGGCTGGGGATGTAGCTCAGTGGTGCTGCACCTGCCTTGCAAGCACAAGGTCTTGAGTTTGATCCCCAGTACCAATAAAGAAAAAAAAAAAGAAAGAAATAGGGAAAGAATATTGCAGGGAAAGAGAATAACAGTATCAAAGTTTGTTAGGTGCCTACAAGAAATTGAGAGAGACTGGTCTTGCTGGACAAACAAAGAAATAGAGCTGAGGTAAAAGAAGAGGCTGTTGTGCAGAGCCCAAGGACTTCTCAATATATAGTCTTTATCTTAAGATCAGTGGGAGGTCTGTAAAGAGTTTTAAGCAGGGAATGACATACAGTAGTCTCCCCTTATCCATAGGAGATATGTTCTAAGACCCCCTGTTGTTGCCTGAAACTAGGGATGATTTCCTGTATGCTACACAGGCCCCTCTATGTTTCATTCTTAATGTAGATCCTAGCAACCTCAGCTTACAATTTTTTTTTTCCTTATTAAATTGAGAATTTTAACTTTTTTACTTAAAAGGAAGTACTTATGGTTTCTCTTTGGTACATCCAAATTGCCAGCATTATTACTCTGATATTTTGGGGCCATTATTAAATAAAATAAAGATGGCTTGAATACAAGCCCTGAAATACCAAAGTGGTTGATTTGATAACCAAAATGGCTGCTCAGTGACTGATGGGCAGATAGTGTATACAGCATGGATATATTAAATAAAGGGATGGCTCATGCCTTGGACAGGTTGGTGCTGAATGGCATGAGGTTTTTTTTTTGGTACCGGGCAGGCGGTGGAACCACTGAGCTAAATCCCCTAGCATGAGATTTTACCATGCTACTCATGGTAGTACATGCAATTTCAGACTTAAGAATTATTTCTGGAATTTTCTACTTAATATTTTTGGATTGCAATGACTGCTAGTTACCAAAATGAATCCACAGGTAAGCTATAGTCACATATGCTGCTGTGTAATGATTAGAGTGAAAGGGCAAAACTGTATATGGCCCAGTAGAGTAGGATGTTCTTCAGACTAGAAAACCTGAAGAACTGCTCGACTGAAGGAGGTAAGATAGACAAGAAATCCCTTAGAGCTGTGGTCTTTCAACTTTAGCATACGTCGCACTCAGAGGCCTTTTAAAAAACCAATCACTGGGCCCCAACTCCAGTGTTTTTGACTCAGTAGATCTGGAGTGGGGCCTGAGAGTTTGTATTTCCAGCTAGTTCCTGGAGAGTACTAATGCTGCTGACAGATCCAGGGACCCACTTTGAGAACCACTGTCATGTAGGACAGGGTGCTTAGAATACAGAGCATAAGGCACAAATCAGCCTTAAGCAGGATGCCACCTTCATTGTGATATGGAGGAAGGATTGGGTGGGATGCAGCTAGGGTGGGTTTGTAGGTTCAGTAGAAAAAATTATGGTGATTCTAATCTCCTTCCTTTTTTCTCTGAAGTGTGATATTATTTATGGAATTTGGAAGCAGAAGTGAGAGTGAGTGTAGGTGGGGAATAGGAAAATCAGAGGTCTGGGACACTAGTCTGGAGGAAAGATAGCCATTATGGAGGAAAACAAGATGGCAAAGTGTGGAAATAGGAAGATTGCTGAGAGTCCTGAAGATGGAGACCATGCACTTAAAATAGTGGCACTGATCTTTACAGTTGTGTGAATCTCCTCAGTGGCACTAAGCAACCCTGTCAAGAAAAGGCTGGTAGTTTGACTCACCTGTGATGGGAAATTTGTTAAATGGTTTATACAGAAAGAAACTGGGGCATGGAAATTGAGGTTGTTGTCAAGAGAATGGATGACAGAGAATAAGAAGTATGAACAAAAGCAAAGCTAAGAGGTGACTGCCAGAAGTAAAATAGAGAAGCTTGGCCTTTAGAGATATCTGTGAAGAGAAGGAGACATACTGGGAACAGGTAGATGTGCCTCCTGGCAGAACAGCAGGTGGTGGTCATACTATGGGCTGTCTGAATTTAAGATTTAGAGTGGAGGAGTTTATTGGAGATAAGGAGCTCCAGGAACTCAGCCAGCTCAAAGAACATGTTAAATGAGTTGTTCATGTGGACATTGACGTAGTCTTTAATGAAGATGGTGATGATGGTGATGATGTAATAAGTGATTTTTACTGAGTGTCATTCTGAGCCCTTTCCATATATTAACTCTTAATCTAAACAACAAATCCTATAAGGTACTGTTACTATCCTTATTTTATAAATGAGGAAGCAGGAAAAGAAAAGTTAAAAAGCATGGATAAGGCAACCCAGCTACCATATTACAGAATCAAGACTTGAACCTGGGCAGTCTTGTTTTTATCCATGGACTGTGCTCTTAACCCTTTTTCTTACTGGGTGGGATGAAAAGGAATTTTGAAAGCCAGATGTCAAAGCCATCTAAAGAGTAAAAGGAGTGATGAGTAAGTTGGGAGATGACAGCTATGATGAGAGTTGAAGTACAGTGCTGCAAGGTGGCAAAGGAGAAGAGAATTTCACAGGAAAGTAGAAGAGTAATGGTTTGCAGAAATCACTGGGAAAGGGGAGCAAAGAAAATGGCTTTAGCACATTATAGGATAATTATAACAAATGAATTAGAAATGGATCAGTAAAATTGGAAATATAGAATATTTCAGACTGATAGTCTCTTGGAAGATGGTAAAAACTCAAACTCAGACCTTTTTTTTCTTATTATTGAGTTTATTGGTACATTTTAGCTGTACAGTACAGTTACATTCATTACTGGTATCTTGTACCTTTACATGACAGGTCTTGGTTCTCATGTTTTCCCCTTGTCCCTGCCCTCCCTTCTCCCCCTCCTCCCCTCCCCATTCAAACTCAGACCTTATAGAATTCAGCGGTATGCTGGAAGGAAAAACCTCAGTTGTGTTGGCTTTTTTTTTGGTACCAGGGATTGAACTCAGAATTTTGTGCTTGCGAGGTAGGCTCGGTGCCACTGAGCCAAATCCCTGGCCCTGTATTGGCTTTTTTTTTTTTTTTTCTTTTTCTTTTTTTTTACCAGGGGTAGGCAGTAGTAGTAAATTGTTGTCGGTGAAGAGGCTTTCAAAAGCCTGTGGTCTGACATGGAGAGTGATTGGACATGGGGGGAGGAATATTAGACTTGAGCTATGAACTTGAGTAGGAGTGGGCCTTTGCTGCTGGCATTACAGTTTCTCAACATGACATATTGAGAACTGCAAGAATTGCTAAAAAATGGAGCAAAGTGCAGTCTTCAGATTCATACAGGTTATGTTAACCCTGTGTGCCATGCTTAGTTGCTCAAGTCTTACCCTGTTTCCAGTTTATGCCGTTTTCACTGAGTTAGGTCAAGCAACTATGCGTCCAGGGTAGGGAAAAATCATCACGAATTGCTCTTGTCTTGCCTGAAATGCCATGTATGGTTCTGGAAGGTGGTAAGATTGCCTTGTGAACTCAGAATAGTTAACTAGTAGGCATTTCTTTCAGGAGAGAACTTGTGAGTTCAAACTTCTGCATAATGCACTAGGGAGAGGAGAGAAATGTATGCACTGCAGATCTCCTAATTAGGGATGGCTGGCCTGCAGCATTAGTTTCCAGTTTATGCTGTTTTCACTGAGTTAGGACAAGCAACTCTGCATGCAAAGTGGGGAAAAATCAGCACGAATTGCTCTTGTCTTGCCTGATATGCCTGCAGAGGCAATGGGTTGTCAAGATACATTTTTCATTCTTTTGAAAATATACATATGTTGTATCTAAGAACAGGTATTGTGGACTTTTTGCATTTCCAAAAGTGGAAAGGAACGTCATTTATTCCCTTTTCTCCACTTAAAGGAGCAGCTTGTCCTGCTGGTTTAAGTACTGCACCTTTTCTGTGCCACAAACCTCTGAATTGTTGGTAGAAGGGCACATGGAGGCTTGGTAGTTGGGTACTGAAATGCGTATAGTGATCAATTCAGCCTATAGCAATTAATTGCTGTCATTCCTGGCTTGTAGAAGCGGAGGGAGTTATTTCTTTGAGCCCAGGAATGAAGGTCCATTGTAGGAAGCCTCACACGTGAGGTTTGGCTTTAGGAATACACAGGTGTTCTGTCATCATCATCTTTCTGTTTTGGTTCATTCATCACAGTGTGTCAACTCCTCGTGAGCAAGTGGCTTTTTGTGGCACCCGTAACTGGGGGGATAAATGAGTCAAGCCCCTGCAAACCTCCCTGCTGCCTCTTTTTTAACCAAAACCCCTGTGCTGACTCTAAGCAAGGCCTGAGCTTACCTCTTATTAGAAGATAGAGGCGTGGAATGTGGGCAGCAACAGAGAAGAACTTACATAACCAAGGACAGCATCCCAAACAGTTCTGTTTCCCTTATGTTTTTATTTTGTCCTTCAAGGTTTTCTGCCTGCTTGCTTTTGTTTTATTTTGTTTTTTTAAAACTTCCTCTAAATAATTTAAGTTTGTGAAATTGTTGCCAAGAATTCATTTATTCTTCTGGTTATTATTTCTTGACATTTGGAATCCCTCAGGGCCTAGTTTTTCCCAGATTCTCATTCTCAGTTACCTGACAAACTAGCTAAAAATGTTTACCAAAGTTTTTTAGCCCCGAGCCTCCTTCCAGAGCTCTAGTTTGGATAATTTGTGTGGCTGTCTCACCCCTTGGTGACTTAGACTCATCCAGTACCGTCTGTGCACATGTGTTCACTAAGCAAACCACCTCCCCCAGCCAATTCTGGTCTTACATGAGTGGCTTATTGCATTAAGAGAAGAGCTGGACAGCCTGCTTCCTTGTGTGTGGACATGAGAGTCCTGCAATTACCATTAGTAGTCTTCCTTTTTCAAAAGCATTAGTTTCTAAACTACAGTACCTTCTATTTATTATTTTTCATATGACTGTACTTTATTCTCTGACCTCCTAAGAATTTTCGTTCTTTAAGAATCTACTGACCTGCTTTTTACTACGTGCAATGAATTTGAAAGTGTGTCTGTTACTACTTTATAAGCTAACTTACTGTCTTAGTCCATTTTGACTACTATACCGAAATGCCACAAACTTGGTAGTTTATAAACATCAGGCATTTATTTCTCACATTTATGGAAGCTGGGAAGCCCAAGATGAAGGCCCCAGAAGGTTTGGTATCTGCTGAAGTACCTGTTCCTCATAGACAGTGCCTTTTAGCTGGGTCTGCATGTGGTGGCACAAATTCCTTTAGTCTGTTTAAAAGGCCATCATTCACCTCCCAAAGGCCCCATCTTCTAATACCATCAACTTGGGGGTTAGGATTTCAACATAATAATTTTGGGGGTTACATATTCACTTAGGAAGCAAGAGGTGATGAGCACCTCAGTGTGATCCATTATCAGGTGCTCCCTAACTGGCAGAACTTAAGCCCTGGGAAAAAAGTCTCAAAACTAGCCATTCTTACTTAACACCACAGGCTGCCATCCTTTCCCCAGTTCCCCTTTATGGACTCTCTCATTTTTTCTTTGAGTCACTAGAAGATAAAAGTTTGTAACTGTCTTCAGCCTCAGCTTTGTTGCTGAGAATTGGGTTGGGAGTGTCTTTTTTTTTTTTCCTCCCAGTACTGAGGATTGAACCCAGGGCCTTCATACTGAGCTACATTCTTGCCCCCTCTTTTTTTGTTGTTGTTTGCTTTTTTTTTTTTTTTTAATACCAGGGATCAAACTTGGGGCTTTGTGCTTGCAAGGCAGGCTTTTATACAAAATGAAATAGATAGGGTTTTGTTTTGTCGTCTTGAATTAATCTCAGGGATTGGTTTGGTTGGTTTGGGTAGCCCTGGAGTGGGGACAGGGAAGAAGGGAAAAGAAGGAAGAGAAGGGAGATGGAGAAAGAAAATGTGGGTTGCAGTTTTTCATCTTTTGAATAAGGCTTCTTTGAAGAACAAACAGGTGCGTTTACCAGGGGGTACAATTGATAAATATATAGTTTGTTCAGAATTGAGATTGTTTTTATGACTTCTATCAAGTGCCAGGAAAGAACTGCCTATGGAAATTTCACCCAGCTGTATGTTATCCCCTATAAATTTTCAGTATTACTCCATAATTTTTGAAGTAAAAGATTTTATGCCTTTTTCCTGTTTTCTTAAAAATAAATACATAATGGGCCTGGGATTTAGCTCAGTGATGCTGTGCCTGCCTCACAAGTGCAAGGTCCAGAGTTTGATTCCTGGTAACAAAAAAAGAAAAATAGAGCTGGGGGACTGGAGATTTAACTCAGTGGTGCTGCCGCCGTTGCTTGCTTCGCAAGCGCAAGGTCCTGAGTTCGATCCTCCATACTGCCAAAACAAACAAAAACACCTAAAGACAATTTGGGTCAGGGATTTAGCTTAGTGGTATAGTGCCTGCCTCACAAGTGCAAGGTCCCGAGGAGTTTGAGCCCCAGTACAAAAATAAAAAAAAAAAATCTCCATCTCTTTGATTAGTAGAAGGAAAAATAGAGCTGGGGCTATAGCTCAGAGGCAGAGCACTTGCCTAGAATGCGTGAGGCCCTTGCTTCTTTACTCACCACTGCAAATAGATGAACAGACAAACATATGTACATACATAAATGGTAAACAAGTTATTTCCTTAAAAATAAAAATATGCTTAACTTTAAAATACTCATAGTCTTCTTTTTTCTAATCCTGGGAATCTGTTCTAAAGCAGTAATTGCTGAAGAGTTTGGTGGCACTCGCTGGACATGGTAGCACATGCCTGTAATCCTAAGTGCTTGGGAGGCTGAAGCAGGAGGATCACAAGTTTGAGACTAGCCTGGGCAACTTAGTAAGAGCCACAATATAAAAAATAAAAAGGGCTGGGAATAATAGCTCAGTGGTGAAGTGCTTGCCTAGTATGCACATGGCCCTAGGTTCAACAGTCAGTACTAGGAATTAAAAAAAAAAGGACTTTGAGCACAATGATAGGATGCTGTTTACTTAATGAAAAAAGTAGAAACATGATTTGCAAATATTCTCTCCCAATCTGTAGCTTGTCTTTGCATTTTCTTAATGATATCTTTCAAAGTAAATATTTTAGTGAAATCTAGTTTTCTCTTTCTGGATTATACTGTTATATCTGAGAAATATTTTTCCCAAGTTTTTAAAAAAAGGTTTTGTAGCTTCAGGTTTTATTTATATTTGTTTTTTTATTTTTTTAATTTTTATTTTTTTGGTACCAGGGATCGACCTCAGGTTCTTGTGCTTGTGAGACAGGTGGTAGAACCACTGAGCTAAATCACCAGCCCTCAGGTTTGTTGTTCTTTTTTTGTTTTTTTGTTTTTTTGTTTTTTTTTGGTACCGGGGATTGAACTTGGGTCCTTGTGCTTGCAAGTCAGGCCACCAAACTGCTGAGCTAAATCCCTGGCCCTTTTTGTTTGTTTGTTTGTTTGTTTTTGTTTTTGCCCAGCCCTCAGGTTTTATCTTTAAATCTCGAATTGTTTTGTATGTGATGGGAGCTACAAATGGAAGGTTTTTTACATATGAATTTCCAGATGTTATACCACCTTAATTTTTTCCATCCTTTCTCTACTGACCTGCCTTTTCATCTTTATTGAAAGTCATCTATATGCTTATGGGTCTATGAACTTTCTCTGATTCTACCAGTTTATCTGTATTGACTACCTATCTGTGTCAACTATATCTGTCTTTTTAAATTTTTTTATTACCAGTTTTTAAAATTTAAAGGCTTTTATACAAATTAGAAACCAGCAACCTTTTCTTTTTTTTTTTAAATTAACTTTATTGGTACATTTTAGATATACATAATGATAATATTCATCATATGGAATTTGTACCCATATGTGATATATCTTTTTTTTTGGTACCAAAGATCGAACTTGGGTCCTTGCACTTGCAAGGTAGGTGGCAGAACCACTGAGCTAAATCCCTGGCTCAGCACATGGTATATCTTGATGCTTCTTTTTTCCCCTTTCCTTCCTCTCTCTTCAACCCTGTTTCCCCTCCTTATTTACAAAAGCTTTTTTTTCTTGCTGTTCTTTTTTTCTTTTTCCCTTGCTTCCTTCCCTTTCTCCCCTCCCTAGTCTCCCTTCCTATTTGAACATTTTCTTCCTATTTCACAGTATCTATTATATACTTTGGTCCTTATTTACACTGGTTTCTTATGCCAGAGAAACCATGTAATATTTGAACATGTGTGTCCGATTTATTTTATTTAAGAGTATGATTTCAAAGAAATGATATCTAGAAATGTGTCAAGTTTATCCTTCTTTATGGCCAAGTAGTAATCCATTATATTAAAAAAACAATATCTTCTTTTATCAATTGATGGGCATTTGGGCTGTTTCCAAGATTTAGCTATTACAAACTGTGCTGCATATGTATGTATGTCTTGGTAGTAATTGGTAACAGGACTTTAATGAGAGAATATAAATCTTTTTAACTTTTGGCAATACTGGGGTTGAAACCAGGGCCTCAAGTATGATAGGCAAGCATTCTACTATTAATCTACATCTCCAACCCAGAGAACACAGTGTTCTCCTTTATCAAAATTTCTGGCTCAGGGATTTAGTTCAGTAGTGCCATGCCTTCCTTGCAGGCGCAAGGTCCTGAGTTTGATCCCCAGCACTGGAGGAAAAAAAACTGCTTTGCCTAGTTTAGGTCCTTTGTATATACATCTAAATTTAAAAATCATCTTGTCAATTTCTTTTTAAAAAGCCATTGGGAACTTTTATTGGGATTGTGTTAGGGGTATAGATTAATTTAGAATTGATAGCCTAATGGTAATAATGAGTTTATTGATTTATGAGCACAATTTATCTCTCCATTTAATTCAAATCATTTATAATTTTCCTCAACAGCGTGTTATTTTCAGTGTACAGATCTTGCATATCTTTTTTCAGATTTGTCTCAAGTATTTCATACTTTTTTTTTTGAGACATGGTCTCACTATGTGGCACAGGCTGGCCTCTAACTAACAGCAATCTTCCTGCCTCAGCCTCCCTAGTGCTAGGATTATAGGCATGTACCACCAGGCCTGGCTGTATTTCATAATTTTGGTGCTATTATAATTGGTATTTTTAAAAATAGCAATTTTTAATCGTTACTAGTGTATAGAAATACAATTGCTTTTTATATATTAATCTTGTATTCTACAGTCTTACTAAACTCACTAATTCATTCTTGTAGCTTTTTAAAAAAATGAATTCTGTAGAATTTTATTTATATATAATTATGTCACCATGAATAGAGTTTTACTTTTCCAGTCTGGATGTATTTTATTTCTTTTTCTTGCCTTGCTTCACTGCCTAGAACATCAAACACAGTGTTGGATACAGAATGTTAAAAGTGTATATCCCTGTCATGTTCTTGATGTTTAAGGAGAAAGGATTCAGTCTTACACCATTCAATCCAAAGTTAGCTTTTGAAGATGTCTTCTCTCCAATAGAGGAAGTTCTTTGTATTCTTAGTTTGATGTGAAAATGACAAACTGAAAACTATTAATTTGTCACCTTTAACCATAGGTACAAAAATTATAGTTATATAACAAAATCTAAGACCAATCAGAAAAGTATACACAGTAAATATCTACTCAACCAAGCAATTTTACCCTAAGGGGAAAAAAATTAAAAAGCGGTAAGAAGAAAAAACAGAGAGCCAGGCGTGGTGGCACACGCTTGTAATCCCAGCACTTGGGAGGCTGAGGCAGGAGCATTGTTGTGAGTTCGAGAGCAGCCTGGGCTACACAGTGAGTTCCAGGTCAGTCTCAACTACATAGTGAGACCCTGTCTCAAAAAACCAAAAAAAAAGAAAAAACAAATAAAAGTCGAGAAAGAGCCAGGGATTTAGCTCAGTGGTTCCACTGCCTGCTTTACAAGCACAAGGTCCCAAGTTTGATCCCGGTACCCCCCCGCCAAAAAAAGAAGAAGAAAAAAAAAGATTAGAAGCAAGACTGAAGGACGAAGAAACATTACCCAAGCCTGAGGATACTGGCAAAGAATTCAGGAAGGAAAGAAAGAAGAAACCAACAAAAACAAAACAAACAAATGAAAAAACTAAAAACATTGTTCTCATTCACACTCACACACAAAAACAAATGATAAAAAACCCAAATGATTAAAAAAAAAAAAAACCCAAGTGAACAACAACAACAAAAGCCCACAAGAGAAGAAAAAAATTTTTCTCTGTGATTTCATGCCTGTGGTTATCTCCTGGGATCTACAGTTTTGTAGTAGTGTCCAATGCAGGACGTGACTGTGCTGTCACTGGTCGACTAAGTGGGCAGTCAAAGCCTGGATATGTGCTAGATAATCCCAGCAAGCCTGCAGTAGCATTAGGGCAGGGTGCCAGTCGTGGTGCTTTCAGATCTGCAGAAGTTCAGGCTGATCCTGGCCTCTGGTTGTGGGGTTCAGGCTTGAGTCATTTAGCTTATAACACTCTGGGTGCCTCTTGCTGGCACCACAACTCCCTGACTCTGGATGTCTGTCATGGTTGTCTCTCACCCAGTCACTGTGGGTTTTTAACCATAGGAGCCCTGAGATAAAGCCAACCCATAGGTGCTCTGAGTCCTAGGTTCAGTCGTCCCCTCCCTAAAGTGCCATCCAACAAGCACTGTCTCCAGGGGATACTGCAGTTGCTTGGATTAGAGTCATTCACCAGCTGTTGTAGTGCACAGGCCAACCACTGCTCTATACACTGGTGTGTTTTTCCCTGGAGGCCTCTGGAATCAACTGCTTTCAGTGTGTGTCTGTAGATTTGATCTTCCTGTCTCACGTCATGAGCCAGAGCCAGGGAGATAGTGCAGATTGCCCCTTCTTTTTTCTGCTGTGAGGTCTGTCTCTTTACTTTCTCTGTGGGCTCCAATTTTCCCTTCAGATTCTTCCTGGGTCCTAGGGATCTACCTCCTTGTTTTCTTTCCCAAGTTGTTATTTTCCAGTGTCTGAATTCTGAATCTTAGGCAGGTTGATTTATTGTTGCTTACAGCTCCACCATCTACCTGGAAGTCTCTGGTCATTTGTATCTGTTCTTCTGAGAAGTGTCTCTGCCCTTTTTTTGGGTACCGGGGATCAAACTCCGGACCTTGTGCTTATGAGACAGGTGGGGGAACCACTGAGCTAGATCCCCAGCCCCAGTTGTCCATTTTTTGATTGGGCCTTTTATTGGGGAGGGTCTAATTTTTTTAAATTCTTCATATATTCTAGATACTAGTTCTTTGAGGAATAGTTGGCAAAAATTTTTCCCATTTTGTAGGTTGTCTTTTCATTCTGTTTGTTGTTTATTTTGCTGTGTAGAGCTTTTAAATTCAATATGATCCCATTTGTTGATTCTCAGTACTGTACTGTTTCCTGAATGACTCAGGTTCTGTTCAGAAAATTCTTGCTTATGCCTATGACTTCAAGAGTTTTTCCTATTTTATCTCCCAGCAGTTTAAAGTGTTTCTGTTTTAACATGTAGTTATTTGATCCATTTTGATTTTTTTTTTTTGGTACTGGGGATCGAACTTAGGACCTTGCACTTGTGAGGTATGCTGCTGAGCTAAATCCCTGGCTTACTTTCATTTTAATACATGGTGAGAGATATGGATCCAGATTCAGTCTTCTTAATGTGGACAGCCAGTTTTCCCAACGACATTTGTTAAACAGCCTATCTTTCCTCCAATATGTGTTTTTGGCCCCTATGTCAAAGATCAAATAGTTGAATATGCTTGGGGTTGTTTTGTTTTAGCATCCTCTCTTCTGTTCCATCGCTTCTCACATCTGTTTTTATGACCATACCATTCAGGTTTTTGTTGTTATTGTTTTGGTAGTGTGGATTGAACTTAGGACCTTGCGCTTTTGAGGTAGGCAGGAGTATCACTGAGCTAAATCCCCTGCCCAACCATGCTGTTTTTATCACTGTTATTTTGTAGTATAACTTCAAGTCCAGGATTATTATGTCTCCTGCTTTGCTCTTGTTGCAGAATTGCTGTTAATATTCTGGGTTTCTACTGGTTCCATGTGATATCCTTCCATTTTCTGATCCTCTTTGATCTCCTTTTTCAACTATAGTTTTTTTTTTTTGTGTGTGTGTAGAAGTCTTTCATTTCCTTAGGTTAATTCCTAAATCTTTAAATTTTCCTGATGCTTTGTGAATGGCATTTTTTTTCCCTAATGTCTTTCTTAGTGGGCTTATTATTAGTATGCAGTAACATTATTGATTTTTTTTGTGTTAATTTTGTATCCTGCTACATTACTGAATTTGGTTCTTAATTTTAAGAGTGTTTTGGTGGGTCTCCTATGTAGATAATCATGTCATCTGCAAATAATGATAATTTGACTTATATCTTTACACATATTCCATTTTATTTTTCTTGCCTAATTGTTCCTGCTAATGTTTCAAGTACTGTGTTGCACAGGAGTGGTGATAGTGGACATCTGTGTCTTGTTCCTGCTTTTAGAGGGAAAGCTTTAAGTTTTTCTCAATTTAATATGATGTTGGCAGTAGGTTTGTCATACATGGCTTTTAGCAGATTTAAATAAAGCCCTTCCATACCTATTTTCTTCAATGTTTTTGTCATGAAAGTATGTTGGTTTTTGTGAAAGCCTTTTCCTTATCTGTGAAGGTGATCATGTGATTTTTGTCCTTGCTTCTGGTTTTTTTTTAGTACCAGGGATTGAACTTGGGTCCTTGCGCTTGCAAGGCAGGCCACCGAACCGCTAAGCTAAATCCCTGGCCCTTTGCTTCTGTTTTTGTGATGTATTATATTTATTGCTTTGCATAAACTGAACCATCCTTGCATCCCTGGGATGAAGATGTATGATCTTTTTGATGATTTGTTGCATTGTTTATCAGTATCTTGTTAAGCATTTTTGTATCTATATTCTTTATAGAGATTGGTCTGTAGTTCTCTTTTTTGGTTAGATCCTTGTCTGATTTTGGAATCAGGTTTTTGATGGCTTCCAAGAATGACTTTGGGAGTACTCTTTCCCTTTCAATTTCTTTAAAGAATTTAAAGAGTATTGGTATTAGATCTTCTTGAATTTGTAGAATTCATGGGGAATTGACCTGAACCTATACTTTTCTTAATTGGTAAGGTTTTTTTTTGTTGTTGTTTTGTTTTTGGTTTTTGAGATGGGGTATGGCTATGTGGTTCAGGCTGGCCTTTAACTCATTATGTAGTACAAACTGGCCTCGAACAGTGATCCTCCTGCCTCAGCCTCTGGAGTATTGGGATTACAGGCATGCACCACTATGCCTGGCAGTTGGTAAGTTTTTTATTACTGCTTCAGTTTCATTGTCTGTTGTTGAATTATTAAGGGTTTTTTGTTTGTTTTTTGTTTATTTGAGTCTCACTGTATAGTTGAGACTGACCTGGAACTCACTATGTAGCCCAGGCTGGTCTCGAACTCACAGTGATACTCGTGCCTCAGCCTCCCGAGTGCTGGGATTACAGGTGTGCACCACCATGCCCGGCCTATTAAGGGTTTTTAATATCTTCTTGGTTCAGTTCTGGTAATTCATTTATCTAAGATTTCATCCATTTCTTCTGAATTCTCCACTTTATTAACGTACAGATTTACAAATAATTGTTAAGCTTTTTGATCTTGGGAGTGTTCATTGTGTTGCTACCTTTTTCATTTCTAATTGCATTGATTTGGGTATTTCTTCTTCTTCTTCTTTTTTTTTTTTTTTTTTTTTTTTCGTTAGGGGTTTTTTTCTTTCAAACAACCAAAAAAAAAAAAAAAATTTTTTTTTTTGTACCGAGGATTGAACTCAGGACCTTGTGCTTGCCAGGCAGGTGCAGTGCCACAAAGCTAAATCCCTGGTCCAAGAACCAACTCTTCAATTCATTAATTCTTTGTATTGTTTTTTTGGTGTCAGTTTCATTGATTTGTTCTCCAGTCTTTATAGTTTCCTTTCTTGTACTAGCTTTGGGTTTTTATTATTCTTGTTTTTTTAGGATCTTGAGTTACATCAAGTTATTTATTTGGGCTTGCTCTGTTTTTGTGATGTGAACATTCACAGATATAAATTTCCGTCTTAGGACTGCTTTCAGTGTGTCCCATGAATTCTGGCATTTTGTATTAGCTTTATAACTTAGTTCTAGAAATTATCCTACTTCTTGCTTGTCTGTAATGCATTGCTTATTTAAGAGTGTATTGTTTAATGTTCATGCATTTGTATAATTTCTGTGTTTTCTTTTGTCATTGATTTCTGGTTTAATTGTACTAAGAGCAGATAATATGCATAGTATAATTTCAATTGTTTTACTTTTTAGCTTGCTTTATTGACTAGTATGTGGTCTATTTTGGAGAACATTCCATGTGCTGCTGAGATGAATATATATTCTGTTGCTGCTGGGTGGAATACTATAGATATTTATTAAGTCCATTTTTTAGAAGGTTTTGTTCAATTTTGATAATTATTTTTTCAGTTTTTGTCTAGTTGATCTGTGTGTTTGTAGTGGTGGAGTATTGAAGTACCCTACCCACTATAATTGTGTTTATGCTTATCTTGTCTTTTATGTTCAGTAGTACTTATTTTATGAAGTTGGTTGTGCTGTTGTTTGGTGCATGTTAGTAATTGTTATCTCTTCCTATGGATTAGTCCCTTAGCCATTAAATAGTCACAGTCACTTTCTTTGCTTCTTTTAATCAGTTTTGGTTTGAAATCTACTTTTTCTGAATATAGGCTAGCTATAACTACTTTTTTCCAGATTCCTGTTGCTTAGAATTTTTCTACACTTTGATTTTTAGGGGCCAGGGATTTAGCTCAGTGGTGCACAAGGTCCAGAGTTCAATCCCTGGTACCAAAAAAAAAAACCAAAAACCCCAAAAAACACTGGTCTCCTGATTTTTTAGTCTTATTTTTTCCCCTGGATTAAATGTGTTTTTCAAATATAACATACTATTGGATTTTGTTTCTTGATCCATTCTGCCATCCTGTTTTCTTTTTTGAGAGAGGGTCTCACCATGTAGTTGAGACTGACCTGGAACTCACTATGTAGCCCAGGCTGGTCTTGAACTCACAGTGATCCTTCTGCCTCAGCCTTTTGAGTGCTAGGATTACAGGCATGCACCACCATGCGCCTGGCTATCCTGTGTTTTTTGTTTTGTTTTTTGTTTTGAGGCAGGTGTCTCTATGTAGTTCAGGTTGGCCTTGAACTTATAATGTAGCCCAGCCTGGCCTCATCTCATGGCAGTCCTCCTACCTCAGCCTCCTGAATGCTGGGATTATAGGCATATAATCCACTCACAGCCCAAGTCTGAGTCTTCTGATTGGAGAATTGAAAACATTCACATTGAGAGTTATTATTTCCGAGTATTGACTTATTCCTCTCATTGCTTTATTTTCCTGTTGTTGATTTCTTGTCTTACCCTTCTGCTTAACTGCTCACCCTACTATTCATTCTGTTAGACCTTTTGTCATTGTTAGCATCATTGTCTCTTTTTGAGCTATTCTTGAGAATTTTTAAGAATGCTGGTTGGTGACCATGAATTTTTCTAGGTGCTCTTTATGATATAAGTATCTTAGTTCACTATCAGTTTTAAAAGATAGTTTTGCAGAGTATATCAGCTTGGGTTGGAAATTGTTTTCTTTTAGGGCTTGAAACACTTTGTTCCAACTTCTCCTGGCCTTTGTGTTGAGAAGCCTGCTTTATTTCTGTTTGTTTTTGGTACTGGGAATCAAACTCAGGATCTTGGGCTTGCAGGGCAGACGGCAGAACCACTGAGCTAAATCCCTGGTTCATCTGCTTTATTTCTAATAGGTTTATCTTTATAAGTGATTTGTTGCATTTCTCTAACCGCTTTTTTTGGGGGGGGCTACTGGGGATCGAACTCAGGTCCTTGCGCTTGCAAGATAGTCAGCAGCACCACTGAGCTAAATCCCCAGCCCTCTTACCACTTTTTAGATTCTGTTTTTGTGTTAGGCTTCCAGGATTTTTCCTATGCCATTTTGTATAGAGGTTCTTTTTTGATCATGCATGGCTAATTGGGGTTCTATATCCCTCTTTTATCTGTATGTTAAAGTCTTTTCTCTTACTTGGAAAGTGGTCTATTTCAGTAAACAGGTTTTTTGGTATGCCATTTGTTCTATCTTCTGATTTTTCACTAATTCCAGTTAATCTTAGTCTTCTTTGCATCATCTAGGAGAATTTTGGAACCATTTTCTTAGTTCTGCTGTTGTTTGTAAAATATCTCTCATTAATTGGCAACTAACAATAACCATGTCGGCTAGTTCTGACGTTCTGTCTTCACATTGGTCACTTTTGCTGCCCATACTTTTGTTTAGTTTGTTTTGTTTTGTTTTGTTTTGTTTGGTTTGGTTTGGTTTGGTTTTTTGAGACAGGGTCTCACTATGTAGTTGAGACTGACCTGGAACTCCTTATGTAGCCCAGGCTGGTCTCCAATTCACAGCGATCCTCCTGCCTCAGCCTCCCAAGTGCTGGGATAACAGGTGTGCACCACCACATCCAGCTGCTGCCCATACTTTTGATAGAACTTTTAATCTCCTTATTTTCTAGTTTGAGTCCTTTTATGGACTCTTAATTCTTTTCTTTTCTATGCTTGCATTCATATTTTGCATCTCTTTGTTTAGCTCTGCTAACTTTTTATTAGTGTCTTCTGTAGACTTGCTGATTGTTTTGTCTTATTTGACCCAATATCCATTTACTTATATCTGTATGACCTTGCCAAGAGCCTAGTTGACTTGTTTTCTAATCTCCCCTGATAACATTTCAAATAATTTACAAGTGTGGCTTTTGGTTTCCTCCATGGAACAGCTTTGGGAGAGTTAGAAGTTTTTGGAGGCATTTTTTTTAGCTTGTCTTCTCATGTTCTACTTTTTCTTTGTTTGTGTGTTGACACTTGCAGGTTGATTTTAGTGGAAAACATTTCTAGGATGGAGACCTCTTTAGTTAATGTCTACTTTTTAGTGCTATCTTTCTGGGCATGTGTTACTACTGGCTTTGCCTCTGACCAAGGATCCAGTCACCTCTGTTTATTTGGGATGGAAGGTTGTATATTTGGCCCCATTACCCAGTTGTTCAGGAATGGGCCACAGTATTGTTATTGACTCCAAAGCAATCCAGATATTGGTATCCCAAGAATTCATGGCAACAGCTATGTCATCTTGGCTATAGTAATAAAATCTACATCATTGATAGCATCAAATATAAACTGAATATTGACAGACTCTAAGGGCCAATAATATACCACCTTTAATCATAGAAAAGTGTTCTTTAATTATAGTAAGAACACCAAGACAAACCAAATATTCACCAATTTATAGAGCTATGTAAATATCTACTAAATGGAACATCTTTACCTCTACCAACAATATAACAGTATTCAACAGCAACAGCATAAAGTTAACTAGCTATCTGGAGACCTGTAAGGCTTAGTTGTTATACTAGTAAAGTTAGAAAGGGTGGGGAGCCAGAGAATGAAAGAGTCAAATTTGAAAAATGAATTACTAGAATATGAGCAGGGGAGAAAAGTGAGATGAGGGTCCTATTGAGTAATAAAAGGAAATTATTAGTGTTAGAGAACAGTTGCAAGAAAAGATGATCAAGAAAAAGAAGAAAAAATAAATAGCAGAATGTAAGAAATAAAGATAAGGAAGAGAAAAAAGTTGAAAGAGAAAAAGAGAAAAGGATAGAAAAGAAACTAAAAAAAGGAAAAGAAACCTCCAACCCCCTGAAAAACCTGATGATGGAAAGATAAAAATTAGGAAAAAGAAAAAGATTGAGTCAAAGAAAAAATTCCTGTGTTTTTGAATGAATGTTTTTTTTCCAAGATCTGCAGTTTTGAGATCCAGCCAGTCCCAGTATTTTCTGCCTAGCCTTAGAGCCTGTTAGGTGGCCTTCCTGCACAAGAAGACACTCTTGTCTGTTCTCCCTAGAATGTGGTTCCCATTTTAAACCAAGGCATATCCTTTGTCTCCTTGATAGATGGGAAATGCAATCAGTTGGCTATAGTACGTCCATGACTTACGAATGACTTCCATTTTAGGAGAATGTTTGTAAGTTGGATTCATTTATAAGTCTGACAAAGACAGTCTTTAAGCACCTTTGACACAAATATACCATGTATACTGCTTTGGGCTTCCTAGCAGTCCCCTGCACATCACCACTGCTTTTCCTCCTGCTTCCGGTCATCCTGGGCTCTGTACTATACTACTGCACACTATTGCAGTTGGCAGTGCAACTGTGACAATGCCTGGCTGACACTCGAGCTTCTTCTGCAATGTGAAAGGCCCATTCATATCTCTGAAAGTCTGTAACTTGAGCGTTCATAAGTCAGACCATTGGGCAGGGGTTCAAGTGGGCTGTTGGACTTACTGTCCCACGTCATGGGGTCTGGATGCCCCTTCTGTCCCTGAGCATTGCTCTCACATAGGATCAGGTCTGTTGGTTAGTCCTTATTCCTGCTGCTGCATCCCAAAGGGTAGCAAAATGTAGAGCCAGCTTGGAGTTGGTGGGTGGTCAGTCTGTGTCAGAGGGTGAAGGGGGTGCCACACAGTCCAGCAGGGGCCTGTTTGCTCCCAAATGGGAAAATTATTGACTGCTTTTCTTCAAATATTTTCCTATCCTCTTTCTTTTTAGAAGTCCTGTTAGAAATGTATTTGGCAGCTTGAATTTTGTTTTCTGTTCATTTCTTTCCAAGCTTTCTCTTTCCCTTTCATACTGAATAGTTCTTATTAAAAATTTTTCAGTTTGCTAATCCTTTACATACTCTAAATCTGCCATTAAATTCCTACAGTATACAGTGGACCCTTGAGTTATGAACTCAATCATTTTGAAAGGGCTGGTTGTAACTCAAGTTGGTTGTAAGTCAATAGAGCTGAGATCTGGATGTTTATGTGGGTACACACTCTAGATAAGAAGAGGCTGATGAATCTTTCATTAACCTAATTAACCCAAGTTGTTCATATATCAGGCCAGTTGTGACTTGAGGGTCCACTGTATCTGTGCTCTCAGAATTGTAGTGTTCATCTCCAGAAATTTGCTTTGGCCTCTTTGGTATCTTTTATGCCACTACTTTAGACAGCAGCAGTCCCTCCTCATTTGTGAGGAATATGTGCCTCACAAATATATGAAACTGCAGACATTACAAACCCTATAAAGACTATATTTTTTCCTGCACATACATACCTGTGATCAAGTTTAATACATAAATTAGGCCTTAATAAGAAACTGAAAGAGCCAGCTTTCTGTCACTGTTAGAAAATACCTGAGATAGTCAACTTATAAAACAGAAGCGTTTATTTGGGTTCACATTTTTGGCAGTTTTTGTTCATGGCTGCTTTGCTTATCACTTTTGGCCTGTGGTGGTACAGTGCATCATCGAAGTGCATGCCAGAGAAGGCCTGTTCGCCTTATGGTGTCCAGGAAGCAAAGGAGGAAAAGAAAGGGCCAAGGTCTGCCAATGTCCCCTTCAAGGCCGTGCCCCTGCTGACTTAATTCCTCCATCTAAGTCTCACTTCTTGAAGGTTCCACCTCAAGCCTATAGTAGTACTATAGGCTGAGGAAACCCATGGACTTTTGTGTGATATTTCCAATCCAAACTTTAGCAGACTAACAGCAATAACTAATTTTACAGCAGACCCTCGAGTTATAACCGGTATGATGTATGAACAACTTGGATTGTGACCAGAATTTTAGCTTTAACTTGTGATAAAGCCTGAGTTACAATCAGAATGCTGGCTACTTGTGCTTCCAGTCAGTCTCAGATACAGATTTAACCTTTACAGGGTTCTGGAAGAAACATTTACAGCATCCTTTCCTGTGTGGGGATAACTGAGAAATCCTGGGTCAGTGTCTCTGTAAGGACCCTGAGATCTGCCTGTGTACAGGAGAGAGACTTTGAAGGCTGTGCAGAGGAGCCTGAGCCTTCACTGACCAACTTGAGTTACAACCAGCCCTCTTGAACGAATTGAGTTTGTAAGTCAAAGGTCCACTGTAATGTAGTACAACAATTACTGTTTCAAGTAAAATAAGGGTTACTTGAAAATAAGCACTGCACTATAATGACAGTTGACCTAATAATGCGGTAGTTACTAAATGACTAGTGGGTGGGTAGCAAATATAGCACGGAAAAGGGATGGTTTATGTCCCAGGCAGAGTGGAGGGAAAGGGCATGAGATTTCATCATGCTGCTTTAGAATGATATATAGTTTAACACCTATTAAGTGTTTATTTCTGAAGTTTTCCATTCACTATTTTAAGATTGTAGTGACCTCAAGTAACTAAAACTACAGAAAACAAACAGGGGACTACTATATGCTTAATATTTCCTATTGCTTCTTGAATGTGTGTAATACAATCATAATAATTATTTTAATATCCCTGCCTACCAGTTCTATTATCTCTATTATTTCTGGATCAGTTTTTTCCCCTTGAAATGCCAGGGATAAAACCCAGGGCCTCATGTGTATTCTAGGAAAAAAATTTATCAGTAAGCTACACTCCCAGGCCTAGATTAGGTCCCCCCCCATTAAGTTTATTGGTACTCTTAAAGTATACAGTACAGTTACATTCATCATTGGGATCTTGTACCTTCACATGATGTATCTTAGTTCTTATTTTTTCCCATACCCTTACCCTCCTGTCACTCCCTCCACACTTCCCAATTTACAAAGACTTTGTTTCCATTTTTTCCTTTTCTCATATTTTTTCTTTCCCCTACCCTTCCCACTTCCCCTACTCCTTTAGCCCTTTTCCTAGTTCACATAATCAGTTATAAAATTTGAACCTTATTTACACTTTTAGTTTTTCATACCAGAGAAACTATTTGGTATTTACACACGTGTCCTATTTATTTCACTTAAGAGTATAGGCCTAGATTAGTTTTAACTGATTGATATTTTTTCTTATAGTAGGATTCCTTTTCCTGCTTCGAGTGTCATGTTATTTTTTATTGGATGTCAGATATTATAAATTTTACCTTGTAGGGTGCTGAATATTTTCTATCACCATAGATATTCTTGAGTTTTTTTCTAGAGTGTGGCTTAACTATTTGAAAACAGTTTGATCCTTTTGAATCTTGCTTTTATACTTTATCAGGTAAAGTCCAGAGCTGCATTTAGTCTGCATGACTGAGGCGATCTTTTATTAGTACTCTAACAGATGCCTTATGAATTGTAGCCTAAGTGAACTTGAATACTGTTCCTCTAATCCTTTTGGGTAGTTCATATAAGTTTCCTCACTTATATGAGATGTTCATTGCTTGCTTGAAGACCTCAAGGAGTCTTATGCAGATCTTTAGAGTTCTGTCTCTGTGTAGCTCTCTTCCCTACTGGTCTCCCAGCTATATCTCTTCAACTCCAATAGAATCCTGGTGGTCTCTGCTTGGATTTCTCCTTCCTGCACCATGGTCCACATACTTTTCTCAGTTGAGGCAACTATAAGCTTCACCTTATTTTTTATCTTTAGGAACTGCTGTTTTCATTACTTCTCCTCCCATGTCTGGCCGATTGTTTCATATACTTCGTCTGGTTTTAAAAATTATTTCAGATAGAAGAGTAAATCTGCTCCCTGTTATTTATTCCATCTTGACGGGAAGCAGAAGTCCACCATGTCCTACCCTGCTTTACAAACCATTTTGACATTAACCCACAAAACTAGTCCTTCAAGACTCATTCTAGGTGTAAAATCTAGGAAGCCTTCTCTTATATTCACTTCTCCAGAATAGGCTCAGATTTCACCTAAATGTTTGCACAGTACCCTAACCTCTGTCATTGTATTTTCAGTCCGAGAACATGATGTCGGCTTTCTGTCACTGAGACAGAATACTGGAGGTAAACAACTTAAAAAAAGGAAAATTTTATTTTGGCTTACAGTTTCAGAGGTCTCAGTACATAGTCAGTAGGCCTCGTGCTTGTGGTAAGGTAGAACATTTTGAAAAAGAGCACATGGTGAGGCAAAGCTGCTCACCTCATGCCAGCCAGGAGACTAGAGAGGAAAGACAGACAGAGGAAGGGACTGGGACAAATTGTAACCTCATGGGCCCACCCTACAGACCTATTTCCTTCAACTAGGCCCTGCCTCCCGTGTTTCCATTACCATCCAATAATAGCCCATTAAATTATGAGTTCAAACTGGGTGCGGTGGTGCAGGCCTCTAATCCCAGCACTCTGGGAGGCTAAGGCAGGAGAATCACAAGTTCAAACCCAGCTTGGGAAATTAGTAAGACCTTATTTCAAAATAAAAAATGTGATGGTAACGTCAATAAGTGTGGAGGCCCTGGGTTCAGTCCCCAGCCCTCCAAAAGTATGAGTACCTCAATGGAATCATCCATTAATGAGATTAGATGATCCCATCTCCTCCCCAGAAGCCACCTCTAACCACTGACAAAACCTTCTTTCTGCACATGAGATGGGGGGGCATTCAAGATCCAAATCATAGCATGATGCTTGTTATTCAAATTCATGGCTTCCAAATATATCTGTGATCTCATCTCTTTGCATCTTTAGTTACTATTCAGTGTACTTTGTGCTCTTTATTCATGAATATGAAGGATAGTCAACCATGCTTTCTCTCCTCCATTCATTTCTGTTTAATCTTCAGCCCTTTGTAATTTGGTTTCTACTGAAGCTACTCTTCGTGAGGTCACCTGTAGCTTCACAGTTGCCTTTGTGGTTTGTTCTTTTCAGTTCTTCCTCGCCTTGCTCTGTCTGCATTAGTTCTGTCTTAGTAATTGCACTTGTCCATTGTTTCTTATTGAAACACACTTTCCTGGTTCTTTTCTTACTTTCTGACCTTACATTCTTTGTCAACTTTGTGGACCATTTTCATCTATTCACATCATAAGTCTAGGTATTTTCAGATATTCTATTCAGAGATTTTTACTTGCTTTTTTACATGCTTTATTTAGTTAGTTTGTTCTTCCTCATAGCAACTATCTCTGGGAATTTTTTTTTTTTTTTGGTACCAGGGATTGAACTTGGGTCCTTGAGCTTGTGAGGCAGGTGGGGGAACCACTGAGCTAAATCCCTGGCCTTTGGGAATTTGAATCCAAGGCTGAGGTCTATTGGAATTTCTCAGAGGTGTTCTACATTCAGTATGTCTAAAACATAACTTGCCATCGGGGATTTAGCTCAGTGGCTCTGCTGCCTGCCTTGCAAGCACAAGGACTTGAGTTCGATCCCCAGTACCGATAAGACATAACTTGCCTATTATTTCCTCAAGGTTGCTCTTCTCTAGTCTGTCTTAGTTTTTGATGCTTCTAACTAGTTCCTCACTCAGAATAGAAACATGGGTGTCATCTTAGACTCTTCCCCAAATCCCAGATCTATTTCAGCTTTGTAAATATTAGACCCTTAATGCTTGAAAACCTATCTCACAGGAGTAATTTCCAGTAATGATGGCAGAATGAAGTGGTCTCCTGAGCCTCCCACAGATAATAATAAGATCTGTTTTAAAAGCATCTAAAGGAACCAGTAAGGTTCCAGAAGCAGACAGAAGCTAGAGGAAAGTTTAATTTTAAAAAATAGCAACTGCAGTGATAAGAATTGTATATTTGCAGCTTTAAAAGTTTTTGCCTGAGCGTATTTAATAATCTCCACAGCAGAGGAGAGTGGCAGTGGAAAGCCTTAGCCTCACTTTGTTATGGTGACCAAGAATGGAGCTCACACTATTAAAAGAATCTGGAAATGTTAACAGGAGGACCTTATGAGTAGGAAAACTACAGAAGAAGGTGAACCTCATAGCCAACTATAAACTAGAATCCCTGGCCTAATTCTAAACTGCACCTGCCTGGGGAGACTCCAGGAGGCCTGGTGAAAAAGCAGGCAGAGATCAGAGGGACCAGGCGAACTTGTGAGTTTCCTGCTTTTTAAACTGAGTTTATTTCCTAACCACAGGAAACCAGATGGCAGAAATGTGCAATCTTGTGGGCTAGAGATGTCAAAGGATACAATCTTAGGCTGAAAAGTTAGGGCGGAGTCCCCTACACTTGAGTATAATCTCTGGCCCAACTCTTGTCCAGACCTGTAGGGGACCAGGCTGAAAAAGCAGCTGTAAAAATTGTATAGAAAGATAACAGTTGTTGAACATCAGGAGAGGTGAGGTCTACAGTTTAAATCCAGATAAGTTACTTGCCTATTAGAGCAGAGTGGGGTGGGAAAAACAGTTCTAATGAAAGCACAGCAAAATCCAGAGCCACTACATGTTCTAGATAGAATGTCCAGCAAAGGAACATAAAAGAGTAACGTACTCTGGAGGAAAGGCAGTCAACAGAAACCCACTCCAAGTTAACTCAAGATGTCTTGGCTACTAATTCCAACATTTTCCCTTGACTATATTTCATTATTTCCTACTCATATATAATATCTTCTATATCTCTCTCTAGAGAGATAGATAGAAATTGTTTTAGTAAGGTGTATAAGCAATCTGCCTAAATCATCGGTTGACTACTAAACTGTGCCGACCTAGGAAACCAAGATAAAACAAAAACAACAATAAAAAGACCAAGTACTTGGTAAGAAAGCCCTGGGTTCAATCCCTAGTAGCCCATGCATACATGCATAAATAAGTAGATACACAGGAAATAAAAGAATAGAAAAACTGAGCTGAGACATCTATAGCAACAAACTGTGGGGAAATCAAATTCTGCATTTGAAGTACAGGTAAGTTACTAAAAATAATCAACAGCCCATCAGAATAACAAATCAATCCAGAACTGTTACATTACTTGACCTAAGATGTACGCTTTCCAACCAAGTATTATGAAACTTGAAAAAAATCAGGAAAGTGTGACCCATATTCACAGGGAAAAATTAGTTAATAGAAATGGGTTTTGAGTGGGTTCAGCCATTAGACTTAACAAAGTTAAAAGTGTGACTAAGAAGCTAGAAACAGTACAAATGTCCATCTATCTAGGTTAATAAACAAATTATGGTATATTCAAATGGCAGAACACTACTCAGCATTAGTAAGAATCACTGATACTCACAACCTGGGTGAATAACTTAATAATTTTGCTGAGTAAAATAAGCCAGTTTTTAAAAAACATACATACTTTACCGTTCCATTTAAATGAAGTTCTAGAAAATGCAAACTAATTTGTAGAAGCAGAAACTGGTTGCTTGGGGAATATGAATGGAGAAAAGGGATTGCAAAGGAGCATGAGAAATCTTTTGAAGGGATAGATATGTTCATCCTCTTGATTGTAGAGATGGTTGTATATAATCAAATTATATACATCAGGGGCTGGGGATTTAGCTCAGTGGTTCCACCAACAGCCTCACAAATTATATACATCAAATATGTTCAATTTATTGTATGTCAATTTTGGGATCAGGACCTTGCACTTGCGAGGCAGGCGTGATGCTGCTGAGCTAAATCCCCAGCCCAATTTTATGTCAGTTTTACCTTAATAAACCTTTTTTAAAATGGGCAAAAATTTGAATAAACTCCACCAAAGAAAAAATAATCAATAAGCAAATGGAAATATGTTCAACATCAGTAGATATCAGGCAAATGCAAATTAAATCTCAGTAAGATACCACTTTATAACCACTAGAATGACAACAAATACAGAGACCAAGGAATGTACCAAGTGGTGGTGAAGTTGTGGAGCAACTAGACCTCATGTAGGCTGCTGGTGGAAATGCAAGATGTTACAGTCACTTTTGAGTAATACTTCACCATTTCTGAGAAAGTTAGACATGTACTGATGCACAAACAGCCATTCTACGCCCAAATATTTACCCAAGAAATATTTATTAAATGTGTTTTCAGAAATACACGTTTTTAGAAATATTCATAACATATTTATTTATAATAGCTGAGAACTGAAAACAACTCTCCATTGATAGATGAATGGAAAATACATTTTGATGTATCTCTATCATTTTATGGAATATTACTCAACAGTGAAAAGAATGTACTATGCATACACACAATATCATGAACACATCTCAAAGGCATGTTGAATGAAAGCAGCCAGAAACAAAAATAGGCCAAGTATGGCATGCCTGTAATCCCAGCATTTGGGAAGACCCAGCAGTGAGGCAGGGGGAGCATCACAAGTTCAAGGCCAGCCTGAACTACATAGTGAGACCCTGTCTTAAAATTTGAAAAGTATGTATATGATTTTTTTATATGAAATTTACAAGAAGCCAAACTAATCTTACTGTGACAGAAAACAAATCAGTGAATGCCTAAGCCTTGAGGTAGAGGTAAGAATTTATGGAAAGGAACATGAGCGAACTTTTTGGGTCAAAAATGTGTTCTCTGTTCTCTCTGTTTTTTTTTTTTTTTTTGTACCTGGGATTGAACTAGAGCCCTTTGCTTGTGAGGCAGGAGGCAGAACCATTGAGCCAAATCTCCTGCCCTGTTCTCTCTCTTAATTGGGCTATGTAGGTGTATGCATTTGTCAAAAGATGGGCTTTATCTTGAAGTGTATACAGTTGATTGTATGTGAATTGTGTTGCCACTATGTTGGTTTGGTGGGGGTGTGTGTTGAGACAAGGTCTCTCCATGTGGTTCAGGCTGGCCTTGAATTCACTATGTAGCCCAGGCTAGTCTTTAACTCATGGTGATTCTCCTACCTCAGGGTCCTGAGAGCTGGGGTTACAGGCGTGTGCCACCACACCTGGCTAACTATGTTAATTTTTAAAACTCTATGCCGTTCCTCTTGCCTAGCAACTCACCATTTCTCATTTGGATGAGAAAATGGTGTACCTGATGTCACTTTGCTTCTTCACCCGCATACTTTAGGATGGGACCTGTAACATGGAGATGTGATTTTGTTACTTCCCTACACATCATGCTTTAGTTGCTCACCACCTTAGCTCTGTAAAGTGGCCTGCAGTGCCTTCTGCCTGCCTTTGGCTGTCCTATGAGATCATGTTCCTTCACTCCCTGCCTCTTGCACTTCTTATGGCTCTGAGTTCTAAGCAAACACCGTGGCAATTTCCTGTCTTCATTCTCTCACTTCAGCCTTTTTGTCAGTGTAGTAAATAACATTTTATCCTTTTAAACTCAGCTCAAGACTCTTCATCATAGCTTTTGTAGATAAATTTACCATTTTGGTTTATTATATTTTTACTTCTCTTTCCCCCACTTGTGAGCAAAATGATTAGTTTCATTTATATTTTGGATTTACCAGGCCTGTTCCACAGTAAAGGCTCAAAGAGTATTTGATAGGATGATTTAATATAAGTGTTCGCACAAGCTAAAAGTATACAGATAGCATGGTTATTACTATTTTGTTTTAAATGAAATTGTATACAGAAAAAAACTCGAGATTTTTTTTTTTTTTTTTTTTTTTTCCAGGGTGTCACTTTTTTTTTTTTTTTTTTTTTTTTGATACCAGGGATCGAACTCGGGTCCTTGCACTTGTGAGGCAGTGTTTGTTTTGTTTTTTGAGACAGCATCTCACTATGTGGTTGAGACTCACCTGGAGCTCACTATATAGCCCAGGATGATTTTGAACTCAGCAATCCTCCTGCCTCAGCCTCCCATGTGCTGGGATTACAGGTGTGCACCACTCAGCAAAACTCAGAAGATTTTTATCTACCTTTTTTTTTTTCAATTCTGGACACCAAACTCAGGGCCTGCAACCATATTAGCTAGACAAGTGCCATACCACTACTGAGTTAAACCCCCAGCCCTTACATAAACATTTAACCCTAGTTTTTTTTTTTTTTTTTTTGGTACTGGGATCAAACTCAGGACCTTGTGCTTGGGAGGTAGGTGGTGGCACCACTGAGCTAAATCCCTGGCCCAATACTAGGCATTTTTGACTGATGAAATAAATTTCTTTAATAGTTTTGGCATTTTGACATGTTTTGAGAAATCATTTAATGTGCTATTGCTTCATGAAACACATACACTGGAAACTGTAACTTGCCTACTCAAATTAATTTTTGCATTTCTTTAGGTCCACAAGGGAGTTACAAGTTCCAGTCCTTTAACTACAGACCTGACTGCAGAGATTCCTGGTTGGCCAAAGAATATTTCAGTGCAATCTGAAATGTCAGAGGATCCTGGTACTACACTCAGTACTCAGCAAGTAAAAAGTCCTGGGAAAACCCAGACTGCTACCCCTCTTCCAGTGGCTCCCTCCTACAGTTATGCTACTCCTACACCCCGAGCCTCTTTCCAGAGCACCTCGGCATCAGTACCAGGTGACCCTTTGCTCCTGCCCTCAGAGATAAAATGGGAAAGTAGAACATTTGCCGAGTGTCCCCTTTTAGAGGGAGGAGCAGAAGGATACACAAGTTGTATTCTGTATGTTAAGGAAATGTACCCCTGTCCGTGCCCTTGTAATCATGGGACTTAGGGTTCTAAATCTCATTCTCAGCAGGTCCCCAGCCTGTGGAACTTTATGAAGCTCATTTTCTCAGAGTCAGGTTCCACTGTGGCTTAAAGGGATGAGATTCAATTAAATAATGTTCAAAGAATCAAGCAGAAGCCGCTGGAAAGAAACAGTTGGATTGATGTACCTATCTGAAAGGCTGTCTGTAGGTCAGATTATTTGTATCTCTGATTTTTAGAGCATTTTCACTCTTAAAGCACTCTTTTTTTTTTTTGGTGGGGGGTACCGGGGATCAAACTCGGGTCTTTGTGCTTGTGAGGCAGGCGCTGGAACCACTGAGCCAAATCCCCTGCCCTTAAAGCACTCTTAATTGGGAGATTTATACCTGGAGTGTTGCTTTAATAGGTCTGTGCTTCATGGGTGCTGTTCTAAGAAAGGAGGAAATGATTAATCAGTGGTTAGTAAAATGAGAACCAAGACCTGTCATGTGAAGGTACAGGATCCCAGGAATGAATGTAACTATATTGTATACCTAGATTGTACCAATAAACTCAGTAAAAATAAAAAAAAATCAGTGGTTAGTAATTGACCTCGAAAAAGTCAAAAGGGTAAAAGCAAAGCCAATAAGAACAAATTTTTGCCAATTTTTAATTTCCCAGGATCTCCTTTGGTGGTAATATGGAGTGAAATTTCATGGTTTCAATCCTGATATACCAAAATAATTTTTGTGTTCAGGCTGAGTCCCTATAATTTTTGGTGTAATTGTGAAGGGCTTCGGTTGTACTGTATTGACTAACCATTTTTTGGTCCATTGTACTTTCTGTGAATATAATGGTTTACTTTACTCTTTTCTTTTTCTGAAAATCACTTCAGAGAGCTCTTATTCCATCTCCTGGGGCATCCAGAGGCTGGAGCTTCCATAAAGGATGGTTTCATTTTCTTCCAAGTGCAATGTTCCCAAAGATAAGCAGATAAATCTCAGGTTTCATATTTATCTAGGAAGCCCTTCTCACCTCCCAGCCTTGAAAATTGAGCCAACCAGCCTGTTGTTTGCCTTTAGCCCTCTTAGTGCTGAAGTCTCATGCCAACAAACAATTATTGTCAGAGAAGAAATAAGATTTGTACAACCAGTTGTTCTCAATGATCTGTGAATATTTTTAGTTACATTCTGGGGAGTGGGTGGGAGTTACTGACACCCAATCTCCAGAGCAGACCATGGCTTCTATAGAGTACAAGAGGGAAAATTAATGTATCTAGAGGGAGAATTGGGTAAGAAAAGTGACATGATGAGATTAGATGGTGTTGGTTGTCTAGTCCCAAATTAGGCAGGTTGCTAAAGCATGGTGTGGGATTGGAGGTCTTAAATAGGAGAGTAACATGGTGTGTATTTTAGAAGGAGTAATAGTGGTAAGGTGGTGAGTGTAGGCACAATTTGGTGGCGTACAGCTGTCATCCTAGCATTAGGGAGGCTGAAGCAGGAGGCTCACTGTTAGTTTGAGGCCAGCCTGGGTTACAAAGTGAATTCAAGGCCAGCCTGAACTATATTGAACTGTAAAGTGAGACCCTGTCTCAAAAGACAAACAAAATAATTCTTGGAATAATCTAATTGTGAACAATGAAACAAAGGTTGTAGCATTTTTATTGGAAAGGCAGGTTCTGTGACTGACATTTACTTTTCTTATTTATTTATCTTATTAAAAAGATTTTTAAGGGCTGGGGATTTAGCTCAGTGGTTCTGGCACCTGCCTTGCAAGCACAAGGACCTGAGTTTGATCCCCGATACCAAAAAACACAAAAAACATATTTAAGCCGGACATGGTGGCCGCACGCCTGTAATCCCAGCACTCGGGAGGCTGAGGCAGGAGGATCATTGTGAGTTCAAGACCAGCCTGGGCTACATAGTGAGTTCCAGGTCAGTGTCAACTACATAGTGAGACCCTGTCTCAAAAACAAAAACAAAAACAAAAAAAACCAAAAAACCAAAAACCAAAAACAAAAAAAACCCAAAATAGGTGTGGTGGCACACACCTCTAATCCCAGCACTTGGGAGGCTGAGGCAGGAGGATTGCCACAAGTTTAAGGCCATCCTGGGCTATGTAGTGAGTTCAAGGCCAGCTTGACCTACATAGGAAGACCTTGTCTCAACACCCACCTCTCCCAAAAAGTTATTTATCAGAACAAAAGTTACCCTTAAAATAGAATTTGCACTCTGGAAAATAATATATAAAGAGGACTTAGGGGGATATCCTAGTTAAAATACAGTGGAGAGAAATTCGGAGGGAAAGGAGGGAAGGTAGAATATGGCATGATTAACCAGAAGCTATTTAAGATGGAGGTGTCAGCAGGAGCGACTGTCCCTGAAGAGATGAATGGAGATTGGGTCACGTTTAGATCTGCTAAGCATCAGCTCATTGATAACCCTGAGAAATCCATTTCAGTGGAAAGTGCAGACAGAATCAATCTGCAGGAGATTTGAGAGCAAAAATACTTAGGAAATGAAGGCAGCAGTTGAATATTATGTGGGGAAAAACGCTTGAGCACAAAGGAGGGAGAGACAGAGTGCACTCTGAATCTACTTCTTATCTCTGGTATATTTGCTTTGTTTCCAGTGGTAAAAGAATTGGTGGTGTCTGCTGGAAAAAGTGTCCAGATAACCCTGCCCAAGAATGAAGTTCAGTTAAATGCATATGTTCTCCAAGAACCACAGCAAGGTAAAAAAAAAAAAAAATCCCTTTCCGTTTGGATACCATTTCAGTGTACAGTGATACCACAGACGGCAACTCACTCTACAGTAGTCCAGTTAGCATACCGGATGTGCTCTAGTGTGAGGGTATTGTGAGTGTCTGTAACACAGGAACTGTGTACTAGACTCTGAGATCGTGGCCGTGATGTCAAACCTAGGTTCAAATTCCAGCTCAGCCAGTCACTGGTTGAATGATTTTAAGCAAATGACTTCTTTGAGTTCGATTTCTTAGTAAAATTGGAGTAACAGTTCCTACTTCACAGGATTAGTTTAAGAGACAAATGAGATATTATATAAATCACCTAGTTCAGTAACTCCCATATAGCTGATGTTTATGAGTTGTAGGTCTCATATATTAGGTTGTATTACACCCATTTCAAGAATAAGAAGCTGAAACTCAGATTAACCTGTTTAACTGGGCATTGTGGTGCACACCTGTAATCCCAGCTACTTGAGGGGCTTAGGTAAGAGTATCACAATTTCAAGGCCAGCCTGCAGTTTGTCTCAAAATAAAAAAGTCTGGGAATGTAGCTTAGTTTTAGAGCACTTGTCCAGCATGCATAAGGCCCTGGGTTCAATAAAATGTGATACCAAAAAACCTCAATAGATTAACCTGTTCATTTTGGTCAAATAACTAGTAAATAGCAGATATAGAACTTGGAGAGAAGTTTTTCAGGTTGATGGCTATTATGGATTTGTCATTTAAAAAATAAGCTTGGCTGGGCATGGTGGCACATGCCTGTAATACCAGTAGTTGGGAGGCTGAAGCAGGATGATCATCTCAAGTTTGAGGCCAGTCTGGGCTACATGAGTTCAAGGACAGCTTAAACTGTAGTGAGACTCTACAGAGTAAGACCCTGCCCCCTCCCCAAAAAAGCTCAGTTTGTTTGGTTGGTTGGTTTTTTTGAGACAGGGTCTCACTATAATTGAGACTGACCTGGAACTCACTATATAGCCCAGGCTGATCTCGAACTCACAGTGATCCTCCTGCCTCAGCCTCCCGAGGGCTGGGATTATAGGCATGTGCCACCACGCCCGACGTAAAAGCTCAATTTGTGATACACAAAATTCAGATTTATAAAATATACATGAGTTGGTATTCACTATTTAAGAAAAACCTTTGAAAGTGACCATCCTTTCACCTTTAAATTGTATACTAATATACCAAAGTCTGACTTACAAATATAAGCATGCCCTTAAGACCCCTTATGACATGAGTTAAGCATTGGAAAATGATCTGGTTAGGTTTATGTTGTTATCTTTAAAAGATTAGTCAATCAAAATATTCCTCTCTATTCAGGATAGGGCCTTCCTTTTTTTTTTTGTACCAGGGATTGAACTGAGGACCTTGCTTGTCAGGCAATCACACCGCCACTGAGCTTACATCCCTGGCCTGGTCCTTCCAATTTATAAACACATGTTTTCAAAATTCTTTATTTTGGGGCCTTACACCAGGTAGTGTATTTATTAAAAAATTATTTTCCTAGAATACAAATACCCTCTATAATCTGTATTTTTGTTCTCAAATTGAGATTTCTTTATCAACTTATTTCAGCTTCCTTTAGAGTTCTTTGTGGTAAGTTAACCTGAGTGGATTTGGTGGCCTTTGAAGATGGAGGGGAGGAGAAGAACTGCATTGAGCTGTGATTACTTTATACTTTCACTCTTTTGTGAAAGATATGTTGGGCTCTACTGCACTTTTTCTAGCCTGTATTTGTGCACACTTCTCTGTGTTATTATCATCTTACAGGTCAGTATTACAGAAAATGTCACTTCAGAAGCAGATGCTTTTCAACTTTGCTTTGCCCAGGTTCTTCAGCCTTCACCAGACTGTGAAACTGGGTGCATTCAAGCCTCTCACAGTTGGGGGAACTGAGGCAGGGCCTGTCCTATGGTGACATGTTAGGTCCCTATGGGTTCAAAATCCTGGTTTCAGAATCATTGCCTGAAACATTACAGTTCAACATTCTGCCCAACAGACTTTTAGTCAGTTGTTCCTACCCTTGAGCAGATTTCTTCTTATAAGCCGTAATTCATCCCCTAAGCTTTTCTGTCCTAAGAATATCCTTTTTAAAAAAAAACATATATGTTGCTAGCCATCTGTCTGTCTGTCT
>NW_022900935.1:12620697-12665764 GCF_012274545.1 Fukomys damarensis
TCTATCTATCTATCTATCTATCTATCTATCTATCTCACCCCAGTATCTCACCCAAGACCTTGCACTTGCAAGGCAGGTGCAGTCCACTGAGCTAAATCTCTGGCTCTGCTAGCTGATATTGTAAAATTATTAGCTCCCCAAACTGGCATGAATCTATTTTCTGTCTGGAAAAACTTACCAAGAACTGTTGGAAGAAGTGTTTCTTAGGACGGGTGCTGCCTCTGCCGCTTCTCTGCTGCCCATCCTGAGCCTCTTGAGTGTACATTTGTGCAAGTAGCCAGGGCTAATGACTGGCCAGAAAAATACAGGTTTGGCGGCAGAAAGATCTTGAGTCTCAGGCTTGTAAAATAAAATCTGGTCTTCAGGTGAAGGATGTTTTGGAATTAAGTTCTACATGCAACTTTAACATTTGAACTCGTGAAAAAAATGACCACACCCTGCCAAGCATTTGAATTGCTTTTTTTTCTTGTCAGTAGTAACTTAAACTAAACCTTCCCACCAAATTCTACTTTTTCCCAGCCAGAAATGTCCTTTAACAAAAATTAAGACCACTTTTACTGGGGAGGGATTCTGCCCTTGTGCTTCCCCATGATATCATCTGAGCTGCAAATGAGGACCACTTACTGCTTCATTTGGTCTTAATTAATTTCAATGGGGCCTGTTTTAAATGGGCCATGCCCTACCAGCTTCTGTAGTGTGTTATTTAGCTCAGCAGGAATGAAGTAGCTCTTTTAACTCACCAGGGTATGATGACCTCAGTGAGAGGAGCATTGTTAGCACTCTGTAAAAAAGCTATTTTCGAACCATGTTATTTAGAAGTCAGTGCTGTTCTTTGTTGCAAAAGAAGTTTTGCAAGAAAATGGCCTTTGTTCCTGATGAGTTCATCTGTAGTGGTTGGTAGGGCATATACTTTCAGTGAGATGCCACATCATGAGGAACCTGGTGCTTTTTGTAGGGAGGAGTGGCCAGAGGGTGGGTAGGGGCAGGGGCAGGGGCAGGAAGGAGCTCGAGCTGTTGGGAGAGAACGGAAAAGTCCTAACCAGCGGAGTCAGCAGAATCTACCCTTCATTTTAGCAGATGGTTTGGTTTCCCTATAGGTTTTGGGGTGCAATCTTAAAAACAAAGGCCTTGTCAAGATTTAGAAGAGATTTATATTGGCAGCCTTTTGGTGTGTAGGTGTATGTTTTCATGATCTTTGTAACTGCCCTTCTATAGGAGAAACCTACACCTACAACTGGCAGCTGATTACTCACCCTAAAGACTACAGTGGAGAAATGGAAGGGCAACATTCACAGTTCCTGAAACTATCTAAGGTGAATTTGCTTCCTTTCAACTGCCAGCTTTAGAAAGTTCACCATTTTCTAAAATGGATAATACAGAATTTTCTGTCCACACTTAAGTTGGGAACGACTTTCCAGAAGTGACTCCTCCAAAGTCTGACTGGCTGACATCCAGTGTTTGTTAGCGTATGATTCTCAAATTTTCATTTATGGTGAGAAGAATGTACCAGCATGGTAGTGATAGCCGAAAATACACACTAAACAGATTTGAAGGGTAGCATAAGGATTTTAGAATTTGGGAGATAAACTAGGATATTTGTAGCCACATGACTACGTATGTTGGCTCAGTCCCTTTGGGATTCAATGTAGTTATTAAGAGCCATAAAAATGTTCATATTCTTTGGCCTGGCAATCTCATTGATTTGTTCATTCAATTGCTATTCATTGTATACTGGTTACGTGGCTGCCATTTGGAATTAACTAGTGAGCTAATCATGTTAATGTCCAAGGACAGTAGTGTCTAGGTGACTCTGATAGGAAGCAAGTAATTATAGCACTCGATACACTAGTGCATGGGGTCACTGGAGGCTTGGGGAGGTAGATTTCTTAGAGTTTGCCTGCTTGGGTCATGAAAGGTGACTTCCTGGGTACTGGGTGGAGGGAGAATAACCCCAAGCAGAAGAAACAGCATGTCCGCTAGGCCAAAAATGGGGGAATTTTGGGGAAAAGAAACGATCCGTGTGGTTCACCCTGCCTAGACCTCAAATAGGACAAGAGCAGGGGCATAAGAGTTGGAGAGATGCAGGGGTAGACGGAAGACTCGTGTATACCACATTAAGGATTTGGAATCTTATGCAAAGGAACTAGGAAACCTTTGGAAGGTTTTAAGCAGGGGAAAGCATTCAGATTTTTAGATTAGAAAGCATACCTTGTATACATATTGGAAGAGGTAAAGCTCAAAATTGGAAGACCAATGAGGAATCTATAGAAAAATTTAGGTGGGAAATGATATTAAAGTAAAAAAGTTGAATCAATAAAATTAAATGAAAAATCACTGGTTGAGTTTATACTACATACTCGATTTTTACTCAATTTTTAAAAATTTTTATAACATTCTTAAGATATAAGTATTTATATCTGTTTACAAATGGCAAAACTAATAATTTAAAAAAGGAAGTAGTTTGGTCAAATTTAATAGTACTATTAATTGGTAGGTTTGAGCTTGGCATGGTGGCATAGGCCTGTAATCCCAGCTACTTGGGAGGCTGAGACAGGCAGATCACAAGTTTGAGGCCATTTTGAGCAACTTAGTGAGATCCTGTCTCAAAATAACAATGAAAAGGGCTGAGGATCTAGCCCAGTGTTAGAGCACTTGCCTAGCAGGTGTGACGCCGTGGGTTCCATCCCTATCACTTAAAAAAGAACTAGAGCTTTCCACCTCTAAGCCCATGCTTTAATAACTGCAATGATAAGTAGTCAAGAAATAAGATGATAGCAGAGTGGATGAAGTGGAGTGAGTGGGATTGAGAAATAGTGTGGAGGTCAACTTGATAAAATGTGATGGTTAAAAAGTTGGGGTGGGCTGGGAATAGAAGGTAAGAGAATTCTAGTTTTTTGACTTAAACATCTAGCTGGATAAAGATTGAAAGGAGGAGTATAGAAAGATCAGTGAGTTTGAGGGTTTGGGGCAGAGTAAGTTTGAGATAGCAGTGAGAGGTGAGTGAAATCGGTACTGTTAGGAGCTGGGAAAAGGGGCAGGAGACAAGTCTAGGATAGAGAGACAAATTTGCACATCAGCCTCAGATAATGATTGAAGCTGCACTCATAGATAAGATCAGTCAGGGAAAGTGGAGTGAAGAAATTAGCAGGTTGAGGTTGGAATCTCAGGGAATTGTTATGTAAGGGATGAAAGGAAACGGAAGGAAATCAGGTATGGGTAGAGAGGGGAAAGCCCAGGAAAACAAGCATGACAAGGAGAACGTGGTTAAAACTGCTACATGTAGTCAGTCGGTATTTAACCAAAGAAGATAGCAGAGAGAGAGAGAGAGAGAGAGAGAGAGAGAGAGAGAATATATTCATTTTTCTCAAAGATGTTCATGGTAGCATTAATCGTAATAGTAAAAATTTGAAAACAACCCAAGTAGCCTAAAATGTGGAAAGCTTAATTATTACACCTTTATTATTAATATACTCTTCTGTTGTCATTAAAATAATATTGCAAATATTTTATCATAATGGGAAAAGGGCTTGTGCTAAATGAAAAGAAGAAATAACAATAAAATGTGTGATATCTTGCATTTAGCTAGCTCCTCACAGGTAGGGTCACCATACTCCAAACAGGGCAGTGGCAGTGACTGCTACATGATTGGTTTTCAGTAAAAGTTTGTTGAATGAATGAACTATATAAAACTGTTTTTTGTATGTGGTCAAGAACTGGAAGGAAACAGAGAAATACGATGAGTTTGATATGTTAAAGAAGTGAAATTGTGGGTGATTTTGGTTTTCTTTCCCTTTTATATTGCGTTTATACATAGTAGAAATGGATCAGGAGGGGAAAATATTCAGATATTTGGGAACTATTTGGTATTTTTACAAGATGTTTTTCTTTGAGGAGATGATTATTTTAATTTCATAACTGTGAAGTAGGATGGTTGGGCCCTTAATGTTCTTTTCAGAAGAAAATGGGAGTACAGAGAGACTGAAATCCCTTCTGTTGTTCCAGAGGCAGCTAGTAATAAGATTCACATTAAAAGCTGTATTTCTTTTTAGTTTAACTCATCTTTAATCTCTTCAGCTAGTTTACATTTTCTGTTTTGAAATTAGCACAAGAAAAAAGTGCAAGATTCAGCATGAAAACTTCAGATATATGTTTTTCAAAAATACAATTTCTGCTCTTTTTGGTTGTCTAAAAGATCTTCTCTTGCTTCCGCAGCTGACTCCAGGCCTGTATGAGTTCAAAGTGATTGTAGATGGACAAAATGCCCATGGGGAAGGCCACGTGAATGTGACAGTAAAGCCAGGTATATGTTTCCAGTCCTGCTGTGTTCCATTTCTCTCTTTGCAAGACTCCTGAGGAGAGAGATCTGACTTTGAGGTTTTAGTTGCCCTTCTTTTTTGTGATGTATTTATTGGGCAATTCATAGTTCAGTGTAATAAAAGGTTATAGCAACAAAGTACATAATTGTTCCAAGTATTCTAGTTGAACCACTGGGCTGGACAGAGAAACATCAGTCACAGGTCCACAGTGCAGCATATTCAGAGCTGTAGCCTATTTACCCTCGGGCAGAACTTCTCCAGGTGGACTCTGCTGAGAAAGGACCATGTATTACAGTTAAGAGACATAAGGAAGCCAAGAATCCAAGAGAGAGAGAGAGAGAGAACAACTAGCCAAGTGCCCAGTCCTTTCTAATCTCTTTCCAAAGATGTGGACTTTGTTCACAAAATTCCTCACTTAAACTCTACTAATAGCGAAACTGGAAACCCAAATACATTGTTTTTCTTTTTAAATGGTAGATCATAGTGTAATATCAAGGTGTCTTGCTGTTTTCCAGAGAAATTTGGAAGAAGTTGGCGAGTGGCACATGTACTACCTCAGAGTAGTACTATTTTCTGTCTTTATTAGTAGTAGATTTTCTTTTCATTCCTTGAGCTTTGTAGCCAAGATAATCTTCTCACATCTGGTTAAGAAGTAACCAGCCAGACAGGCCCTATTTAAAAATAGGACCACTGGGGAGCCAGGCGTGGTGGCGCATGCCTGTAATCCCAGCACTCGGGAGGCTGAGGCAGGAGGATCACTGAGTTTGAGACCAGCCTGGGCTACATAGTGAGTTCCAGGTCGGTCTCACCTACACAGTTAGACTGTGTCTCAAAAAAAACCAAAAAAACAAAAAACAAAAAAAAAATGACCACTGGGCTGAGAATGTATCTCAGAGGTAAAGCACTTCCCTAGCATGAGTGACCCTGTATTCCATTGGACCAAGAAAATCAGAATCAAAGTTATTTGGTCATTTCTAAAAGAAAGGCCACTAGGGTTGCAGTTCATGGTCATTCGGGGCCACAGCAGTTTTTGACCTTCTCTTTCCTCAGCCATAGTCACCTCACACACAGTCAACTCAGGGATGGTTGAACAATCACTCCTTATCTTTTCAGCACAGTCTGTGTCCAGGGATGGTTTGCTTGCCAAGGTTATTATTGCACAAAGCTTGTTTGCTGTCCATCTCTAAGGCAGGCTGGTCTGAATGTAATCACGGGCTGCTATAGAATTTGTCACAAGGTAGATTAGATACACATGAGCATTAAAAGGATACGTGGGATGTGGTCTTGGGAATGGTGAGGATTGGAAGAGGCTTGTACATTCCCAGGTATCTTGTCTTGTGACTTTCCCCTCTGGCAAGCCTTCAAATACCAGTTATGTAATGGAAAGTGATTTGCAGTCTACTCAGATGCAGCCTACCCCTCCTATGACTTGTAAAGCTTCTCTCCAGATTCTTCTGGTTGCTGTCTTGTAGAGCCCCGGAAGAATCAGCCTCCTGTTGCTATTGTGTCACCTCAGTTCCAGGAGATCTCTCTGCCAACTACTTCTACAGTCATTGATGGCAGCCGTGAGTATTGTCCAGGTTCATTGTTACGGAGAACACTTGCTGTGTATTCCCATAGAAACTCTGGCAGAATATTTAGGGCCAGCAATGTCTGCATTCTGCTTAGGCCAATCTTTGTGACTGTTAGGGGAAGCCTGGCAACCTGAAGCATCTGATTAGGAAGTAACCAGCCAGACAGGCCCTATTTAAAAATCCCATGTAATTTGAAGCAATATTTCTGCTGTCAAATGGTAAGAAGGTGAGATTATGCATCTATTTAGAATTATGTTAGTTGAAACTGGCTGATTTTCAGATTTGCTTCAATAGGGTTTCTTTTCTTGGTTGTAGTAACCAATTTCCTTGCAATCATGACAAGATAAAGAAACAGCTAAGAGGCCTGGCCTAGAAGCTCTCACCCAGGCCTAACCACCTAACAAGATTGTTGTCGGCCACCTGCTGGAGAGACTCAGCAGTCTTCCTCCACACCCGCCTGGCTCGCTAACATTTTCCTCTTCAGTGTAGTGTCGCCTGAGGAGTGGTGGGAGATGATTTCTGAGCTTTGTGTGTACAGGAGAGTTCAGGCCCGTCCTCTCACCAGAATTTGTGTTGTTTTGTTTTTGAAGTCAATTAAAGCCCCATTATTTTGACTGTCTTGGTACTGACAGTTTTCGTCAGAGGCAGTCATTGCTTCTGAGAGGCAGGGGACTGGTAAGAGGAGTAGGAGAACAGCAGGCCAGCATGGAAGAGAGAACAGAAAGAAGCACCTGTCAGAGGAAATGATAGCGTTCACGTGGCACTGTGTTACTTTATAGTCTGGAGTAGGCCAAAGACAAATAATATGTAAAGATGTACAGTGAAAAGAACCGTACCATCCCTTTCAACTGTCCAGTTTTCTTCCAGACAACCAGTGGTATTGTCTATATGTCCTTCCAAAGATAGATCATGCATATGTAGAAAACACATTATATAGTATTTGTCCCCCTTGTTTATACAGACAGCAGTATTACGTGGATTTGTGTGCAGTATATTTTTTCTGTGTTAGAGAATTTTTCTGAATTGATACATGAAATGTTTATTCACCGTTGTGATGATTACAAAGCATTCCATTATATGGATGTATAATTTATTATATACTTGTTTTTTATCTCATAGATTTGAAAGTGGTATTGCAAATGTAATTTTGATTTTTATTTCTTTTTGTGAAGTTGGGTATGTTTGTATGTGTTTATTGATTTTCTTTTTTTTATACAGTTTAACAAGAGGTTTCATATGGTGGCATCCTTGGAAGACCACACAGTGAAATATTCATAGACAGGCAGAATGTGTCAGTATTTCTAGGGAAGAAACATTCTAGGGAGAGTCTTGTAATTTCCTGAAATTTCCCTGGCTTTGACTCTCTAGACAGTTGCTTTGGTTTGGGAAATAAATTGCATAAGTGTTGGGACCTAGCCATTCTCATGTTATAACTGATGTTCTTTGTGGTTCAGAAAGCACTGATGATGATAAAATTGTCCAGTACCATTGGGAGGAACTTAAGGGGCCTCTGAGAGAAGAGAAGATTTCTGAAGATACAGCCATATTAAAACTAAGCAAGCTTGTTCCCGGGAACTACACCTTCAGGTAAATTTGAATTCAGCTTCAGGTTGACCACAGTGTGCACCCGCCATGGTTTTACCTGCTTGACGGAGGGACTCTGACCAATGTCAGTTCATTGTGGAATTGCTTAGTCATGCACCCTTTGTTCCACTGGTTTCCCAATTCGTGTCTGTCTTGTGATCACTCTAGTGGTAGCTTTGTAGAACATGATCCTTGCCTGGTAGATCAGGACCTACCACACTTTGTATTTCTCAGAGCCTTACTTGGGAGATCTCCAAACATCTTCTAGGATCTCTGAATTGAGTGAAAGGACCCATCTTCTTTGCATTTTCTCAGGTAAAATCTAGATGAAACTTTCTCCCATATTGTTTCTTCCCTTTGGGAAATGTTTCTACCCTTAGTGTGCTTCAAAAATCTGTACTTTTTGGGCCGGGGATTTAGCTCAGCGATTCGGTGGCCTGCCTCGCAAGGACCCAAGTTCAATCCCCAGTACCACCAAAAAAAAAAAAAAAAAATGTACTTTTGAATAGTGGCTTATTTGAATATGATTTATAGGATCTTTAGTGGGAGTTTTTAGAGAACTTGATTAAAGAAAGTGCTCTGGGAAGCTAGTTTCAACATTTTAGAATGTGCTTCATAAGGCTTTAAGGCTAAATAGTGTAATCCTTGTATTTATATAATTCCTTTCATGTTACAAAGTTCTTATACATTAATATATAGAGGCAATACTGTCCTCATTGTATAGCTGGAGGAATGAAGCTGCTTGTGTTTAATGACCTCTGCGATCCCACAGAAGTTAAAACAGTTCTCCTGACCCTCAAATCAGGCCTCATTCTACTTCACTCCTTCACTTGATCCACATAGATTCTGTTTATGCTTCCTTGAGTGCCTTTCTCAAGCTGTTGAAATTCTACCATCCTTAAAGACTTGCCTGATTTTCCATGAAACCCTACAAGACCTCTCTAGGAGGAAAGACTATGACTCCCTCTTTCCTGTTGTGCTCCATGCCTCACTGACACCTCCCATAGTGTGGCGCTTATTCATGGGTGTCTGTCTTTCTGTGGAACTGAGACTCATCAGGCTTTGGATATTGCTGAGAACACAGATTAGGAGTGTTTCAGCACAACCTTTCCATAGACATCAGTATGCAAGTTCTGATTGGCAGCATTCTCCCCAACTCAAGGCTTGAAGTGAATGGAAGTAGCTTCCCATCCAGTAAGATCGGAGCCTTCTCATTGGTTTAAAATGAAAATTTGAGTTGATTTTTTTCTTAGACATCTAATATGGGAAGTTTTCTGCTTACAAAATTTAGTCTAGGCTGAGTTGATCCTTTTTTTTTAAAAAAAAAATGTGAGAATAAGAGCTGATATTTCTTGAACATTTACTATATGCTGGGTACTGTTCTGAGCTCTTTGCTTGTGGCAGCTCATATAATCCTATGATTACTCTTATTCTACAGATTAGGAAACTTGGGCTCTTAGAGGTTAAATAATTTGTCAGATAACTGTCTGACTTCAGAGTCTGAGTTTTTAAACATAAGGAGTTGGGCAGAGCGGCGCAGGCCTGTGATCCCTGTACTCGGAGGCAGGGGAATAGCTGTGGCCTGGACATAGAGTTCAAGGCCAACCTGAACTACATAGTGAGGCCCTGTCTCAAAACAGGCAGACAAACCAAAACAAAACACCCCCTACACACAAATTGTAGTCAATGTAGGCCTACAATTTGTTGGGTGGCTAGAATACTGTACTGGATCAATTCTTTTTTTCCAGTCCTCTTTTTTTTAAAGATTTTAATCTGTGACATGATCGAATTGGATTGCATTTGCTGCAAGGTCTAATCTGGTTGTAGTTCTCTTACCACCTCCTTTCACCTGCTTTTGTATGGCAGTAGTCTCTTCCTAGCCCTGTAGTCAGCTCCTGTTTGGCTTCAGGACTCTTTGGGATGAAAGAGCAGTGGACAGCTGTCATTTTCTGTTAACTCACTCCTGCACTGGCACTTGAGACAAGTGGGGTATGTTAATGATGACACAGGGACGGGGGAAAAGTGAGAACCGAGACCTGTCGTGTAAAGGTACAAGATCCCAATGATGAATGTAACTGTACTGTGTACCTAAAATGTACCAATAAACTCAATTTAAAAAATGATAAAAACAACATACCTGGAGAAATAACAGGGAAACTAGAAAAGAGGCAAAACACCTGTGATTTTCTTTTTCCAGTATTTTCAGATTCGTACATGTGTGTGTGTCAGGGCTATGTGCATTTTCCCTAAGGCCCTAATAATATCTCCTTCAGACCACAGGAGAAAGGAAGGTTATAGATAAAACTCCACAGATGTCTGGCCCTCTCTGAGTCTGGTGGTGAAATTTAAACAAACTGCATGTCTTTTCTGTGCCTTTCCTGTCAGGGAAATGGAATCATCCCAAACCTCCTTGCTTGCTTATGTTCACATTCTGAGGTGGCATGAGAAGCTTTAGGCTGTTCAGCTGGAAGGCATCATTTAGGTAAAATCCTGTTCTTATAAAAGAACATTTTTTTCTCTTGCAAATCCTGTTTTTCACTGGCACAAACTGTGGGCCTGTTGCGTAGGAGAATTCATTTCTATCTCAAGCTCCTGCCTAACCGGAGCCAGCACTCCTGGTCCGTCCCAGGGGCTGGGTACCCAGGTTACCCACCCTTGTGATATGCAGACAGCTGAAATGCATCATGGGGGCCACCTGCTGCAGACAGTGTGTTCTTTGTAGCATGGCATCTTGGAACTCCATGAAACCAGGGGCCAGGGGTTCTCTTCTTGAGATTGGGCTTGTATCTTGGCTCACAGTGTTATGCTGGGCAGATGACTTGGAATGCCTCCTGCAGACTGACTGTGTATATACTCTCTGTGGCTGTTATAAAAGGTCTCAGCATACAGGTGAGCATGGGCTGCAGAGCAAACTGGTGCTGGGTGTTTATTGTCTGCATTCAGATCCTGAGTCTGCTGTTGTCAAGCTGTGTGACCTTGGGCAGGTTATCCTGCTTCTTTGCCTCAGTTTCCTCCTATTGTAAGGAGTAAGATGAAGATACTACTGTACAGAGCTATTCTGTGGATTTAGTGAGCTACAAAGCATTTGGAACAGTGCCTGGCACATAGTAAGCCTTCAATCAGTGTTGTCTTCTGGTGTTACTCTCTACTTTTCTAAGGAGAATGGGTAAGAGTGGGTGATCCTGTTACCCTGCTATTTCTCTAGTCTCGATTTTCAGTCCTCTAGCTTTATTCCTCTTCTCTAAACCCATCTGTTTGTTGCTCTGCTCTCTCTATCTTGATAGCTTGACTGTAGTAGACTCTGATGGAGCTACCAACTCCACCACTGCAAACCTGACTGTGAACAAAGCTGTGGACTACCCCCCTGTGGCCAACGCAGGCCCCAACCAAGTGATCACCCTGCCACAAAACTCCATCACCCTGTTTGGAAACCAGAGCACCGATGACCATGGTATCACCAGCTATGAGTGGTCTCTCAGCCCAAATAGCAAAGGAAAAGTGGTGGAGATGCAGGTAGGAGGGAGTGTTTCATGGCTTCTTTTTCTCAGGGGACATATTGCTGCTGGATTGGGTCACCCATCCAGGGTTTATTTCTGTTCCACTTTAATCACTAAAGTCAGATTTGTGCATCTAGATTTTTTAAAAATCCAAAAACAAATCCAGGAAGATTTAGGGGCCTGGAGCCTTTGATTAATGGGGTAGCAACAATTTTTTTTCCCCCAGTACTGGGGACCAAGGGACATTCTACTACTGAGCTACATCTCTACTTTACCCCCATTTTTTTCTTTTCTTCTTACTTCAAGACAGAGTCTCACTAAGTTGCCCAGACTGGGCTTGAACTTGTAATCCTCCTGCCTCAGCCTTCCAAGAAGCTGGGATTACAGTTGTGTGCCACAATGCCTGGCTCAAGCAACAATCTTTTTCTTAAACCTTTAGTATTAGAAGAAAAGGTTGGATGAGAAGTACAGTTGCTCTTGCTGACTAAAGCCTGAGTGCAGGGTCCTCTGCTCTTTGGTTCCAGCTGGACATTTCCATGTGGAAGTGTGGTCTCACCGTCACCTACTAGTCCAGCTTTTTAAAAGCAGTCAGAGCTTGGTAACTATGTGAAATTTCCAAATTTTTAGACACTGGTTTTTTTTTTGTTTGTTTGTTTTTTGAGACAGGGCCTCACTGTGTAGTTGAGACTGACCTGGAACTCACTGTGTAGCCCAGGCTGGTCTCGAACTCACAGCGATCCTCCTGCCTCAACCTCCAGAGTGCTGGGATTACAGGCATGCGCCACCACGCCCGGCTAGACTACCAGTTTTTGCCTAATGTTCTACAGGAAGTTCTTGCATTGGAAATTTGCCCTAAATTATTTATAATGTTCCTTCTGATTCCCAGGATTCTGTTTCTAGATGTGAGGCAGGACTTAAAGCTCACAGTATACCTGGACTCAGTTCATTTAGTGTGTTAGAATCCTCCGCTGCTGTAGAATCTGTTAGCAAGATGTCTCATCTTGTCTGATTCAGCAGTCATTAGTTACGCTGAACGGGGCAGTAATAGCCCAACTAATTTAGGTTTAGAAAACTGATATAATAATTTCTGCCAGAGTAGGATTTACTGTGGGATGTTGGTATTCTGCAAGTCCACTTTTCCACCTCTTACTTTCCGTATGTAGGGTGTAAGAACGCCAACCCTACAGCTCTCTGCAATGCAAGAAGGAGACTATACCTACGAACTCACAGTGACCGACACAATAGGACAGCAGGCCACTGCTCAAGTGACTGTTATTGTGCAGCCTGGTAAGTTCCCTCCTTGGGGATCAGGCTCTTCTAATGGCTGTTCCCTTTAACTTCGGGGATAGGCGGGTTTGGGTTCTGAGCTGTATGAGAGTAGAAACAGAAGGCACCAAGCTCTACAGCCTCTGAGAATAACTTCTTTCATCTGTTCCCCTTGTGCTTTCTCCTTAGCTAGAGATTCCAAGCCTTAGGTTGTGCCCTTTCCTTGGCTAGTTATCAACCTAGGAGATGGAACCTATGTCAACTCAAATCTTACGCTGTATTTTTTTTTTTGTACCAGGGATTGAACTCAGGACCTTATGCTTATGAGGCAGGTGGCAGCACCACTGAGCTAAATCCCCGGCCCTCTTACTGTGTTTTTTAAGGGCCAGCTTAAAACCCACTTCCTTAGGAAAGTCCTGTCTTTTCACTCAAGCCCTACAGAATTAGATTTCACATTTAGCATGGCATTTAGCATGTTATAATACATCCCTGTGTTCTATTATGTTTCTTTCAGAATTGTTTGATATACAGCTGGGTGTGGTGGCACATACCTGTAATCTCAGCACTTGGGGAAGTTCAAGCCCGGCCTGGCAACTCATTGACTTAGGGAGACCCTGTCTCAAAGCTAAAAAAAAATTAAAAGGTCTGAGCATGTAGCTCAGTATAAAGGCCCTGAGTTCAGTCCCCAGCACCAAGAAGAAAAAAAAAATTGTTTGGTATTTTTCAAGTTCTGCTGTATTCATTGTGAGCTCCCTGCTGGAATCCATCTCTCCCACGCATCTGGCAGAGCAGTGGGCTCAGGGGCAGAGTTCCTGTGGCTACCAGAACAGATGCCCCATTGTGTCCTCTCCATTTCTACATGGAGTGGTTGCTTTTGACCTCTGTCTCTCTCTCTCTAGAAAACAACAAGCCTCCCCAGGCAGATGCAGGCCCAGATAAAGAGCTGATCCTGCCCGTGGACAGCACAACACTGGACGGCAGCAAGAGCTCAGATGACCAGAGAATCATCTCCTATCTCTGGGAAAAGACACAGTGGGTGTTGTTGACACAGAACTCAATCTTTGCAAGGCTCTAGGCCAATGATGACGAACCTTTTAGAGCTTTCAGTGATACAAACGGCCCGCTGCAGCACACCTGCCATGGGTTTACCACCACTGCTAGGCCTTGGAATAGCAAGAGTTTAAGAGTTGACTTGCTCTTACTGGCTTATCCAGGAGGATGATTGATAAAGAAATGTTTACAACCCCAAGCTTTAATTTAGGAAAATGATTCTATAAATAGTTTTTGTAAGAAAAGAGGAATGCTTACTATCAGCTCCCAGGTAGCACTGCTTTTTCAGGTACGGTCCACCTGCTGAAATGCGTAGTTTAATTACACAGGAGGGGTGAGCTCTGAGGTAATGGAGCAGAAAAATACTGTTGCTCAGAATAAACTGGATGGGGCTGGTGAGGGGGGCGCAGGGCAAGCAGTTACTATGAGGAATTGAAAATTCATCTATGAAATGAAAGTATTACTTTCTTATTGTTTCCTACAAAACACTATTTACCAATTACGATAGCTAGAGGCCAGAGGCTATAGCCAGAACTATGCTAATTAACTGAAATTATCTAATTGAATCACTTCTGGTCTCAGTTTCTTTCAGCTCCTGTTTAAAGGATAGCAAATTGAACTCAGATTATGTGCAGGACCCCTCTGGGAGCAAAAGAATCCCAGTGAAGAGTTAAAAGCATTCTCAGTTTTCTATGGAAATAGAACAGACTGGGTTTTGGGGTTTTCAGATACACACACATGCACACACTTGTTTTTTTATTACTAGGGCATCAGAGATTTGTGGGAAAGGGTTTTAATTTTACTGTAGAAACTATTGAGTTTGCTGAGTTGGATGCTAGAAATTTTTCTCTCTGCTCTTCTGTCTTCTGGAGAACCGATCTTCAGCTCCCTATGTCTTCCTTGTAACCGTTTATTGAGCGCAGGCCTAATAAACTTTTGAGCTCAGTTTTCTTAGTGCTGGCAAAGAGATAATGCTTAGCAGAGCTTCTTGGATGAGAATCCGTTTCAGGAGAGGATACCAAAGCCAGAGATGGTAAGACTAAGAAGGAGAACAACACAGAGCGGACTCGGGCCTGCAGGGGTCTGTGCTTGTCCTGGTTGGAAGGCGAGTGAGGCTCCTTGGCCGGGCACAGCCCTGGGCCTGGATGTCGGCAGGCAGCCGCCTTCCTGCTGCAGCGGCTCCCTGGGCACAGGGAGCCCCCCACCCCATGTGGTACCCTGCTCCGCTGTGGGCCTGTGTAGGAGCTGGAGGGATCTTCAGGGATAGCTGCAGAGATGATGGCTTTGTCGTGGAGCCCCTCTGCCACCTTGCCCCATTTTATCGCTTTGACTTTTCACCAGGAGGGCTTTGGGCGTGTGATTAAGAAATGCATTTTACATCTTTGCTGGCAAGAGCCGAACCAACTAGTGGGCCAGAAACGCTTCTCAGAAACTCACCCTGAAGTGACTCTTTGATCACAGACCTGCTCAGAGAACTTTATTCCTTTTACAAAGTGGAACAAGAGTTTGGATGTTCTAGAAGCTCGTATAAGAATAAGCCTAGAAGTGTTTGAAAGCTGGTGAGTGGAATTTTCTGACCAGCAGGTAGCCTGCATTTTGGGGCCAAGTGGCACTTTGTCCAAATGGAATATTTTTGGGTTTTTATTTATTTATTTTTTCAAATGGAATATTTTTAAACATGTCCTATCAAGATCTGGGAAACAATTGTTCATGTCTTAGCTGAGGTCATCATTGTTCCCTGCTGCTGTGTTAGAGACAGGAGAGCAGCAGACGGGTACAACTCCACCCTCTCTTTGTCCAGGGGACCCGATGGGGTGCAACTGGAGAATGCTAATAGAAGTGTCGCCACTGTGACTGGGCTGCAAGTTGGGACCTACGTGTTCACCTTGACTGTCAAAGATGAGAGGAATCTGCAAAGCCAGAGCTCTGTGAATGTTATTGTCAAAGAAGGTACCACCCTGCTTTGGGTTTGTACAGCAGCCTCTTTGGTCGGTTAGCTGAGGAACATGCCACGTTCTGCTGGCTGCAGAGGGTTATCAGAGGAGGTAGGGAGGAAGGCTGGGGTTAGGGCAACGGTTGCTTTTCACAGCGACCTCTAATTACGAGTGACTGTGAGGTGAATCTTAACCTCCCTCCCTCTCCTTCCTGTGCCCACCCACCTTCTACTTGCTTCCTTCCTCCTTTCCTTCCTCCCCACCTTCCTCTCTTTCTTCCTCCCATAATCCTCCCCTTCTTCCCTCCCTCCCTCTCTCCGTTTCTCCCTTCCATCTCAAATGAAAAAATTAAGGCTTTTTTTTCTTTATATCTTGATTTTACTTCTCTGCTCTGAAGACCTAGGGTTTGTGACTCTCCTGCTAGCTACAGTGACATCTGCTGTCCGGCCTTAGAATGACTTCACTGCACGCAGCTTTCTGTGCTTATCTTGTGAGCCTACAGATGAGGCCAACCTGAGGCCAGGCGTTGATGGGCCTGGCCCTGGTTTGTGGGCACAGTGACCAGTGAGACCGTGGGAGAGGCCCTAAGCTGATAGTAGGAAAACTGTGAGATATGCAGGTGATGTCCTGATACGGTCTACTGTGCTGAATAAATACTGAATTACACCCTGCAAATGAAGCTCAGGGTCTGAGAGGTCTTTCCCCCTTTTCTCTTGTAAAGTACCAAAGGAGGAATAGAAGAGATAGTCAGAGAATATCATTTTAAGACATTTTAAAGAAGAATTTGTGATGGTAGCTGGGGGTAGCTTGAAGCTCAAGGCTTTAAGCTCTTAAGGCCTTTGTTTCCATTCACCGTCTCCCTCCGAAGCTGAGAACCGGCTTCCTTCAGGAAGGCTGCTGTGGGACTGTGAGACTGTCGGGGGAGGACGCTTGTTCTCTGCTGTCCAGTGTCAGGAGAATGTATGTGTGGGTGGGACTGCAGCCTCGGCTGTACTTTCCTGGCGGCTGTATAGCTGCCTGCTTGGTTGCTTGGACAGGCATTGGAGCAGCTCTCCCTGATGATCTCAGTGTTTGCCACAAGCATCATGAAGTAGCATTCCTTCTTTTCCAAAATGTCACTCTGTCCCATGTGTCTAATTTTTTTTTTGGCTAGAAATGAACAAACCACCTGTAGCCAGAATAACTGGAAATGTGGTGATTACCTTGCCCACGAACACAGCAGAGCTGGATGGTTCCAAGTCCTCAGATGACAAGGGAATAACCAGCTACCTCTGGACTCGAGATGAAGGGAGTCCGGCAGCAGGGGTGAGTGTGCTGGGAGCTGGAGAGACACACAGGGTCTAAAGTCTTGGGTTGGGTAAAGAAAAGGAACTTACACTTCAGTATCTGTTTTATCCAGGGAACCAACCTTAGTTTAACCCTGAAATCCAGGGAGGCTAAGTGATTTACTTGGTCACTCCCTGAGCTAGTGTGGCACAGAATGGGTTTCTGTCCCTTGATCCTAGCAACTGTGGCCCCCAGTACTCTTATGGGTCAGAAAAAGGGGAAAGTTGAAACTGTGGCAGAAACAGCAGCTGACTCCAAGAGTGGTGTGATGCTTTGTTTTGCAACATGACCGTTTGTCAATCTTACAGGAGGTGTTAAATCACTCTGACCACCACTCTGTCCTCTTCCTTTCCAACTTGGTCGAGGGAACCTACACATTTCACCTGAAAGTGACAGATGCAAAGGGTGACAGTGACACAGACCGGGCCACAGTGGAGGTGAAACCCGGTGAGTTCACTTAAGACTGAGTGGAACTGCCAGATTGGGCTGTGAAGACCTCTATCCTGAGTGCTTCCCCCATAGCATGGACCAAGCCAGATGGCAAGTCCAGCTTTTAAAAAATCTTAGCAACCTCACGCTGAGACAGCCTGGTCCAATAGCACCCCTTGGACTACGCAGGGAGGTAGACCTCCCCTGCTTATCTCAGATGATGAAACCGAAACTCAGAGAGGGAAGGGCTTGCTCAGTGTCACACAGCAGTTGTGTCAGAGCCAGCTTTTGTGTCCCCAATCCAGCATTTCCTCCTCCACTTGTGACTGAAGAGAGAGGGCTCGGGTGCACTGGGAATCTGAGGCCAAGAATAGCTTGAGTCATGATGTCTCATCAGCACCCAGATGCAGAAAACAATTTATTTTTATAAGTTGAGCCTCAGGCTTTATCTGACAACCCTGGGAAGGTAAAGTAACCGGAGTGCTGTATATTTTTCAGATTTTTCAGGAAGAAAATTTCCTTCCTAAATAGAATGATGTTTTGTTTTGCTGGGAGGCTAATTTGGTGCTAAGAAAGAACTGAGTATGCAGGTGGGGAGGAGCTTTAAAACCCCCATGCTTCTGAGGAGCTGGTATTAACTTTAAGCTAATCATCCATTACCTGGCCAAGTCCATGGAAGTCTTAGGCAGGAAGGGATCCCAGAAGGACTTTCAGTCCTCACCCTGCTTCTAGGAAGGACAAGAGCTAAGACACCAGAGTCTCTGCTGTGTCTAAAATCGGATCCCAGATAGTCCACGAGTTATGTAATCATCCAACAGAACAGGCCAGGAGTACATCCAACTGTATGGGTCAGGGATTCTGAGCAATGACTTTCAACTTCCCGATGTGGAACGATCTTTAGGGCATATTCAGAAGTAAAGCATGAATGGTGTCCTCATTCTAGAGCTATGAAGAGTGCAGCTGTGAGGTTGCTCTAAGGAAACCCTCACATCTTGGCTGCCTAGGCTCTTTGTGTTTACTGTTTTTAAGCCCACAAGGATGGACACATTCTGTTAATGGTAAGATGGTTGAGGTGAATGTTTTCCTCCCACTGTCTTAGACAACGTACAGTAGGTCAGTGAGAATCAGATGGGAGCCAGGAGAGGCTCTTGACACCCCCACCTTCCCTGGGGAGCTCGACATTCCCAGACAGAGGCTTTTATAACAGAGGCTGCAGCACTCTCTCTTCCCTGTCCCTTCACTAAGCCCCACTACCTGCTGCTTCAGCCTCATCCCTAGTTCATGTGTGGCACTTCCCGTGCTGGTCTAAAGCTTTCTAAGCCAGCTCCACTTGCCTTATCATCAGGAATCACCGTCATCCCATTTGAAGGAGGTCTCAGTGCTGTCTCCTTTCCCTCCTGTGCCAAAGCAAATGCACTGTGGCAGGTCTGTGTTAACTCTCCTGCTTCTAAAGCCATTACTGATCCACGTGCTTTCCAGATCCCAGGAAAAACAACCTGGTGGAGATCATCTTGGATGTCAGCGTCAGTCAGCTAACTGAGAGGCTGAAGGGGATGTTCATCCGCCAGATTGGGGTCCTCCTGGGGGTGCTGGATTCCGACATCATTGTGCAAAAGATTCAGCCGTACACGGAGCAGAGGTAGCTGGGCAACAAATGGGGGGAGAGAAGGACAGACCAGGGGCCTCTGGGCTTCTTGACTGAGCGGAGAAATAGTGGGGATAGACGGAGAAGGGTGGGCTCTGACCAGGGACCGCTCTTGTTATCTGTCTCATTAATGAACTTGCTTTTGTAGTACAGGCCACTTCCTCTGAGTTAGACACTCAACCAGGTGCTCCATGTACAAGGTCAGAGGTGGTCCGCCACTGTTACAGACCACACTCTAGAAAGTGAGATAATCAGGCAGACAAGGCCCCTGGCAGCAGGACACCTCAGAGGCAAAGGCAGCCCATTCTTCCAGAGCTGGGTAGGAGGTACCCTAAAGACTTCCACAAGTACCACTTGCATTGACCAGTGTAGAACTAGGAGGAAGTTCAGGAGAGGGACAGTGTGAGCAATGGCCCTGCAATGGCCCTGCGGGGCAAGTGCAGGGATTCTTCTGGAAGAAGTAAGTTGGCTCAGAGCGGGGCAGGCCCCATGACATGGTCAAAAGGAAGCTAACTTTGGAAATTGAGACTGACTATATGCAAGTGAAGGAGTTTAGTTGGGATAGTTTGGATGAGAGGACTCAAAATAGTTTGTTTTAGTGTATAAAATTTTCTTTCTTTGTTTTTAAAGCAAGGATGATCCTGTTTTAGATTTTGTTCAGGGAGATCAATAATGTGGAGGTTCCACTGAAATAAAGAGAGACTCAAGTCTGGGAGACCAATCAGGGAGCTTCTGGTCTACTATAGTGGTGGCAAACTCTGAGATAAGGCAGTGGCAGAAGTAGAAAAGAACACAGACAAAATTCAGAGGCAAACCAGCAGACCTTGGTGTCCTTGGGTGGGAAGGTAAGTGGAGGCATCTTGGGGAGGCATTGGGTTTGGGGGCCCTGAATGGGGCTGGGAGATCCAAATGGTTAAATGAAGTTAGTGGGTAGAAGGAACCCATTGTGGAACCTGTTTAATGGCCCATGTCGGGACATGTACTGCAGTTGAAAGGACAGGCTGGAACTTGAGGTGGAAGGAAGAGCGAGAGGTCAGGAGTCACTGGGATCCAGGCAGAAGTCAAAGCCGTGAGGAGAGTTGAGTCACACTGTGACAAGAGGATTGTGGACGGAGCTCCGGAGGACGCAGTATTTAAGGAAGAGGGAGAGAAAGAAGAGATACATAGCAAAAGAAACCAGGAAGAGCAGTCAGGGAGGCAGGAGGGAGGCAGGCAGAAGGCCATCTGGCAGTGGCTGCCGGCAGTTACGGTGCGATCTGGTAGTGCGGTTGCCCGAGGCGTCAGATGCCTGAGCATCAGCGTGACAGTGAGCGAGGACGTGTGTGATCTGAGGGTGCCGAGAGGTACACACCAACCTCTGCAGGAGCTAGTGCTGGAAGTGCTGTGGGAGATAGGATGGAAACAACGTGAGCTGTCTACCACCTGAGGGAAAAGTGCTGAGGATAATGAGGTGGCAGAGATGGCATATTTCATGGGGGCCGGTCTGGGAGCTGAGGGTGCTCTGGAGACAGGACGGGAGGAGCTGGGCCATGGGGAAATGTCATGGCCCTGTGTTACTGGCGGCAAGTATAGAGGCAAGAAGTGGCAAATGGTAAAGGCTGGCAGCTCCAGTGAATGATGCTGGGGTCTGAGTATGGGTTAGAGACAGGACAGGAGCACGTGGTTCCCGACTCTCACTACACAGGTGAACACACTTCCAGAGCCTCTTCCTAGCAGTGTTTTAAGTGGCACTTAAAATACCTCCTCAGAGAATCTTGATATGAGGTCAAGGATAGAAACAGCATGGTTACGACCTTCCCATTTACTCATTTACTGAGATACGCAGGCAGGCAGGCAGGCAGAGAGAGAGACAGAGACAGAGACAGTGCACACTAGGCTCAGCAGCCTGGGAATAAAAGCAGGGAGGATGGCTGCTTGGATTGCTCCAAGTTGAGGGAATTGGCTGGCTAGAAGGGGTGGGAAGAGGTTAGCCTAACCACTGTGAGAGCATGGTTAGCGGCTTCACTCAGATTTGCCACACTGCCTGTGGGGCAGAAGGAAGAGAGAAGCATCTGAACTTCTCTAGGTTTCTGGCTTCCCCTGGTTTGATTTAGCTGAGGAAAGGAGGAGTGTGTGCACGGAGGGAAAAGCAGGGGCCTGGATCTGAGCAATTCCATCCTTAGTGTGAGCCCTGTAAAGTACAGAAATTTCTTCTTGCAACCTGGTAATCACCTGTGAACATTCTAGCATCTATTTTGTAAGTGATATTGAGGATTAAATAAGATAATGTTTATATAAGTCTCTTAACGCATAGGGCATAATTAATGGTTGACACCACAGATGTCTTTATTAGTACATATTTACAGTACATAACAGTCACATTCGTTTGGTGGATTGGCATATGTATATATTTTGATTATTTTCAGTCCCTTTACTCCCCATTCCCTACCCTTCCCCTTTACCCTGATGTTCTTCTCCATCTTCAAAAAATCTACCGTTTTGTTTCCTACCATCTGTCCTTGATTTCACTCTTGTATTTATTTACATCATAAATTTATTGAGGCATGTTGGGTTTGAGGCATCTGGGAAAGATCTGAGGTCATTATTCTTGGAAATATTTCCAGGTATTGATGGGTCACTGTTGGTCCTGTAGGGAGAGGAGGTAAAGTTGTGAGGGTCATTGGTATAGAGGTAGAAACTGACATTATAACCGTGGGATAGGTAACTGAGAGAAAATAATGGGAAATAGACCACACATCTTTTAAAATAGTTTCTTGATTCTGGAACATGTAAGGCCAAATTGCTAACTTACTGTACAGCAAGGATTTATTTGATGACAGTGCTTCCCAAACCTTTATGTCATCCCATTTATAGAAAACGGTACTATTTACGTTGCACCTTGGGACAAATAGACAAGGCTACTTGTGCTGGAAGCAGCTAGACTGGGGCTGCCCAGATGCTGAGAGGGTCGGTACCGTGAGCACATCTGTAAACCACATGTGACACACTGACTGGGAAAGTTCAATCTATAAGACAAACATGGCACGCAGGCAATCAGAGATTAAGGGCAAGGCCTGGAGAGTGGGTTTTGTGCTACCTAGGTGAGAGTTTAGCCATAATCTGTCTTGGACAAAATGATAATCAGAAAGAGATTCTGGGCATGGAGTAATATAATTTGCAACCAGCCACACCATTGTATTGGGTCTTTCTTTCTGCCATCACTGTAATAGTCATTTTGGCAATGTTTTGGCCTCTGCATAATCTTGATGCTTTGCAACAATTTATATTTTACAAAGCACTGTTGTTTTACAAGTAACCCGGCAGCACCCCCATTTTAGCTGTGAAAAGGCTGACCATGGGACGTAGCCATAACCAATTCTCCATTCTTCTGATCCTCCTATTAGCTGGGAACCTCAGGTTGTCCTACAGAAGTACAGGCTTTGAAGTAAGACATAACAGGCTCCCCAGACATAACTGGCTCTGTCATAATTAACTGTGTGACCTTGTGCAAGTGCTCAACCCCTCCGAGCCCAGTGTTGTCCTCTGTAAAAGGAAGACGACACTGACAACACCTTTCTCACTGGCTTGCTGTGAGGGACTGCGTGTAACACTCAGCACAGGGTCTGGCACAGACAGAAGGGACTTAGCAACGGGGGCTACTGCTGCTGCTCCAGCTCACTTCAGCTCATTCATATTGTCGCATGTCTCTGCAGCACCAAGATGGTATTTTATGTTCAAAACGAGCCTCCCCACCATGTCTTCAAGGGCTATGAGGTGGCAGCAATGCTCAAGAGTGAGCTGCAGAAGCAAAAGGCAGACTTTCTGATATTTGGAGCCCTGGAGATCAATACTGTCAGTGAGTAGTTCTGGGAAGTTGGGAGCTAGCGCTTACCTTGGTCCTCAGCTCGCCTCCAGTCCCTGCTGTCCTTGGCCTGTTCTCCTTCTTCTGGAACCTCAGATATCCCTTTTCCTTCACTGCCATGATCATGAAGAACCTCTGTTCATTACGGCGTTCTTACCTGGGGGCCTGTGGGTCCCTGAGACAGCACTCAAGTTGGCTGTGAGCTTGAATGGGAAAAATTATATCTTTATTTTCACTAACCTCAGACCAAAAGTTATAATGTCCTTCAGTTATGAAGGAAGGTATTATTTGCAGAATCTGTGAGCTTGAAGCAGTAGAAAGTAATTTTCTATCATAGTTCTTGACAAAATAGCATTTTTTACTCATCATTACTTCAAAATTACAATAGTTATTACTTGCTAATAGATCTTTTTACTTAACATTTTCTTTAGTTTCTGTTTTTGGTACTGGGGATCAAACTTGGGTCCTTGCGCTTGTGAGGCAGGCGGCAGAACCACTGAGCTAAATCCCGGTCCTACTTAACATTTTGATAAAAGCAAACACATTTTTTCAAACATTAGTATTTTAAAATATTTAAAAACCACATTAAGAGCTGGCATGGTGGTACATGGGTGTAATTCCAGGACTCTGCGAGGCTGAGGATTTCAAGTTTGAATCCAGACTGGGCAAATTACTGACTTAGAAATTCGTGTCTCAAAATTAAGAAGGGCTGGGGATGTAGCTCAGTATGAAGGCCCTGGGTTTGATCCTTGGTATGAAATACACACACACACACACACACACACACACACACACATCAATGTAACCATTTCCTGTGTAATCCTATATTATATTTCTCTAATTGTATTATTCTGAGAAGTATATAAAAGACTGACAGTCACTGATTTAGAGAACAAGGGCAACTGACTGCAGCCATCTCTCTTGCTGCTGCCTCCATCTCAGGCCAACATGATGGTGACCACAGCATCAGCAGTGCTTGAAGACTGTCAGAGCACTGGGCATGGTTCTTTCACGGCTTCCCTGACCCTGACTTTCTCTCTTCTCCTGCCACCTTCAGCATGTCAGCTGAACTGTTCCGACCATGGTCACTGTGACTCATTCACCAAACGTTGTATCTGTGACCCTTTTTGGATGGAGAATTTCATCAAGGTGCAGCTGAGGGATGGAGACAGCAACTGTGGTGAGTCCGTGTGGCTCCATGCCAGAGCTTTGGCTAGAATGTGGCTCTGTGCTGAGGGGGTGGCTGTTGGTGTTTCTGAGGCAGATGCGCAGGCGAAGAGAACTCTGTGTATTTTCTGTTTGCAAAAGATTTTTCCTTCTTCCTCCACAGGTTAGAGAAAGCTCTGAGGCAGTCATGTAAGAAGCAGGCTTACATTAGGCCCCTCTCGCTGCACACTGCAGCCTAATCTGACCCACTGAAAGGCCTGCTGTCATTTAGGGGCACCTGCATGCTTGGCCTAATGGAAGTTGCTGTCCCCTTAGAGCCTGTGCTCCTGCACATGGCCGCAGTGCCTGAGAGTGCTTCTGGAGCAGGGCCTGGGACACAGGCACATTTCAGAAGGTTGTAAGCTTCAAGGTCTGACCTTCCCTGGGAATCCTGGATGCATTAATATGCATAGTATGAAGCCACCTCCTGCCTGAGGTGCCTGCTTTTCATCCTGTCTCTGCCCAGCCCTCACTGTTTTGATTTTTGCAGAGTGGAGCGTGTTGTATGTTATCATTGCCACCTTTGTCATTGTTGTCGCCTTGGGAATCCTGTCTTGGACTGTAATCTGTTGTTGTAAGAGGTAAGATGGCTTCTCTTTTGAAATTTATTTGGGCTAATTGCTTCTCAGCCTTTTGGCTAAGATCAGGTGAAATTTATCTTGTCATAGACTATCCTGAGAGAGGTATGTGACACCTTCCACATGGAGGGACAGGACTGAGTCTCCAGTCATAGGTGGAGTGGTTTGGCCCACCCAAGGCCTGTGCAAGAAGGCCTCGTCAGTGAAGTATCTTGTCACTGCAGAGATTTGGCACTGTGAGGTGGAGGAGGGTGTGGGCTAGATCAGATTCAGATCCTGTCCTGCGATGGTTCCCACCTCAGCTTCACACTTGGACCCAGGAGTTTTTATTCTCCCTTCCTTTGTAGTTGGGAACTGTGCATGTAGGTTTTTACACAGTTGTAGAGTCAGGTCTGCAATGTATGTGAACTGTTCTAGGGTTTTTCATTTTGAGTCTTTCTATCTGACAATACTGCATGGTTACTTGCATGTTTTTCATTATTAATAAGTATGATTTCTACGTTTACTATGTGTTGCAGTAACACTTTATAGGTTATATCTTTTTATATACCTTTTGCCATTTTATAGATAAGGAAACTCAGGTTCAGAAAAATTACATTACCTGTCCGAGGACATAGTGACACAGCTGGGATTTAATCTGCAATATTACCATATATAAACTTAGAAAATTTAAAGAATTTTTAGAAATTTTTACCAGGCTGAGTCAGCTGCCATTTATGACGTTTTAGCACAATGCTTTCCTTTTCCCACGCCCTCAGGAGAGGTTGCGTTTTCTATCCATTTTCACCATCTTCCTTGATGCCTTGGAGAGGTGAGGCCACACTAAAGTGGGCATAGCTCCCTTGAGTGACCCAGGACTGATGAGGAGCATTTTTTGAGGAACAAATCACAGTTGTCTCCTTCCCTCACCAAGAAGTGAGCAGACACATCTCCCTTAGGGGCCTCCCTTCTTCCTGGGAAGTGCCCTGCATGCACCAGCCCTTGTCCTGGCCCGCACATAGAACCCCTCTCCTGAGCAAGAGTGGGAATTATGTTTTTTAGGCAAAAAGGAAAACCCAAGAGGAAAAGTAGGTACAAGATCCTGGATGCCACCGATCAGGAAAGCCTGGAGCTGAAGCCAACCTCTCGAGCAGGTAGGCCAGGAGCTGGCTGCCAGCCAACAGCTATCTGTGCTGCAAAAACATTTTGTTCCCTTGCCTGATGACAATCAAGGGTCAGAGCTACCCTGAGGTGCAGGAGCCACACACACGCTGGGCCAACTGCAGGCTCTCTCCATGGTGCCTTTCTTACCTTCCCTGGGCACCTTCCTTTGCCCACTCCTCTCAAATTTTCAAGCTCCCCCATGTGGTCAGAGGCAGAGTCTTGGTCACTGAGGCTTAACCAGTCTGTCCTCTCCAGGCAAAGGTGAGATGAGAGTCAGGATCTGCCTGCTTGCCTCCTTCTCAGCCCACCTCTTCCTTACTCCCCCTGCCATTGCTGGGCATCTTGGAGCAGTGTGGAGGGCAGCTTCCAAGCCGGGCTCACACGTCAGATGCCTCCCACTGGAAGGATTTCCTACTGCACAGGCACTGAGGTAGTGCCACTGGGAGAGCTGGGGCTAGTTCTGAGCCTCCCTGCCCCTCTGGGCTGTCATTTGGTGAGGTCCCTTCATCATGAATATCACAGGACAGGACCTAAACTCCGTATAAGTAAAACTATTTTTATGGGCAGTCTTAAATCATGTAAAGCTTTATGTTAAGGGGAGGCTGTCTGGGATAGAAGGAATCCTAAGACAGGCTCTGTGCTGAGAGAATTTCAGCCTATAGGGAGAAGACATTTCTGCAAGTAAGCGTGCTCAGGCAGGCAGCCTGGGCACTGCACCCAAGCAGCTCCATTCTGAGTGCTTTGGGCATGAAGTAAGTCTCAGGGTGGTGGAGGAAGACTGAGAGCAAAAACTGTACAGCCATGTACTCCACGTGGTGGTCAAGCCTTGTCTTACTGTGCCATTCTGACCATGTCCCCCTGCTCCCAACTTAAAATCTTTCTTTTTTTGGTACTGGGTATCGAACTTGGGTCCTTGCGCTTGCGAAGCAGGCCACCAAACCACTTAAAATCTTACTATAATTTATTATTTTCAACACACAAAGCTTCAATTTTTTGTTGACACAGCCTCTGTGAGTTTACATCGGTTCACTTTTCTGGGATCTTCCTTGCTGATCTCTGTCTTTTCTGAACAACTTCTGCTGGTTCACATCCCTGTTCAGAAATTTCTTTCCCACCCTTAACTCCCAAAGTCAGTCACAGATATGTCAATGTGATCACGAAAAGTGTTAGGAAGGAGTAACACTGAAGCTGAGCGGCCAAGAGCCAGGCCAAGTGCATGAGACTGGACTGTGGGCAAAGGGGCAAAGGCAGCCAGAGGCCCTGCTGCTGGGAGGGCAGAGGACATGGAAGGAGCAGACACAGGTGACAGGCTGAATGGGTGAGGGATCTAGGCTGGATGAGCGAGCAGCGGCCTTGCTGTGTTTCCTGGTAGGTGAGGAGCCCCTATTTGTGGGGGGCACTCTGCCACTGGGCTACATCTCCAGTTATATTTTGAGACAGATCAGGATAAGTTGCCCAAGCCAGGCTCAAACTTGAAATCCTCCTGCCTCAGTCTCTCTCAGTGCTGGGATTACAGGCATGAGCCATCACATTTAGCTCCCTGATTTTTTTAAGGGGTGAGGAGCTAAGCTTTTGCCTGATTTTATAAGAACTGATATCTTGAAAGTGCTAGTTCAGGAAAATTAGCCTGGTGACACCATATAACCAAGCTGAAGGGAAGAGGTTAATTAGGCAGGTCAGTAAGGAGAGTTTTACAGTGACTCATGGGGAAGGCTCAGACCATGGTATTAGTGGTACAGGCAAAGTCAAGGCTGACTTCCAACACCAAAGAGAGGGACTGAGTATCATTAACAGGACCAGGGTGTCTGGGACCGAGTGAGAGAAGAGCAATTAGAATTACACACAGCAGAACAGTCCCAACTGGAAGTGCAGAGCAAGCAGCCTTCTCCCTGCTGGTGAGGGTCAGCACCATAAGTGGTCACAGCCCTGACCAGGGAAAGGCCCAGGAGCCTAAGATGGATCAGCTGTGTGTGGCCAGAGGCTGTGTCCTACGGTAGGGGTCACGGAATGAGAATGATGACTCAGTAGTTCCTGGTCACCTAAAGAGCTAGAGCAGAATGATGAGAGTAGCCAGGGTGAGAGGGCTGGCCTAGGATGGTAAGCAAATGAGGCCCTACATATTTTAACAGTCCTTTTCAAAGTTGAGCAACGACAAGGGAAGCAGGCCAGAGGGTCCGGATTGTCTCGGGTGGGGCGGTGCATGGCCAGCAGGCAGAGCCTGGGCCTGATGGAGGTCAGAGTCCTGGGGAGGAAGGGTGCGGGCAGAGGAAGCTGTGGCCCTGAAATACCCCTTCTGAGGTGGGAGGGGAGGGAAATTGGAGCTTACATCAAGCAGTGCGGAGCTAGACCTGAGGTCAGGTGGGACCTGACACCACAGCAGACTCCTCGGGGCAAGAGCTCCTGGAGGCTGGTAGCATGCAGCTCACCACAGCCACAGGGTGACCTCAGGTAAGGGACAGAGCACCCTTCTCTTGTGGGTAGCATGTGGCTGAGGGAGTGGTGAGGTCTGCCAGCATCTGGTGTGAGTCTGACCAGCCAGAGGTTCATTATAACTGCAAGGTGATGGGGGGACTCAGGACTGCATTGAATTAGATGTGGAACTAAGTTCAGCTTGAAGAGCAGCTCGGGGGCACATGGTACAGGGAGGCGAGGTGTGCGGCAAGGGCCTGAAGGGAGCCAGGCCAGGTGCAGGATGAGGAAATAGGGCAGCCCCACCAGAGCGAGCCCAGGGATCTTGAGCACCAAGGGCTGCAGGGTGTGTGGGGATGCCCACCTCAGAAGACAAGGTCTGTATTCCTCAGCTCTAGCTTTCTGGTTTTGTTTGCTCTTCTATTTTTTTAAACTTCCTTTTAAAGTATACTAGGTTGAATCGTATGAAAACTTTTGACCTACAAAGGTGGCAATTTCATGTTCAGCCCAGCCTGTACAAAGCCCTAAATATGACGGTAGGACTTCCTCGGTGAGCACACCCATGGAAACGGCCCCACCCGCTTTGTGCCCCTTCCCACGCTGATTTCTGCTATCTTACAGCAGTTCACATGGAGTCCTGTGTTTGGCTCCTTTCACTCTATTACATTGATGAAATTTATCTGTTGTTTGGTATTAGCAGTGGTTCATTCATTCACACTGCTTTCGAATTTCCATTGTGTGAATAGATTTATTCACCATTTGTACTGTTTGCTTTTTGTTTTTTTTTTCCTGGTACCAGGGATCAAACTTGGGTCCTTGCACTTGCAAAGCCGGTGCCAGAACCATGGAGCTAAACCCCTGGCCCTCAACATTTGTACTGTTCATGGGCAGTTGAGGTTTTTTTCCCTCTTACAAGCACTATGGACATTCTTGTCCATGTCTATGGTGGACACATATATGGATTTCTGTTAGGTATAGACCTAGGGATGGGAAATGTATTGCTGAGCCACCAGGAATGTGTATGTTCAACTTTCACCGACAGTATGTGCCCCATCTTGTAATCATTTTTAATGGTAAATTCCATTTGGCTTTTGAGCAGGAGCTAGTAGGTTGCGGGGCTGATTGCATCTGTGGCTGTAGAGGCAGGGACGGATCCTCCTGTGTGTCCCTGCCCTTTGCAGCTGTGGTCCAGTGGGGCTCTGGGAAAGAACAGGCTCAAGTAGGTGCTTCAGGGGGAAAGACCCCAAAGGACTTTCTGACATCACAGGACAAAGCAAGGCCTTTCCCTTGGTCTGGACGTTACATTGTGCACTGTTCCCAACCATTGGAGAGGCCCAGGCTGCCACTGCACTTCTGTGGCCCTACTGTCCTGATGCTCCGAAGAAACTGACCACGTAGTCATGTCCCAGAGCTGTACTGCTACTGTGGACAAGGCTGAGTAAGCAGCTTGCCTGAGCCCAGGACCCACTACAGAGATAAAATCACACATGGCGGAGGTCAGCAGGAGAGTATGGTCCCCAAGCAATAGATGCAGTCAGGGTCTGGGTGCCTCTAGCCTAGAGAGCCTGGAGTACTACTCATGGTCTAATACAGGCTGGCCAGGTAGGGTAGTGGGCCTAGGATCCTCAGGATGCTCTTCTGATGCTTTGGAGAGTGATTGTTAAGTCAATGACTGGTTCAAACACAGCTCATTCAACCATCTGACTCATCCCCATTTTAAGAAGGCCAGAACACTGCTAGAGTCTCCCAGTTAGCTATTCTTACCTCTCACCTCCCTTTGCTTTCTCTGGAGTATTTTGCTCCAGTCAGAGGGCAGCCATCTTACTGCTGAGTGGGATCTGCTCTAAAACTATTACTAGGCCAGTTCATGGCTGTGGCCTCTCTGCGGTCAGAGGGTAAGTAGTGGAGAGGACTCCCATGGCTTGTACAATCTCAGGCATTTTTCCTGACCGTGGTACTTCTCATGGTCCTTGGTTTGTCTGTTCTGATGGTCTGGCTGCTTGGGGCTGTCTCTCAGTCCCCATTTCAGTCAGGCTGCCCTAGCTGGCCATGCGTCTGCCTCCTCCCTTCGGTGCCCACCCAGGGTGGGCAGAGGACATTGTGAGCCCACAGAGCCCATGATTACATGGAGTAAAATTGTGCCCTTGTGCTATGTGAGAGACTCAGTGCCCATGCAGGGCCAAGAAATTCTCACAGCTCCTCTTCAACATAATTCTCTGTTTTCTTGCCTCCCACCTTACTCTACCCTGTTCATGAAGGGCCTGATGAAGTAGTCCAAATCAAAAAGGAAATAGAATGCCACTAGTGGCTGTGACCCTAACCAAGGCTCATGGACACTAGAGGTGAGACACAGCAACAGAGCCCAGGACCGATGCTTTCTGTGACTTCCCCTAGTGGACTGTTACAGCCATCCAGGCCTGGGACTTGGAGGAACTGCTCTCCCAGCCTGGAGAGGGGACTGGGCTCTCTGTCCTCAACTCTTCAGGCTGAGGTAAAGGTAAAGCTACGGCTTGGGGGTGGGGAGGTTGTGTCTAGACACTGGATTCCTCTTCCTTTCAGGTATCAGACAGAAAGGGCCCATGCTGAGCAGCAGCCTGATGCACTCTGAGTCGGAGCTGGATAGCGACGATGCCATCTTCACATGGCCAGACCGGGAGAAGGGCAAACTCCTGCATGGTCAGAACGGCTCTGTGCCCAATGGGCAGATGCTGCTAAAGGCCCAGAGCCCACGGGAGGAGATCTTGTAGCTGCCTGGTCTGTTTCCTCAGGGTGGGGCTGGCAGTGCTAGGACCCAGAGCCCCGCCCAGCTGATTCCCTACCTCCCAGGTCTGCAGGCAGCTGTTCTCCCAGCATCTGCTGGTCACCTCCAACACCCCCACCTAGAACTGCTGGTACTTGAATCCACTCTGTCCAGGAGTCCCTGAACAAAGCTGTGAAGGAAGAGGTTTCCTCTTTTAATCTGTCCGGTAGGCCCCCAAAATTTCCTCACCTCAGGGCCTCCTTTTTTGCACCAACCCCCTGTCCCCCAGAGGCAGACACAGCCAGCCTCTGGCCTCCTGACTGCCTTGTAGCAGTGCTGCCCAGTCCAGTGTACCTCCTGGGGGGTCTGCTATGCCTCCCCAACACCTGGCACAGAACCAAGTGCTACCAGCCTTGTGGCTCCAAAGTTCTGGTCACAGCACGTTTCCTTCTCATTTTGGGGAGTGTGCCCCCTGGCGGGACCAAGAGGAAATGGCATCCCTGACCCAATGCTGCTGGCGGGATAGTGCAGAGACCATTACACTGGAGCCTGTTCCACTCCTGTGCACTTGTGGTCAGAGAAGGGTTGGCTGTGCCAGGGGCTGTTGTGTCACAGCAGCCAGGCTGCATGCAGATGGTTTCCCTTCCGCTTCCTCTGACCAGCACCTGCTGCTTCCAGGCTCAGGACACCACTGTCCCCAGATGAGACAGCCAGACTGACTGGAATGTCATGGCATGAGAGTGCATGTGTGTGACTGCCCCACTGTGGTCCCCTCTCTGTCTTTTTCTGTGTCCCATGCACATGTGTTGAATGCCTGCGTGTGTATCAACTTTTCATAGGGCTCTTGGCTGCTCATAGGCAACTCTGACTTGGAAACACTTTCAGCTCCTTGGAACAGTGGCTTCCTGAATACCTGTGGCACCATCACTGGTTCCTCAGCCACGTATCTGGGAGTTGAGGAATGGGAAGTAACTTTTAGAAAAGATGATTTCTACTACTGCACTACTGTCTGTTGTGAAGTGATTAAACATGCTATTTAATTGTGTGCCTGCCAGGCGTTCTGTTTTATGCCACATCTCTGATGTGTCACTGTGCCTCACCTGTGCAGTCCTGCAAGGGCTTCACATCTGGCAGTGCAAGTCCTGGGCTTGCCATTGGCAGATAGAGCCTATGGGAGCAGCTCAGAGGACTCAGGAAGGAGCCATGGGGTGGAACAGTTCACTGGCTTTGGAGAGGCTTCCTCTGGACTTCATTTCCGTATCTTGTTTACCTCAGACATAGGACAGTGGGAGTCTTGCGCTGAGAAAACTGACACATTCCTGCTATCTGCTAGAGTTGCTTAGGAACAGCCAGGCTACCCCCGCTCCAGTCCACCCTCATGACCCCCCAGCAACTGTTCTGAAATAATCCTGAAGCCTGGAAGCCCCTGCTTTGGCCAAAGTGAGCTTGGTTAAACATTCTGCTACCTTCACCCGAAGTCTCCCAGTCTGACTTTCTAGAATGGCCAAGAGGAAGCCAAGGGAGTGGACTCTTGTTTTTTTCAAGGCCCACTGAGTTCTCTGTGCAGAGAAAACTTGGTCACCAGGAGACAACTTCATGGGAGTTCACCGGGCTCGCTGGCTGTAGCTGAGGCCTTTCTGCTTGGAGATGAGGGTAAGACTTACCGATTTCCTCTGTCCACTTGGTGAGTGGCAGCATCTGCAGAGGGCTCATGTGTACTTTAAGAAGGTGCTGCTGTCAGAAGCCATCAGCTGACCCAATGAAGTTTACGGAGCTTGAAGGAGCCCCTAAGTCCTTATTGGAACTTGTGTTGACTGGCTCGAGGGTCCCTTGTGTATTCTCAAACTTGGGCATTGCTCCAAAACCTTTCACCTCCCTAAACCCTAGTCTGGTTGGTGCCGAAGATGGTTATCTGATGTCCAGTTTTCAGACTGGGACTGTGGCTGTCTAGTCTTGGGGCCCCTCACACAGGCTTGGCAGAGTGTGCACCTCTGTCCAAGTGCTGTCAAAAAGGCCAAACTCCCCCTTCAAGAGCACCAAGTTACTCAGGTTTGACAGTTGAGCATTTTGATTAGGCTCCTTAGTTTCTTTTCTGTTGCTGGGCCAAAAATGCCTGACACCCACAAATTAATGGAGAAAAGGCTTATTTTAGCTCAGTTTGTAGATTTCAGTCAATAGTCAGGTGGCTCCAAGACAGGGCGGCACAGCAGAGGGGCATGGTAAAGGATAAACAGTCCATGGCAGGGTAGGCAGGAGGCAGTTCTCTATCTCCCTCCTCCAAATAACAAATTCTGTTAAGTATATGGCACTGCTGACCTTATCCTGATCAGCCTCCTGGATGGACCTGTTTTCAGTGCTGCCCAACTGCTCCTCTGAAATATTCACTTCAACCATCACCTATAACAACACATCACGGACCTTTATTCCAAATCAGGTAGTCCAAAAAACAGTGCATTCTGTTGCTTTGGTTGAGTGGTTCTGGTTTATTCACTTCTTTGCTCTTTTCATTATCCTCAATGGGTTGGAAATGAGCCAAAGTTTGCATGAATCCAGAGAAATTTACATGGTCCTCTCCGGAAAGAAGACATTGATGATCCAGTTCCACAGTGGGCTGATGGCAAGTTCTGGAATTCTCTGGATATCTTCTCAGCTGAGAGTCCCACTGTCTCCTTTGCCCAGACTGGTGATCAGCTGTAGAGAGGAGTGAATGATCTGAGGAAAAGCCGTCTTCTTGTTGAGCTCCTCAGTGTCTTCATCCCACAGTTAAGTGGAGGTCTCGGTTAAGTGGCAACACCTGATGTGAGGGCAGAGGACGGAAATGGGCCAGGGAAGTCAAGGAGGGACAGGGCCTGTGGAGGGAAGCCGGGGCGGTGTGCCCAGTCAGCACATTCTTGTGCATTGACATTGGTAGTTTTTAGTCTGGGTGGTTAACAGAATCACTTGGAAAACTAAAAAAGCCCAAAGCCTGGAATCTATAACCTCAGAAGCTATTTTGATTTTTAAATATTTATCTTCCATGAATTCCTCAGGTAACTTGAGCAGTCATTCCATGAACTTGAGAAGGATAAATTAGTCCTTAGCAGCTCAGCTCTGAAAGACCTGAAAACTAGTATCTCCTGATCAGCTTGGGGAGAGGTCCTTAAGATTAGGGGTGGCAGAGATAAGCTGTTGACCAGCTGGGGTTCCAAGACGTGTATTCCCAGCCTTCTGCACAGTATGAGCATCACTAGCTCATCTTTAGCCATTGCAGACTGCTCCCCACAAGCCCCCACACTTCTCTGCTAACTAGCTTTTGAAGGTCATGATTGGGGGTGATCAGCAGAATCTGTGTGTGGAGGAGCTCTCCCCCTGACTGCTGAACTCAATTTCAAATGCCTACTTCTGAGATGTAGCTTAAAGGAAGAGCCCAGCCAAATCTAATGCAAAAAGTATTATCAAACCATTTGCCAAGGAGGAAAGCTTTGTAATCTGCAGTAATCACCTACCCAGAACCTCTGTGTCCTTAAACATCCAGAGTCAACCTGGGCCCCAAGTCTGAACATCAGTGCCCCAAAAGAGGAGTGCAATCGGGGAAACTTATAGTCACATGATTTTTCTTGGCATTTAGTAGCTGGCTAAATAAAGCATTAAATTAAAAAAAATTAAGCATTAAAACCAAGTGCCATCCTATTTAAGTAGTTGAAGCTTTCCCCAAGAATACGTTCTGCTTTCAGTAGACCTTAGAAGCAGCTATCTCCCTGCGAAACCTAGAGCTCCAATCGAGAAGCCATTTACACTGTCTAGCACTCAGCTTTTTGTCTCCTACCTGTGCCTAAGTTCCTCAGGCTGGGACCCTATCTTATACTTTTGTAACACTCTTCTACAAAATGCAGATACTAAAACATCTTGGATGTTAGATGGTTAGATAGGAGTTAGTGAATACCTAAAAAAAGTCCCATACTGAATTTTTTACATGGAAGAAAAAAAAATCCCAGGAGTATAATAGCTTCAAATGTAGGAGGAGATTGTCATGCTATCCTTAAACATCCAACAGTTATTAATGGACAATAAAAAATACAGAAACTAAAATATGGCTATCTTCAGGAGACCACTGCATATCACTTTATCCCTACCTTAAAAGTCCCATGTTCTCTCTCATGCAGGTGTTTTGTTTTGGGTTTTTGTGGTTTTGAGGTACCAGGGATTGATTGAACCCAAGGCCTATACATTGAGCTATATCCTCAGACCTTCTTTTACTGTGAGACAGGGTCCCACAGAGTCAGTAAGTTGCCCAAGCTAGACTCAAACTTGAGGTCTTCCTAACTTACCCTTGAAGTGTGCTAGGATTACAGACATGCAACCTCCACACCAGGAATGAAGCAGTTTTAAAATTTAGTCTTTGAAAATATTAAATACCATACTCTTACTTGGTAAAGCAACATAAATCACATCATTTTAAAAACACTACTCTGAGCTTCTCATCATCAAATACCTAGTTCCTACTATAGTGGCTGGGATGCACTTTACAGGAGAGGTCCTAATGGGCATCAACAAATGTGAAGGAAGTCTGAGGAGGATGTAGACAGCCTAGGTTTGTGACAAGGTGGCCTCCCAAAGGAAGATTCTAGTTGAAAGACAGAAGATGGCATGTCTGGTTACTGATAGCTTCTGCCGAGTGAACACTCCCATATAACCTGACCTTGTAAACTCTAAAAATGTGCATTTTAATGAAAGACTTTTCAACTTAAATTTTAAGCTTAAAATTTCTAAAAGCTCCCAAGAGAACAGCTCAGTAACAAATCAACAAGCATCAGCTTGACATTGGACTTTATAATAGTATCCTTAGATGAAATATTTTCAATGTGCTGAAGAAAACTTTGACCTCAAAGTGAACCAGGACAACTCATTTTCACATGTGTGTAATAATATGCTCAGGGACACGATGCCTCAGAAACTCCTTCCTGTAACACTCATTTAGAAAATATTCTTTAAAAAGTACTTGAATAAAGAAATTAATTTAGACATGGGAAGTAACAGCAAATATTTTGGCACTTTGTAGTCTAAAACAGCTATTACAGAAAAAGAAAAAAAAGTATAGTATTAATATTCCAAAACCAAAGTGCTAAAACATATCAATATAGTAAGGATGGTAAAGACCAAAGTAATACAACTGTCTTACCAGAAACATTTAGATGGGAAGTTAAATCAGTAAGTGTAGGGCTGGGGATTTAGCTCAGTGGCACTACACTTACCTCACAAGCTCAAGGTCCTGAGTTGGGTCTCTGATACTAAGTGTAAAGAAACATGATTAATATTAAAAGAGCAATATCAATGAAAATGGGATGTAAGTATTACTTTTTAACAGTAGAAATTTTGCTATTCTAAAGAAAGAGGAAAACAGCCCAAAATAAGGTCAGTAAAAACTGAAAAAAGCTGTGGAAATAAGTTCTACTAGCAGTAACTACAATGAATGTGAACACCTTGAACTTAACCCATCTCTCTCTCCTTCCTTCTCACCTCACTTACTGCCCCACATGGAGACCCTGGCATTTCAGCAGGTCACTCCATCCCACACAGGCACATGGGAGGGTACCTGGGGGGGCAGCCAGAGCCCAGCAGTAAAGCAAATGAGGTAGTGGCTGAGCCAGTTAGGAAGAGTCTGACTTCACTATGCAAATAAATTCACTAGATGAGAAAAAAATGCACAGATTGAGCATAATGAAAGCCAGTTTTCTCACTTTTTCTGAAAGCACTGATGTGCGAGGTAAGATGTAAATATATAGTGAATATTTACATTGTAGAAATTTATTACAGTATAAGACACTTTGCCATTCATTGCCCTCAAAATATTCCCTCTCACTTCAAATGCACTGCATCATTCTTTCTTTTTGAGATAGGGTCTCGGTGTAGTCCAGGCAGCCTCAAACTCACAGTGATCCCCCTGCCTCAGCCTCCGGAGGGTTGGGATCACAGGTGTGTACACTCACGCTGTCCTTTGCAACTTTGTGAAGCAGCAGTGGAAGTCTTCTCGTGATTACACAGGGTGTGAATGCTGCTGTGGGTGAAAGGCAGGCTCATAAAAACATTATATGTTCATCCACCTTCCTCACTGGATGTGAGTAAACTCTTCTCCAAAGTCAAAATGATTGCGAAAGGTAAATAATTTGAATCAATTCAGGACATCAAGGCAGCCATAAAGTGGCAAGAATGATGGGGTAAGTGTGTTTGAAACAAAAGGGGGCATTTTGAGGGTGGTTAATAGCAATGTGTAATACTATAATTTTTTAAAAAATTTAAACATTTATCATATTGAATCATACTTCATATGATCAAAATTTGAGTTCAGAAATTGAACCTCACATTTGCAGTTAATTCATTTTGATAATTATGCCAAATTATTTTAATGGAGGAAAGAATAGTTTTTCCCAGAACTGATTATGGGACAAATGGATATATCCACATGCAAAACAATGAAATTGAACCCCCGATTCACGATGGACAAAAATTCAATTAAATACAGATCACAGATTATACAGAAATATAAGTGATATAAAGCTATACACATCTTTAAAAATATAGGCACAAGGGCTGAGGATTTAGCTCAGTGGCACCATGCCTACCTCACAAGTAAAAGGTCCTGAATTCAATCCCTGGTACCAAAAAAAAAAAAAAAATCACACACACACACACACACACACACACACACACACACACACACACAGAGGCACGAATCTCAATTGCCTTTTGGATTAAGCAATAGTTTTTTCAGGTATTATACCAAAAATCACAGAATAAAACATATAAATTGTACATCACTGACATTAAAGACTTCTGTGCTTTAAGGGAGATCATGAAGAAACTGATAAACCCAAAGAATGAAATGAAATTTTTACAAATAATATATCTCATAAAGTATTTATACAGAATATATTTAAATAGCATTTCAGTAATAAAAAGACAACCCAATTAAAATGGGCAGAGGATCTTTTTATCAAAGAATGTATACAAATGGCCAATATACATGAAAACACATTAAGTTTCATAAGTTATAAGAGAAATACAAATACAATACTCAAAAAGATACCACTCTATTTCCACTAAGATGGGTGTAATAAAGAAAGGGAGAGACAATGAATGTGGTGAGGATGAAGAAAAAACAATATTCATATCCTGCTACGAGGAATGTAGTGACAGTCTCTTTTTTTGGTACTGGGGATCAAACTCGGGTCCTTGTGCCTGTGAGTCAAGCGGTGGATATTGACAGTTTCTTAAAGAGTTACTATAAAGCTAGCAATGCTACTCCTAAGTACCTACCCAAGAGAAAAATATGTCCATACAAAAAATTATATATATAGCTGTTCACAACATAATCTGACTGTTGCACAGTGCCAAAAACCAGAAACTCAAATATACAAAAGCTGGGGGGGTCCCAGGGAGAGCTCCACAAGAGCCTTTCTGGCTAGCAGAGTAACAGAAAACAATCTATTCCCAGAGGTGAGATAATAAAGGTAAGATGGTGATTTCTGAGGCAAATGAGGATAAATTAATACCATAAAGGTTCTCTGGGACCCATGAGGGAAATTCTCTTCCTCAGGGAGAGGAAAAGAGTAGAGATCACACCTCAAACATGGAAAAAGAGGCAGACTAGAAAGAATCCTTAGCTGAATTGAAATTAGAAGTGGTAGGAACACATAGTTTAAAACAATTAACAACTTAAAAACAGTAAACAATTACATGTACATGTAATGCATGAAGATACACATATATTTAAAGTTCTATGAATATATGAGCATGTTTGTTTATCACTGATTGCCCTACCCACAGAGAGGGCAAAGAAGCCATTTTATCTTAGGTAGCAATGAGCACACCAAGGCACTGCTATGGAGAAAGGACCAATTCCACGACTCGGGTATGGAAAGTACAAAAACATCTTGGAGTACATTGAGTGCAGAAGTGTTAAAAAATAAAAGACACCAAGACCTGTCATGTAAAGGTACAAGATCCCAATGATGAATGTAACTGTACTGTATACCTAAAATGTACCAATAAATTCAATGAGGGGGAAAAAAAAAAAAAGACAGGGCCATATGAAATGGACACAGCTAGCTAGGTTTCTATTGGCCAAATCCAGGTCAATGTATCAAGTAATCAGAGTATTATAACTTGATTGATAAAATGAGAATCAATAAATCTATATATAAACGAATAATTAAAAAACTAAGTTCTTCAAAAACAACGGGGAAAAATATCAGGCAAATATTACAAAAAGCTGAAAGCAATAGATTGTATAGAATTCAATTTGAAAACATTAAAAGGTAGATATTATAGACATATATATCAGTCTAAAAACTGAAAAAAAATTGAGGTCAGGGAAAGGGAAACTAGATAGTTCAGGTTAAAAATTAAATTGAACTGGGTGTAATGGTGCATGCCCGTGATCCCAGCACTCCAGAGGGGGAGGCAAAGGATCACCACGAGTTCAAGGCCAGCCTGAGCTACATAGTAAGACCCTGCCTTAACAAAACAAACAAAAAGAACACCTAGAACACACTTGTAACATCGTGTCTGAACCTGGGAAATACAGTTGCTGAGAAATAAAAAGATCTGAAATCATTTTCTGAAAACAAGATTTAACAATGAAGCAATCATTCAATTCACTAACCAGAAGAATGAACAATAGGGGGTAAAAGAAAACAGCTAAGAGTACATGGAATAGAGAACCAAATTCTGGTTCTCAAAAGACATTTAAAACCTGAATAGACCAATGAACATTAAGAAAATTAGAGAAATACCTAGCTGGATGTGGTGGTGCACTTTACTTCAAGCAGTCTTGCAAGCAGAGGCAGGAGGTTTACAATTTCAATCTCAGCCTGGGAAATTCAGCAACTTAGACCCTGTCTCATATACACATATATACATTCATAAATAAGTAATTTAATAAATTAATACTGGGAATGTGAGTACTAAGGCTTTAGATTCAATCTCCACTACCTCTAACAAGAGCCACCGCAGAACAAAAAGGTTTCCCTTATTAGCAGTAAGTTGCACCATTCTAAGGCATTTCTATGTAGAAATGGCTGACTCCAAAACGGGCACAGAAAGTACAAGAACACCCTAGAATATCTTGTTTTCAGTGAAGTAGTACTTATGTAAGTTGTTCCACAAAATCAAAAAGGACTAAAACCTGCTCATCTCTTCTGCAGAATTAAGGCAACAGTGATTCCAAAATCAAATTAAGATTTCAAGAGAAAAATTAAATATTTTACTTGTTACTATAACAAAACCCAATCTATCATTAATGTGTCACAAAAAATTTAGAAAACCAATAATGATCACAACAATAATGGCAAAGAAATAACTTACATATTCCCTTAAAACTTTGGTAAGTCCAACACTTATTTATAATTAAAAGAAAAACTCATAGCAAGTAGGAAGAGAAAGGAACATTTTATCTTGACCAAGGTTATATAGCTAATACATTAGTGTATAAACATGTTTAGATACATATGATATACACATGATCAACAGATTAAGGGTCACAAGGATGGCTCAACATCAGAAAATCTAATGCATTTCAATGAAGGAATAAATATAAAAACTTTATATGATTATATGAAGTATGTGACAATGCCTCAGCCTCAAGGAGAGTGTCACCTCACCAGGTGGTATTTGATAATGTTCATCTTTTGATGAGGGCTGGTGTAGAGGTCTAGTAAGCCAAGCAGCTTTAACTTGATGTTTAAAATCAGAATGGATATACAGGTTTACATTTACTCTTACCATTATGTAAGGCTTTTCAATTTCCTTACATTACCACCAACACTTGGTATCACACACACACACACACACACACACACACACACACACGCGCGCGTTATATTGGCTTTCACACACACACACACACACACACACACACACACACACGTGCGCGCCTTATATTGGCCAATCTTAAGGTTATAAAGTGACTTTACAACAAGAATAACCCAGCCAAACAAAACAAAACAAAGCCTCTCTGGGACCTGGAATGGAGACATCTGGAAAACAACTTCGCAAAGAAAAAAAGCAGCAGAGCCACAGGAATCAAGAAAGAGCTAATAGGAAACTATAAACCACAGAGAAACAAAACACAAAAGCAGTCTGAATGCTAATACCGGCTCACAGAGAAGTGATCCCATCTCTGCAAATATGAAGTTAAGCCTGGAGAGGGTCACAGTATAAACATCGGACTGGCAACACTGGCCCCAAGAAAAATACACAGTAACATAAACTGCAAATATAACATAAGGTTTTACTCCTTCCACATGGCAGGCTAGAGATTGAGAAGAGACAGCGTCCACCAGACTTGGAAGTGATATAATCAGAAGCCATCTTGGGAAGGGGTTTATTGCTTAAGAATGAGCTGCTCCAGAAATCTGAAATCAGGACTTCACTTCAGGGTCTCTGGGGTGACCGGGTGAGACACAACCACAAGAGAACCATGGAGAAGGGGCAGGCTAGTTGCAGATCCCTGGAGAAGCTTAAGTAGCAGTGTGCTCGGGTTGTGAGAAGTGGTGAGGAGCCAAGCCAGTTGTGTGGTTTTCTAAGGGGGCTGGATTTGAAAGTACTGACATTAAGTCCAGCAGATTGCTTACCCACCTTGCTACCTACTTCCAGCACACAGCTCAGTGGTCTGCTTGCTATTCTCATATGCCCACACGAACAGATTGACCTTGGCTTGAACAGCTGCCAAATCCTGGGATATACAGACAAAGAGGCCTCTGGGGCATGGGAGGCACCTCACTGACTCACAGACCATATCATGAGCTGGAGACAGCAAAGATTTGGGGCACACAGAAGGGCAAACACTAAGAGCCACTAGAGCGAATCCAGCTCCGAGACAGACAACACACCACTGACCAGCAAAGCGGGAAAGGTGGCAGGACTCAGTAGTCAGCACAGCAGGCATAGAAACAAAACAGAGCCTCATTGTGACTCACCCCGGCCCCCCATAGCTGGTGGATTCTAACATTACAGGCCCCAGAAAGGATCCACTCACCCAAACATGCTGTGTTGAGGAACTCTTTTTGTTACTTATTATTTTGGTTTTGGTTTCATTTCTTCTATCTTTTGTTCTTTATTATTTTACTTTTACCTAATTCTGTTAACTTTATCTTTAATCAGATTTTTGAAATCTTTTTCTCTTCCTCTTCAAATTTTATTTTCCCCTTCCCCAGACCACCTCCATTTTTATTACTATTAGGCTTAGTTGTTACTTTTAGTAGATATGTTCTATGTGTCAATATTTGATTTGTATTTATGTTCACCTTACTGAAAATCTCTTTCCTCTTGTTAAAAGTGGTATAGCTGTAGCTCTTTTTTCTCTTATGGTATGTCAATAACTTGTTAGTCTTTGCCTATTATTGCTGATTTCTATTGTTAATGGTGGCACAGCTGTTGCTTTTAATTGGCTTTTACTGTATGCCAACATCTGGTTTGAATTTGTATCATCAATATTACTGGGAGGGGGGGGGCAAACCAAAAAAACATTAGTCTCTTTTCTCCTTTCTGAGTGGTACTGGAGATCAAGCCCCTAGAAAAAGGGTGGACACTAAGAAGTCCCTCAAATACTATGCTGAATAAATTGAAGAGAGTTATAAACAGCAAAACATAATCAAATCCAAGGACACATCAAAGGAAGATGGAACCTGGAATATTTCTACCCTAACTGATCTTCACCCTACAGTGCAAAAACAAAAACATGAGAAAGCAAGTCAACAAGATGCCCACCCGCAAGCTCCTGACTCCTCAAAAACTAATCTCATGGACGATGAAGTTGAGAAAGCTGAAGGCAAAGAACTAAAAAAATCAAAGGGTCAAAATGTTTGAAGAGATAAAAGAAACTTATAAGCAAATGCATTAGATGTTTTAACAAGCTGAAAGAGGATTTAATTAAACAAATAAAATATACTACCAATGAAATATCTAGTGATTTTAAAGAAGCAAATAATAAACTGAGTTAAGCAAGACAAAATAAGATGTGAATGAGCCAGGTGCGGTGGTACATGCCTGTAATCCCAGCACATGGGAGGCTGAGGCAGGAAGATCACTGCAAATTCAAGGCCAGCATAGACATGGCTCCAGGAATGTAGCCCAGTGCTGCTGCACCTGCCTGGCAAGCACAAGGTCCTGAGTTCAATCCCTGGTAAGGGGAAACAACAAAACAAAAACAGCTGCCTGGACTACATAGCAAGGCTCTGTCTCAAAAAATCAAACTAAAAAAAGGGACATGAATGACCACCTCACAAAATAAAAAGTATGAAAAGAAAACAAGCATAGAGAGATAATATGAAAAACTAAATAGAAAGCATAGGTAGCAGAAACAACCAATGTGAGGACAGTATGTCAGAAAAAGAAGACAAAGTAGATACAACATCATAAACTCAATGGTACCCTAATAAAGACACTAGGCAAGCTGAGTCCGACAGCTGTTAGATGACGCTAACAAGACACCTCCTCAGGACTGCAGGAACAAAGGAAAAACTGGAAGATGACTCAAAAAATGTAAAAAGTTTATTTACTGAAACCACTGCAGAATTTTTTTCCAAATCTAGAAAAAGAATTCAATATTCAAGTACAAAAGGCATACAGAACCCCAAATAGCCATGATTAGAAAAGAATCTCTCAATGACACATCATAAATTCCAAAAATTAAATAAATGAAGAAAATTCTAAAAGCTATTAGAGAAAAACAGCAAATAACCTATCTAGGCAAGCCCATTGGAGTAACTGTGGATTTCTCAGCACAAACCTTAAAGGCTAGGAGAGCTCTGTGATCTTTTTCAAAACCTAAAACAATTGTCAACCCAGATTTTTCAATCCTATAAAACTATCTTTCAAAATTGACAGAGTTCTAGTAAAGGCTTTCATGACAAAGAGGTCTTAAAGAAATAATGACCACTAAACCAGCATTACAGAAAATACATAAAGGAATCACAGTCAGAGATAAGGAAGCCATTGATAACAAAGAGCCCCCAGGAAAGTATACATCTAACTGGGATAGGAGTTAAAAGGAAAAAATAAATCAGTACTAGAAAAATCACACAATGACAGGATTCCATAAATACCTTACAATGACTCTAAATGTCAGTGGTCCAAGCTCCCCAATAAAAAAAGACAGGCAGATTACATTTAAAAAATGTACCAGATATTCCCTACAGGGGATACAATTCATCCAAATGGAAGTATACAGACTGAAAGTGAAAGGATGGAAAACAATATTCCATTCAACAGGAGCCTGAAAACAAGCAGGAGTAGGGCTTTTCAAGCCAAAACTGATGAGACAAAGATGGCCACTACTGGCAAAGGGAATAACTCAACATAAAGAGGTAACAATTGTTAAATATCTATGAATCAAATGTGGATTCACTCGATTTCATTAAACCAAAAAATACCAAAATTTAAAAGGACAGACGGACACCAATACAAACACATGGGAGACTTCCACAACCCTTTTTCAGACAAGTCAACCAAACCCTTCCTCCCCCAAAAAATCAGCAAAGAAATGTTAAACCACACCACTGAACAAATGGACTTAACCTATCTAGAAGGTTTCATCCAACAACAGGATACACATTTTTCTCAGAACACGGAACTTTTTCCAAAATAGACCATACCTTAGGTCATAAAGCATGCTTAAATACCAAAGAACTGAGACAATCCCTACATAATAAGATCACAGAGGAATGAAGACAGAAATTAATAGCAAAACTATTCAAATTCTTTATGAATTAGGGTTTTTTTGCATATTCTAAATATAGATCCCTTGGTGGGTTTCAACTGCAAGTATCTTCCTAAGCCTTAACCCTTTACTGAATAAGAAATCTTTTGATACAATAAAATTAATCTTTTGCTAACTGTGTATTATTTACACTTGGGTATTTTATAATAAAAAGCTTGTCTGTGCACTGAGATCACAACAATATTCTCCTGTATTTCCTGTTTATTTTGTAATTTTACTTTTCACCTTTAGATATTCCCACCCCTCCTCATCCTGGTACTGGGGACTGAACCCAGGGCCTTCTCACTGTATCCCCAGTCCTTTACTTTCCATTCTTGAGAGAGGGTCTCACCACATAACTAAGTTGCCCAGGCAGAGCTCAAATTTGCAATCCCCCTGCCTCAACCTGGGATTACAGGTGTGCATCACTGTGCCTGGCTTCACCTTTAGGTGTTTAATCTAGGTTAGTTAGTATGATGTTAGGGATTTTGTTTCATTTTCCTCCAGGTAAAATGCCAGCTTCCCATATCTACTAAAACTCAGGGGAGCTCTTGTGTACTGTAATAACCAAATACTTCTATAGTATTATTGTTATTGTAATTTCAATTATGCACCTATTAGACTATTGTTCTTTAGAAAAATGCTTGAAATTCTTATAAATTTCTTTCGTATATAACAAGCTTAACTTGAACTGTTTTAATAGCTTGATTCTCCTCATATCTAGAAGTTCATAAACACCTGAATATTACTTAAAAATAATTTTCTCACCTTCTGATACAAATATATATATATAT
>NW_022900935.1:12665775-12677630 GCF_012274545.1 Fukomys damarensis
ACCGGGGATTGAACTCGGATCCTTGCACTTGCAAGGCAGGCGGCCAGATATTGTTTTTTGGAGGGGGTACTGGGGATTGAACTTGGGACCTTATGCTTGTGAGGCAGGCGGCAGAACCACTGAGCTAAAAACCTGGGCCCCGATACAGGTAATTCTTATAGTTGTGAGCAGAACTTCCCATTCTGTTAAGTAGTAATGGGTCAGTGAAAATAGTGAGAGTATTAATTTAGGATAGGGGCTTGGCTACTTTTTTAAAAAAATGGAGACCAAGCAACAATGGCTTAACTTAATGGAAAGATTCTTCCTCATGTGAAAGTCTGAGCTCTTAGGTGAATGTGCTTCTGGTACGCTTCCCTCTTACTGGCAAACTGATTTTTTCCCACACTCTAGTCTATAGGAAAGGAGAAGAGGAGAACCACACACGTCTTCCCTTTGAGGCGGCGCGTTATAAATTTACTTCTCCTTCCATTCCACTGGACAAAATTTAGTCCCATAGTTACTCTTAGTTGCAGGGCAGCCTGGAAAATATATGCTCTTCTCAAGGGAGCCACTGTTAGTTAAAGCTCATGAGAAAGGAGTTCTGTTAATGAGGTGAATTAGAAAGATGGATATAGTTGTACAGTTGTCTTGTATCTAAAATGACCATATACAACTATTACCAAGTAAAAAGTTTCACAGACTAAGGCTTTTCCAGTTAAATACTACACTCCATGAAGCTTGGCACAGTGGCAGATGCATGTAATTCCACTTTGGGAGTCTGAGGCAAGAGGATCACAGTTCAAAACCAGTTTAGGCAACTCAGTGAGACCCTCTATCAAAAGGTGGCTAGGGTAAATAGCACTTTTAAAAATAAGTGAATTCAAACATCACACATCTTTCAAGATGTTATCCATTGGTTATTGTATTATATAGTTTTAATAATTCTGTTTCAAACTCTTTAACAACACTTTGTAAATTTTAACTCATTTTAGTTGATTTTTATCGATATAGTAAAAAAAATGTGCTGAATTTTAGTAAAATTCACTCTTAGGTGTGTTTTAATCTCTAAAAAAAAAAGAATGACAGCTTCTTAAAAAAAAAAAAAAGGAAAAGAAAAGCTGGCTAGGGGAGGGGGTGTCTACCTAAGCCTGTGGCATGGGTCTGGACATGGGCCATGGAAGGGCCTGGGTCTAGGGAGCTGGTGCTGAATCTGCGGTTACCAACCAGCTTATAAACTTCCAATGGAAAGTTGATATGGCTCTATGCTTAGATAATTCCTGGGGTTTTTTGTTGTTGTTGTTTTTTGAGATAGGGTCTCACTATGTAGTCGAGACTGACCTGGAACTCACTATGCAGCCCAGGCCGGTCTCAAACTCACAGCAATCCTCCTGCCTCAGCCTCCCAAGTGCTGGGATTACAGGCGTGCGCCACACGCTTGGATTCCTGATTTTTTGTTTTCTGAGACAGGATCTCACTCTAGTGGCTGGCCTTGAACTCATGGTGATCCTCCTGCCGAGTTTCCTGAGTGTTGGGATTAAACATGCACCACTATACTTGGCTCAGTTGCAGATCTCTTAAATATTCTTATGTTACAGTGATGCTAAAAGTGACAAATCATTTAAGCCAATCAAATAAGTAGTCTTTTGAAATGACAATTCCAGAGTTTTAGAATTTCTATAGAGAATTCAACAGGTCTGGGGATGTAGCTCAGTAGCTTGCCTGGCAAGCACAAGGTCCTGAGTTCAATCCCCAGTACTGAAGGGGAAAAAAAATTCAAGAATACTATTTTTATTGAAACTCTTTGAAAATTGATTATATGACTGATAAAGTGCTATCATAACTAAAAATAATGGATTTCATCTATAAAAGAATTGCATAATAATCAAGTGATTTTACGGCTGGGATTTACCTTGGTTCTGCCTCTGGCCTCGTAAGCTTAAGGTCCCGAGTTTGATCCCTGGTACCAAAAAAAAAAAAACAAAACAAAAACAAATCAAGTGATTTTATTGACTGAATATGCACTTTTGCTTTTCCATTTTTTTAAATACTAAAAAATAAATAAGTAGAATTAGTGGTTAATTGACTCACGACTTGTGAATGTACTAGAAGTGAATGAATTGAACAACTTTTGTTTTGGTTTGGTTTTGAGACACAAGGTCTTGTAATATAATTCAGGCTGGCCTTGAACTCAAGATGATACTATCTTGGCCTCCTGAGTGCTGGGATCACAGGTGTGTAACACTATGCCTGGCTCTGAAATGAACAATTTTAAAGGGTATATTCTGTGGTATGTGAGTTATATCCTAACTTTAAAAATCAGGCAAATATCTGAAAACAGACAAAAATAAAAAGTTGGGTCTGTAGCTCAGTGCCTAGGTTCAATCCCCAGCACTACAAAACCAAAAGCAAAAACCACACACCAAGTCAGGTAATCCCAGCACTCGGGAGGCTGAGGCAGGAGGATCCCTGTGAGTTTGAGACCAGCCTGGGCTACATAGTGAGTTCCAGGTCAGTCTCAACTACACAGTGAGACCCTGACTCCAAAAAAACAAAAAAACACACAAAAAAAACCAAAAACAAACAAACCCAAAAACCAAAAAACCACACACCACACTACACCACACCACAGAAAGGAGAGAGGGAAAGAAAGAAGGAAGGGAGGGAGGGAAAGGGGGAGGAAGGGAAGGAGGGAAGCAGGTTGGCTCTATGATATGCTTCTTCCGTAGCTATTGATATACCAGGATCTCTTCTCTTTCTCAGTGTAGAAAACTACGCCAATTGATTTTATGACACTGATAATGACCAAGTGAAGCCCCAATGAAGAACTCATGTCTTTATTATAGCACAGTATTTAGTTACACTTAATATCTGATTCAAGCCAAGCATAGTAGTGTGTGTCTATAATCTCAGTAAGTCAGGAAGCTGAGGGAGAAAGATCTCAAGTTCACAGCCAGCCTGGGCACCTTAGCAAGACCTTGTCTCAAAATAAAACAATAAGTAAATGAATACAAAGAAAAGAAAAGAAAAAAAACAAAGGGCTAGGGATGTAGCCCAGTGGTAGAGCACTTACCTAGGAAATGCAGAGCTCTGGATTCAAGCACCAGTGACACACACACACAGGATTCAAATATGGAGAACCGATGGTGATTATTATGTTTTGTAGAATCTACAGTGCTGAATTTAGTGAAAAAATTTTGGGTATGTTACAATAAAAAGACAGCTGATATTTGAAAGCCAACCATGTGCTAGGTACAACAATAAGGGAATGTTATGATATCTATCTTATTTACAGATGAGACACTAAGGCAGAGAGGGTAACATATGCAACCAATAAGCGAAAAACACTAGGCTCCAAAACCTGTAATTGTTCTAAGTAACAATGTATCTCAATTAAAAATTTTTCCAATGATGTTAACAAAGTATAATAATAGATATGATTAGTACAGAAGAATTAGGGGTATAACTGCTTAAAATTTCAACTCAACACCATAGGGTCCCTTTTATTCACAGAGAAAACTAAATTCTAATTTTAATTAAAAAGCTGAGGACTGGGGGTTTGGCTCAGTGGTTCCACCGTCTGCCTTGCAAGCACAAGGGCCCAAGTTCGATCCCTGGTACCAAAAAACAAAGCAAAACAAACAAACAAACAAACAAAACAACCAAAGCAAAACAAAAAAAGCTGACTCAAACAAAACCCAAACAAAAAAAACCCCAACTCATTTACATAAACTCCTTTTACATTAGACTTTTTTTCTAAAACTCCCTTACAAAATTAGGAATACCACATGACAGACAAAAACGGCCTATATGAAATTTGTAGGTATATTTGCATAATATGAAAACAACTATGGAGACTACAGAAAATGCCATTTACTCTTATACTGCTAATTTAAATATGTATTTATACTTGCAATGGACATACTATTTTAATCTCACAATTTTAACTGTTAAAAGTTGAACTGATAGAAGCTATGTATTTTAAAAATTTGCCAGAAATAAAGTACATATATAACATCTGATATTTCTAGCTGTTGGACTTTCAATATAGTTAATACATTAACTAAAAATGGAAGCTTTTTAATGGAAAAGGACAACTGAGAGACTGCGGTGAAACAATGTTTACTTGACCAAATAAAAATCAATTATTTCTTGTCTGAAAACGGTTTTTTTCTTTGTAATTTTACTATCTGTTAGGTCATGCCAATAAGGTCAAATAGAAAAATATATTTAAGGTTCTCTCAACACAAAAAGAAAAAGAACTCACCCATCAAATACAAATATACTATTTTATTCTAAGGTAATATTTCTGTGGTTTCTGCAAAGGGAAAACCCAAAGGTTGTTAAAAACCAAAAGAACAGAAATAATGATTAGATGTTACTTGTTTCTTTGTTTTTTTCCTTCCTTGGAAAAAAATGTAATTTTATACAATTTTAATAAAATAAAAAAGCAAATAATTAGATACAACATCAACAGCTACACTTAAGAGGAATAACCAATAACTAATTGGTATTTTCTCTTGTGAATTAGTTTAGGGTTCTGGACAACTCTGTGTAGTAACATGCAGTTTAATCCTGATACAGTCATTTATTTGGGTACTGGTTGTTCTCAGTTAAAAGATACAGATTTTTTGTTTGTTCTGGTATTTTATAACAATTTATCTACTATACTAACAATATTTGTTTTTTCATACAACTACAGACAGGGAAAATGTTAGTGTTTATACAAACCATAAAATTAGTATAATGGGACTATTACACCTGATGTTTCTGGATGGTTTATTGGCAGACTTATCAGACAATCCAATTTTTCCTCCAACTGAACAAGGTCTGGAAGGAAAAAGTTTTCCAGTAAGAAATGACAAACACAGATGGAATTAATCATACAGAATCAGGGCAGATTTACTTCTTTCACACAGTTTTTGGTAACATGAGATTCATTACAGGAAGAGGGACAGAATCATCAAGTACACAATGTCAAAAGGCCCACTTTTAAATTTTTTGTAGTTAAATGACTTTCATTTATTTAAAATAAAAATAGTAACACTTGCCACTCCCACCTAAAATATGGGAAATACTGGAAAGTTTTTCAAGGTCAAACTTTTTTCTAAGAAGTTTTTTACTTTCAAATTTAGGTAAGGTCAAATTAACCTTAGCTAAAGAAGTTCTATGATGACTGACCAATGTCATAAAAGCTCTGACTCAAATTTTGTGGGGAAGAAACTGAGAATGGAGATGAGGGAGATGAACTGATATGCCACACACGCCTATGACTTGCAATCCTCAGAGAACTACTAAAACAGCTAGCGTTTTGAATAATGCTATAAGATCTCCTATGGATAAGCAAGATAGTCAATGTCTTTCTATGCTCATCCCAGAATCCCTATTTTTCAAGTTTTTTAGGGCAACAAGGTTATCCATCCAAATGCTTTACACAGGAACCTACGAAGACCTTTCTACCATAATTTGGGTAGCTAAGTAATACTGTGTCTTTGTGGACTCACCCACAAGTTTGCCAGTTAAATGACTGTTCTTTTTAAATGGAAAGGGCCTCCAAAAACTGATGCAAAAGAAAAATAAAAGGAATCATTTGGAAATAGGAAGCTAAAACAATGGGAGAAAAGCTGCCACTAGGAAAAAAAATGAAAACAAAAGGAAAGCCCCCATTTCTGTGTGCCACAGTTGAGGCTATGAGACAGCAGCAATAAAGGCCAACTACACCCAGAGAAGTGGGTATTTTAGTGGGGTTTCTACAAACATTTCAAGACACTTGGGGTCTAATGAGCTCCACAGATTTCTGTGTGCATAATTAGTTTGTGGAATATCATCTCTTTTATCCTAATTTACCCACATCCAGATCCAGAAAGTGAAAGGGACACATTGCTATGTTAACAGCAGTGAAGGTCATTTTCCCTGATATGAGGGGCTATGGTAAAAGCACCCAAGGCTTCTATCCTTCACATAATTGGCTTGGCAGTGAAAATCAAAATCAAGACCACTTCATTATGTTTTAAAAAACTTTGAGCATTTTTATTGGGTCTTCAAGTCTGGGTCCCACAGTCCTCACAGGAGATCACTCTCAGCTCTGTACTGATTTCTCCCCTGACTTTTATGGAGGGCTTGCTCAAGTAGCCTACTGTAGCCAAGGTCTCACTCCAAAGCTACCTTTCTAAGGTCTAAGGTTACTACGGTAGAGTTTTATACAACAGTTTTCCTTAAAAATATTCCACAATTTGTTATTCCCAAACAAAATAAGATTATGCACCACTCAAGAGAAATTGGTTAGTCATTCTGAAGATGTCTAAGAACTATTTCACTGCCAAAGAACAATTCTCAGTACATATTTCTTTCCTTCAATTTTTGTTTGTACATCCACACTGTGGTTCATTAGTCATGTTTCCCATTGTCTCACAGTCAAGTCAAGAGGACTTGGACTTATACATCGCTTTCCAGCAGCTGGATGCTTTCACAGTTTGGTGCATACCAATGTGTATGAAAATAGGAACTTCACTTCCATCTTAATCTGATAATTCAACATCAGAGTCTTCAGATTTGGCTTTGGCAAGTTCTTCATGTACCTCCCTCACCATGAGAATACGTGTTAACATGGTATCCAGGGTACCAGGGTCTATCGGGAATGTGGAGTACCACATGGGGCTATTCGGGACACAGGAGCGCTCAGGCTGAAGGTAAAACACATCATTCCTCTGCTTCACACTTTCAGAACTATCCACAGAAAACAGAAAAAAGAAAGAAAATTGAGGATCAGAGAGTACAGAAAATACGAACTGTTCTTTAATAAACGGCTCTCAACTTCTCCCCACTGTGACTCACAGATAAACAACGTAACCACAGAGATAAATAAGTCTGTAAGCATTTACCTCCCAGGAGTAACATGTAACACATAACTCTTTATCTTTTGTCATATACTCAAGAAGTAACAATGGATTGGAAGTATGTAAACAGAAGACAAAAACTTTAATCCTTGTAAGAGCAACAAAGTCAACCCATGTATGTTACTATGACTGAGAATCACATATCCTATGTTCAAAGTGTCCTAAAATGAAACTTTTTTTTTTTTTTGAGACAAGGTCTGTAGTTTTGGCTGTCCTTGAACCCACTGTGTGGCCCAGGCTGGTTTCGAACTCGCAGTGATCCTCCTACCTCAGCCTCCCGAGTGCTGGGATAACATGTGCACCACCATGCCCGGCAGCCTAAAATGAAACCTGAGGATACTACATATCACTGGACAAACATAGCCAGCATTATTTCTCTGGACAAAAAGTTCTTTATCTACTATGGATCATAGAATTTTATAATCAAAAACTTCCTCTAAGAAAATTAACAATAAAATATTTCTGTCCCTTAAAAGTTGTTTTTTTACTTACAGGTTTAGCAAAACAAGCTCTCTTCAGAATTTCATTATATTAATAATAGATCACTATAAATTTAGCTATTACATAAAGGTTGAGCAACACTTGTAAAGATCAAATAGTAGCAGTGATTCTTGCTTTTGAAGTGATTTATTTGTTCCTTAGTTCAAAATCTAGGCAGATAATGAGAGTGAAGAAAAAATGAAACTGGAGGAAAATCTCTAAGGTCATAGGCCGGCTACATTTCTGATGTTCCAGCATCTAAAATCCAACCTATATTACCTGAGTTTTGAGGTGCACTGTATCTTGATTGGAGGACACTTACCATTTTGACAGATAAAACTCATAAAGTCGAACTGGACATCTCAGTGGATTGTCAGTATTCTCTGCCATCTCCACGCCCACTGGAACCTCATCGTCTTCATTTCGTTTCCTTTTGCCAATAGTTATTTTATCTTAAGACAGGAAATGATAGTCAAAAAATTATTTTAGAAAGGTCTATTATTCCTTAAGTCTCAAGACACCCAATAAGCTTTGCTTCATAGACAGAACTGTGCCGTTGCTCTTTCACTCACTCGTTCAACAAATATTTATTTGGCTCCGCTAGAGGTATGAAACAACATTCTAAATGCTAGTTATAGCACTAAACAAAGTAGTATCGTATCATGAGAAAAGGCACTGTTTTCGGGAAAAATTTTCAGTAATCATCTGACAGAATAAGAACAAAACCTTTTTCACCAAAAGACTTTTACAGAAGCCAACAGTTATTAGAAAGCCAGTAAAAAAACAAGGAAAACAGCCTACTTCTTTCCTACTTTTCCATTTAATCTTCAAGAAAACATTAGGTGGATTTGAGAATCCAAGAAATAAGACTTTCTACCTTTGTTTTTTGAGACTGGGTCTTGCTAAATTGCTCAGGCCTGGCCTCCAATCTGAAGTTGTTCCACCTCAGTGCCATCATACCACACCCATCGTAACAGCTGCTCTTGATTGGTTGAGTAATTTCCTCAGCTTCCTGGAGTGTAATTTCACAAAATTCACCCCAGTTTTCTTTACTTACAAGCCACTTACATAGAGACTTCGACCATTATTTAGAAAACAAGTGGAACTTATTACCAACCTTGTCAAACACCTAATTAGAAAAATTCTTGTCCTCTAATATCAATTAAGAGCACAAAGTGGATTACAAATTAAGGAAACTAAGAAAACAGGACAAAGACAATAAGGTGAAAGAGAAATCTTAAATATTTTTTAAAGGAGCAATTCAAAACAGTTTACACAAAATTGCAAATCATAATTATTTACAGATTTTAGTTTCAGAAATTTTAAATTTTCACCAGGTGCAGTAATGTGCATTAGCTACTCAAGAGGCCAAGATGGGAGGGTCATGAGTTCAAGGCCAGCCTGGCGACTGAGACATTGTCTCAAAACAAACAAACAAAAAAATTTTCATATTCCTAAATCCCATTGCACTCTAAGAAGTAGCAACTCAATTTTGAGACTTTGAGAACTTATGATTCTGGTCAAAATTAATAAGCTTAATTTCCAGTTCTATGCAACCAGAAATATTTCATTGGTACCTCTGTTTACAAACTCAGTTCACTTCTTGATTCTGGTTGAAAATCCAACTGGATAAGAACTGAATCAAATTTCCCCATAAGGTCAACAAATTTGATTCAGTTCTTGTCCAACTCAGTTTGTAAACAGAATCATGAAAAGAATTAAGTTCGCGAACAGAAGTTATCACTGTTATTTATTTTTATTTTGAAACAGGGTCTTGCTATATAGTTCAAACTGGCCTTGAACTCATTGTGGAGCCCAGGCTCGCCTTAAATTACAAGGATCCTCCTGCCTCAGCCTATCAAGTGCTGATATTACAGGTATGTAATTTTAAAATATTAGAAATAAGTCAGACGTGGTGGTGCACGCCTGTAATCCCAGCACTCGGGAGGCTGAGGCAGGGGGATCGCTGTGAGTTCAGACCAGCCTGGGCTACATAGTGAGTTCCAGGTCAGTCTCAACTACATAGTGAGACCCTGTCTCAAAAAACAAACAAAAAACAACAACAACAAAAAATAGAAATAAACCCGTATTTAACAGACGGTTAAATCAGAAGCCATCTACTAAAACTGCCACTGATGGACTTTAGTTTTACTGTGTCAACACAGTTTATACTGTAGGCCAGCTTTTAAGGTGTTTCAGAATTTTACAGTATTAACTAAAAAAAAGTGTTCTGGTCTAAAAATTATTTAGGTACTAAATATTAAATAGACAAACTAAACCTTAAATAAAGTTTATTTTAATGAGCAATTAATTTATCTCGTGACTATACATCAGTCATTTTCAATCCTGGCCGTACATTAAATTCTCTGATAGTTTTAAAAAAGATTACTTAGGTTTCATCAATTAAACCAGAATTTTTTTTTTTTTGGACAGAAACTCACACTGCAGTTCAGGCTATCCTTCAGATTACTATGTAGCCCAGTCTGGTCTTTAACTCTTGGCAATCCTCCTGCCTCAGCCTCCTGAGTTCAGGCATATGCTAACACACCAACTAAACCAGTATTTTTCAAATTTAAAAGCCAATAAAAGTACACTGAAGAAAGGAATTCCTTTCATATTGATGCAAGCCTTTAACCTACCCTTGACAATAAAGAAAAACATCTAAGTGTTAAAAGAAAGCTACACCTTTTTGTGTCTAGAATTTACAAATTATTTCATTGCAATGATTGTTTCAGTACTTAATGAAACTTCTAATAGTACATCACAGGCCACCACACACCTGGTTCTGACTCCTGCTTCTGTAAAGGTGGGAAGAACCTCAGATACGTCATCTTGGTACTGTACTTTAGAGTCCTGGTCCGTCTCATCACATGGGCAAAGGAAAGTTTCAAGTGCTCAGTAACATTCTTTAGTTGAAAGTATTTGGTATTGAAAAAAAGGAGGGTGTTTAAGAGGACAATTGGTGAATAAGCGCCCAGCTGTTTGCATTCCCACAAATGCTCTTCTTCAATACGAGAGAACATGTAACCTAAACAGAGGAGGAGGAAGAAACATTACTGAGCTCCTGCTACACTGTGCTACATAAGCTCTCAAATTCTAGAACAGGCAGATATGAATGGAAAAAAATGACTGTTTTCCCTTTAAACAGAAGAAACACCATAAAGAAAAAGGCAGAGGATTCTAAGTAGACATTACACTCCTGAAAACGGTTCCCATCTATTACTATTTCAGATAAGAGTGACAAGCTTTCCCTGTGAAAGGCCAGAGGGTACATATTGTAAGCCTTGTGGGTCACAGAGAATTTGAACAACTCTGCTGTGGAAATAAGAAGCCAGAGAAGATACATAAAGCAAAGAGATATGGCTATTTGCCAGTAAACTTTATGGACACATTTGAATTTCATATATTTTCATATCATAAAGCATTGATTCCTAATTTTTTTCTAACAATTTAAAAATATAAAATTCATTTTTAACTCATGGACTACAAAAATAGGAAAGAGGTCAGATTTGGCCCACGGGCAGTAATTTGTAGTCCTGTCATGATGATTAAGCCTACCATCAACTGGTAGCCAAGATCATTAGAAGGCATCTGCCCTCCCTACCACCCACTCTTATTTTTAAAATAAATTTATATTAACTGGTGATTTATCTAAGCTTTTTCTTGAAAATTAGATGTGTAAAGGAAAAATTAAAAGAAGTGTACCTTTAACTGCATTTCCTCAAATGCCCTTTAAATGCAGGTCTTTCTTTACGTTCCCTTCTCAATCCTCTTTGTTGCTTGCTGCTTCTGCATTCTATTCTTGGGAGATTACCCACAAATGTGACTATTATTTCCAAATCTATCTCCCTAGCCACTCTGAATGCTAAGTACATCAAACCACTATGATATTTAGAATGCTGCAAAGGTGCTCTGCAGTCCAACAGAAAGGAAAACTAACAAAATTCAACAACAAACCAAAGACTCTCTTCTCACATATATTATACATCAGGACAAATATAACATATAATAAAAACAATGTTTAAACAGATAACCACGCAACAATTTTTATAAAGCGTATCATAAAAACAATCAAAATAAAAATCCATATTACCATTCGGAAGTATTGTGGGTTCCCATATTTTCAAAAGTTTGGTAAGTTCAATCATAAATCTGGAATAGGGCTCAGTAAAAATGTTATCTATCCTACCATTTTCAAACAGGTACTAAAAGAAAGAAGAAATATATATACATATTGATACAAAGAAAACACTTAGAATATAGTTTTCCCTTCACTTTTCTCTTACATTATCATGAGTCATGTGAAACCTTTAAGTATTTTAATGATACGCAAAGTCATCAAAATATATGGTGAATATTCAACTTTTTAAAAAATGAATTTCAGCAAAAGACACATTGTCATTAACCTTTCACCTGTACTCTCCCTCACTCAAACACATTTATCTCACTGTTCCTGCCACTTTCCAAATCAGTTCTGGAAGGCCTCTTTCATGAAGTTTCTTT
>NW_022900935.1:12677645-12721246 GCF_012274545.1 Fukomys damarensis
ATATATATATATATATGCATGCATGCTGAATGCTGCTCCCCAATGCCATCCAATGGAAAAGCAGGCTCATAAAAACATTACAGTGTGTCCTCATCCACCTTTTGTTCACTGAATCTGTCACCTTATAATTTCTAAATCTTCTCCAAAGTCAAAATGATCATGAAAGGTAAATGTTTTTAATTCATTCAGGACCCAAGGCAGTCACAACAGTGCAACTAAAAACATTCATTAATGACAAAGTGTCTTTTACTGTAATAAATTTTTAAAAATTTAAACATTATTGTGTAATACTGTCACTAATACTTGGTATGAGGAATTTCTCAATCTTTCAAATACTTATTGGTAAAAAATTTTCCCTGGTTATCCTTTAATACCTTTTAGTATTTGAGAGACAGCACAAAACAGTGGTCAGAATCACAAACCCTAACCCTGCTTCTTACTATGTATCTGAACTTTTAGGCAAGTTATTTTACTTCTGTGTGACTCAGGTTCATCAGTGGGAAATGTGTTTCTACACTTTATAGGGTCGTTCAAACAATTAAATACATTAATGTATGCAAAAGGCTTACTATAATGCATACCATATGTAGTAAATTATTAGTAGGTATTACGTGGTACTTTTTGTCTATGAAGTCTCATTTAATTATTTTTTTCTATTACTTGCCTATATCTTTTGCCAGTTTTATTATTAGTTGTGTTTTACTGATTTATAGGTACTTTATATGTTGGACAGTCATTCTTGGTTACCAAGGGTAACACCATGATCTAAATAAAGAAATATTCAATTTGAGCTGGGTGTGGTGGCCTATTCCTGTAATCCTAGAACACAGGAAGCTGAAGCAGGAGGACTATTAGGGAGTTTGAGGGAGTATGGGGTACATAAAAGAATTCAAAGTGGAGCCGCCTCTTGCCTTGCAAGGGCATGTCCTGAGTTCGATCCCCAGTACCAAAAAAAAAAAAAGAAGAATTCAAAGCTAGCCTGAACAACATTTGATACCCTGGGTCTCAATAACACCAAAATAAATAATTTGAGTGAAGAGTGGCAAATAGACACAAATCAGATGGCTAAATGGGACTATCAATTGCCTTAATTAATATGGAGGACCATTTGGTGATATGTCATAAAAAACTAAAATAAAAAGTTTATGTCTACTCCAGAAATTCTACTCTCAAGAATTTATCACAAAGAAATAGCCTGTGTACATGTGTAAATGAGATATGCACCAGCCAAGTGTGGTGGTCCATACCTGTAATCCCAGCACTCTGGAGGCTGAGAGAGGAGAATGACTGTCAGCTTGAGGCCAGCTTGGGCTACATAATGAGTTCAAGGCCTGCCTGGACTATATTGTCTCAAAACAGCAAAAAAAAGAAGAAAAAATAAGATATGCACCAAAGTACCATTACAGAAAAAAATCGTCAAAGAGTACTGATAAAAAGTAAGATTTTTAGCTGGGCATGGTGGCGCACGCCTGTAATCCCAGCACTCGGGAGGCTGAGGTAGGAGGATCGTTGTGAGCTCAAGACCAGCCTGGGTGAGTTCCAGGTCAGTCTCAACTATATAGTGAGACCCTGTCTCAAAAACAAAAATAAAAACAAACAACAGCAACAACAAAAAAGTAACATTATTGTGTGTATTACTGTAAGTATAAATGTATCATAAATGTGTGTTATAAATTATACAAAGCTGTTAAGTAAAATAATTTGTAAAAATATATAAGAAATGATTTTTTTGTTTACATTTTCTTTATTGTCCCCTTTCCCAGCTAAAAATTAAAGTAAAGGTCAAAATGTTGTTATTACCCTAGAATTGTTTCTTCTATACTGTTCTGTATTGTAAAATTGTCTTGTAGTCAGCGTAACTATTTTCTAATGAGGAAAAAGTAAACAAGTTTGTAAAGTCAATATGTGTAACCTTTTAAAACCTTACAATTAAGTTTACTGTTTTGGTCAAAATCGATAGTATTAACAATATTTACTGCCTATAATAGTCAATTGATAATTTTTTAGCAGTTTAATAGCTTTTTTTTTTTTTTTTTTTAATTTTTTTGGTACCGAGGATAGAACTCGGGACCTTGTGCTTAACAAGGCAGGTGGCAGCACCAATGAGCTAAATCCTTGGCCTTGTTTAACAGCATTTTAACATAAAGCCACTTCCTAATTTAAAAAATAAACAATATAAATACTCTAGAAAACAATTTACCGGCTTATAACTTCCTTTATACATGAAGAATATATCTTAGTGAACTACCTGATATGTATGCAAATGTTTTGGCTGAAATCACTGCAATACACCCACCCATATGTTGTGAATATAACCAAGACATCAGAATATTAATAGCCACCAGAAAACATCATGGTTGATATTTGCATTGATAAAATTGCCTTTAAATCTGTAATAAGTACAATAATACAAACTCCAAGAGGACAGGTATGTTGAAACAAAATGTGGTTCATAGTGGGTGCTCAACAAACTTTTACTGAGAGAAAACTATAAAAAGTCCACTTCTTTCTGCACTTAAAAAAATTTTTAGTCTAAACAATTTGGATCAAAACTGAATGGGAGCTTATAACAGTGGCATTTCAATTCTGTGGGGAAATGAATGATGACAATACAACTAGGCTACCAGTAAGAAAAACTTCTTCTGAAATAACCTTGCAGAGCTGGGTGCTTTGGCACACACCAGTCATCCCAGCATTGCAGGAAGCTGAGGCAAGATCCAAAATTTGAGCCCTGTTTTGGCAATGTATTAAGACCCTGTCTCAAAATTGAAAATAAGAACTGGAGATGCCTCTCAAAGGTACAATGCCCTGGGCTTAATCTCCCAATAGTGGAGAGAACAGCGGTAACCGGAGAGACAGGGAGAGAAGAAGAGAGAGGGAGAGAGGCAGAGGCAGAGACAGTGGTTCTTGTAGTATGTATAAAAATTAATTTCAGATGGATTAAAGATGTCAATATGAAAAACCAAGTATTTAAAAGTTTATAAAAATTAGGACACGGATGTAGCTCAGTGGTGCCATACCTGCCCAGCAAGCACAAAGTCCTGAGTTCAATTCTTGGTACAAAAAAAATGTTATATGAATTTAAGTATACAAGTAAGAAGACCATACTCAGCAACACAGAAAACCTAGAAACTATACACATTCTAAGTAACCTGAAAATATCCTTCTTCTTCTTTTTTTGTTCCGGGGATTGAACTCCGGTCCTTGCGCTTGCAAGGTAGGCCACTGAACTGGTGAGCTAAATCCCCGGCCGGAAAATACCTTAATATTGAAAAAATATATATATTCTTTGTTTTGTTTTGTTTGTTTTGAGACAGGGTCTCACTATGTAGTTGAGGCTGACCTGGAACTCACTATGTAGCCCAGGTTGGTCTCAAACTCACAGCGATCCTCCTGCCTCAGCTTCCCGAGTGCTGGGATTACAGGCATGTGCCACCACGACCAGCTTAAAAATATATATTCTTTGTATGTAAATTAAATCACCAATTCATAAAGTATATATAAAAATGTTTACTAAAATGTAGGGGTTTTGTTCTTTGCCCCCAGCATTAGAGATTGAATTTAGGACCTCACATATGCTAGGCAAGCACTATTCCAAATGAGCTACATCCACAGTGCTTTTTTAAAAAAAAATAATTTAAATTTAATTTTTTTTTTTGAGGCATTGGGTATTGAATCAGGGCCTTCATATTGAGCTATATATCCCCAATTCTTCTTTATTTTGAGACAGGGTTGCATTAAATTGCTAAGTTGTCCAAGATGGGCTTGAATTGTGATTCTCCTGTCTTAGTCACTCAGAAGGCTGAGATTATAGGCACACACCACTACACTTGGTTGAAGCATTATTTTTAAGAGAATTTGTAGAGAATCCCTGTACACTGTTGGGTTGTATAAATTAGGGCAGCTATTATGGAAAACAGTATGGAGGGTCCTTATAAAACTAAAGACAAATAATGTAACCTCACTTCTTGGTATTTACCCAAGTGATCTGAAATCAGTTTGTCCAAGAGATGCATATATTTCCATACTTGCTGCAGCACTATTCATAACAGCCAAGTTATGAATCATCATAAGTGTCCATATACAGATGAGATATAGTAAACAGGGTACCAATACACAACAGAATACTATACAGGTTTTTTGGTACCAGGGATTGAACTCAGGACCTTGCGCTTGCGAGGCAGGCAGTGGAACCACTGAGCCAAATCCCTAGCCCTAAACAATTTTTAAGTAGAAGGAAAACCTTACATGTGTGATAACATAGAAATAATTGGAGAACATTATTCTAATTGAAATGTGCCAGGTACAAAAGATAAATACCAAATGTTCTCACTTATATGTGACTTTTAAAACAGGTGAATTCTGGGTACTAAATTACAGTTAGATTAGGGCACTTAGTCTAGGTGTGCCACTGCACAGCACAGTGACTACACATAAGACGAACATACTGTACATTTCAAAAAGCTATAAGAATATTGAAAATTTTCACCATAAGGAAATGATAAATGTTTGAAGACATAAATATATTAACATTGATTTAAACAGTATGCAAATTACATATATATTGAAACATTTCAGTGTATTACTAGTATATACATTTTTTATGTTTCTATGTATCAGTTATAAAATAAACTTAGGGTTGCGGTATTGTTCAAGGATAGCGTGCTTGCTGATCATAGTCAAGGGTGGATCTGATTCCCAGCACAACAAAATAAATTTTTAAAAAATTTTTAAACTAAAATAAAAAAAAATTTTTTTTGGTACCAGAGATTGAACTCAGTACCTTGAGCTTTTGAGGCATGTGGTGGCACCACTGAGCTAAATCCCCGTTCCAGAAAAATACTTTTAAAAGACTTAAAAAAGAACAGGGGAAAAACTGAACTCATACAAGCAGAGAGCAGAGTGGTGGTTACCAAAGGGTGGGAAGAATGCAAGGATGATGGTATATGCTTCAGGTGTAGAGAAAAAAATAAGTTTTTTTTCCTCTTTTTTGGGGGAGGTCCACTGCACAACATAGGGCATATACTTAATAGCAGCGTATAGTACATTTCAAAATTATTAAGAGTAAATTTCAAATATTCTCATCATAAGAGTTTTATTTACTACATTCATAAATCATAACATCACATTGTACTCCACAAATAATTTGTCAATCAACCATTCAAAAAAAGGAAATATATATGGTATGGATTCTAAAATATTTTTAACATTTAAATATAAAATGGCAATTATATTCTTATCAAAAATATAAATATTACTATGATGCACTCCTGTAGTCTCAGAAATTCAGGAAATTGAGGCAAGAAGATGGCTTGAGCCCAGGAGTTTGAGGCCAGCCTGGGCAACACAGAACTATATTACCTCTTTAAAAAAAGAAAGAAGAAAAACACTGATATATTGAGTCAAAATGTGTTATTCATTAAAAAAAAAATTAGTTAAATCTGAGTAATGAATTAAATTGAATGCAAATCCACTTAAATTTATCTAAATATACCCTAAGAGTGGAAAGACCAAGGAGAAAAGAGAAATAATCTTTTTTTGGCGGCGGGGGCGGGGTTGAGACAGGGTCTCACTATGTAGTTGAGACTGACCTAGAACTCACTATGTAGCCCAGGCTGGTCTGTAACTCACAGCAATCCTACTGCCTCAGCCTCCCAAGTGCTGGGATTACAGGCGTGCGCCACCACGCCCAGCTGAAAGGATCTTAATGTGTACAGACCACACAGAGTAACTAGTATATTCATACACTGTAATTACCATATAGTTTTTGTTGGAGGAGAGTTTAACTTAAAGCGACCTGGAAGGATATCCCTAATGAGAAAAGCAACATGCAAAAAGATGTATGGGACAAGTCCTCATTTTGCTAAAAACTAGACAAAACTATTAATGAACAGCTACGTTCATGTTTAAAGTGTACACAGAAGACACAGAGGACACCTATCACGCTGCAACGTTGGTTACCCAGGATGTGGGAAGGAGGGAGATAAATTTTGTAAATATACTTCATGGTTTTTAAAGCTACATATTACTTTTGTAATTAAAAACAGTATTTTAGAGTCAGGCGTGGTAGTGCATGCTTGTAATCCCAGCACTTGAGTGGCTAAAGCAGAATTACCAGAAGTTCAAGGCCATCCTGGACTACATAGGGAGTTCAAGGCCAGCCTGAACAATAGAGTGAGAACCTTTCCCAAAAAACAAAACAAAACCAATTCTTTAGGAACACTGTGATAATAGTTCATACACAGATGGAAGAAAATTTGGCAAACAGAAAAAGAAAATCAACATCTTGATTTCTACTATGTACACATAACCTTTGCAAATACATTTAGTGCATTTTATCTTTTTTTTCTGGTACTGAGGATCGAACTTGGGACCTTGTGCTTGTGAGGCAGGCAGCAGAACTACTGAGCTAAATCCCCAGCCCTAGTGCATTTTATCTTATTACGCATTTATATGTACTACTATGTTAACATATAATGACACACATTTAATTTATACTCTAATGCTTTAACGTTCATATTTTTACATGTCACTGCATCTTATTTTGTAAATAAACTTATTGGCTAAATAATATACTATTTTATGAAAGTACTATAATTTACTTAACTATCATACTTTGGTGGGCACTGACATTATATTCAACTTTTTGTTTTTTGTTTTTGGTTCCAGGGATTGAACTCAGTCCTTGTGCTTGCCAGGCAGTCACGGAACCACTGAGCTAAATCCCTAGCATCCAACTTTTTTTTTTAACAATGGTGCCTGAACTTTAAAGTATGAGTTCTAAAGAGATGTGCAAAACCTGAGTTACTGACAAAAATATACAAAAATTTAAAATTACTCTTGAAACATACTCTCAAAACTGTATGTATTGACTGCTTTCAGCTATGCAGAAGAATCCTCAATTCAGAAGTGTTATAATTTTTTTCCCCTTTGGTTTTCTGGGACAGTCTTGCTATGTTGCCCAGGCTGGCCCTGAACCTGTAGCAATCCTACCTCAGCCTCACAAGTGCTGGGCTTCAGAGGTACACTACCATGGCCTGGCTTTAATGTCATAATTTTTTTTATTTTTGCCAATGTGATAAACAATAATCTGTCTATTAATTTAAATATTAAGAAGTTAAATGAAACCACATGACACACACACACACACAAATATAGCCATTCATGTTGCTATTTTACCAATTGCTATTTATGCTCTTACAAAATGCACCACCTGAATTTCTGTTTTCCTACTGTCTTAGCTTATAAAAACGATATATGATAAAGATGTTTTTTTTGGATACCAGGGATCAAACTTCGGATCTTGGGCTTGTGAGGCAGGAGGCGGAACCACTGAGCTAAATCCCCAGATGATAGACTTTTAAATCAAGGACAGTGATATATGAAGATTATAGGACTAATAGTAGATAACTAATATACATTTTCATTTTTCAGGTGAAACTTACAAGCTCTCACAACTATTAAAACTGCAATCAATTTTGTAACATTACTTAAGTGGATACCTGCTGAATTCCAAGGCACAAGTATAAGATACTGTCTGGATCATATTTTTCACCATTTGGTCTCCGCACCTCTTGGATAAACTGGCATAAACCCAAACTCAACTCAGCAAATGTACAAGACAGAATATCTTCCTTCAGCTTGACAGAGCGGACTGTAGAAAGATAGAAAACATTTGAAGCATTAACTTAAAATGAACATAGTGGTGGTGCATGCCTGTCATCTCAGCACTCAGGTTTCTAAAGCAAGAGGATTATACAAGTTTGAAGCCAACCTTGGGCCTCATGCTGAACTCAAAGCCAGCATGAATTGAATAGTGAGAATCTGTTCCCCCTCCAAAACAAAAACAAAAACAAAAAAAACCAAACCACAACAAAAAAAACCAGTAACATTATTTGCATTACTGACAACTGTGGTACAAATTTAATTTGTTCTATGATTTTGGAAAATATGGCCATATTTGTGTTTGTGTGGGAAAGATGGTTGCAGTTATATCTGTCACCTGAAGCAGAGTTTGCAAACAAAAGCATTCATGAACCCAGGTACTTTGCCTAGCATCATGGTATAGTCTATTAAAAACAGATCTTAAGGCCAGGGATTTAGCTCAGTGGTTCCACCGCCTACCTCAAAAGCTCAAGGCCCCTAGTTCAATCCCCGGTACCAAAAACAAAACAAAACATATCTTGATCTCAAGATTTTTTCAAATAGGGAAACAATAACAATGTAGTCCATACAGGGCAATGGGTAGTATTAGAGTTTTACTTAAGCAGGATTTTATGAAAGCAAATGAAGGACATGTGTAATACAGAATCAGGTTATTTTCTGGAGTGAGTGACAATGGGGCTAGATCTTCAGAGCTGAAGAGTTAAAAAGATTCAATTCCAATCTGAGGAGGCAAAAATATATCCCAAAGTACAGTCAACAAAACACTAGTCCTATGTGAATGCTGGAGAAAATTGAGTTTCTAGGATCTGATGAACTTGGAAAATGCCAGATTCTGTATCTGCCTCTGAAGAATTTCCACTACCTACTGGTACATTAAACACTTTGAGACTATCTGTTTTTTTTTAACGTTCTTTAACTATCTTAACTTAGATTTGACCACAAAACACTTCAAATAACATAAAACATCCTCATGCATTTAGAAATGCTAAAGTATCCCATCTGCTAGGAAACAAAAGTGAAAAGGTTCAGAAGACTTAAGCATGAAGGAGAAAAGCAAAAACAGGTGTAGCAGATCACAACGGGCCTCATGTTATCATATTAAGATTTGAGGACAGTAAAAAACAATTTTGAATAGGGCAGTCATCTCACTGATTTGTACAGCTCTTACTGCAACAGGCTGATCTATTTTGTGTTAGAATTAATAATCAAAATGCTGTTTCCAGATACTGCTCTTTTGCATTTAGACAGGAATGCACATTTTCAAAGACATACTTGGGCTCCCCTCTGGGTTGACTCTACATAAGACAAATGGAAGCTTATAAGGGCAAGGACCATTTTTTATCTCTCAACCCACTACATAGTACTATGCTTGATACTTAACAGGTGTTAGTATTTTTTTGATGAATGACTAGAAATGGACAGGTACTTCCCTTGGCTGTGGCTTTTAGGCCTGGTTGTCTTAAATAGTATTATCTCTCCTCTCTATCTTTTTCCTTGTTTCCATTCCCTTTTTCTTTTCTTGAGGCAGGATCTTACTATGTTGCTCAGACTGGTCTCAAACTTGTAAGCTTAAGCCTCCGAAGTAGCTGGGGCTACAGGTACAGGCCATTGAGCCCATTACCTTTCTTTTATAAGACAAAGTGCTGCAAAGTGGCTCTAACTTGAATTTGATCATCTGAAGTTACATAGCTAACCACCAGTGGCTCAAGCCTTGCAAGGGGATAGTCATGCACGTACCACCGTGGTCCAAGCCAGTGGGAATGTGTTAAAGTGGGTGGTTATAAGAATAACAAATGTCTACACTAGGAGAATATTTATATAACTTTGGAGCAGAGAGATTATAACTGATCTGTAGGAACTCAAGGAGTCAAAGCCCAGCACATGCACTAATTGCTTCAGTATGGAGGGCTGTGTATGCCCCCAAACCAGAAAGAGACTACCAGCAGGTGAAGCCAACAGTGTTATGAACACCAAGGTATAAGAGACAATATGTAACTGGAAAATGGCAAAAACTCTAGTTACAATGGACACACTCTTCTATTCTTACTCCATCTCATCCAATAAAGATTAAGTATAAAACAAACAATAATAAAAAGTAAAATATAAACAGTAAACAAAAACTTAGAACAAGGTATCAAAACCAGTGAAAAATGAAAACTAAAGTAGGTCTTATAATTATATGCTCTTTCAGCAGGCTGGGAGGCTAAGGCATGAGTAACCTAAGTGCAGGCCTAGATCACACAATTTAGTGAGACCCTTTCAATCAATCAATCAATCAATGTATATCTGAGGGTGTAGTTCAGTGTTAAGGCACTGGGTTCAATTCTCAGTAATGACAACACAACAAAACTAAACACAACACACATAAACTGCTTTACTTGAAATGTTACATAAAAACATTTCTCTGTGACATAGAAAGTTCCTGGCAGCTAATGTGAAACCCACAAATATTACCAGATACATGGATCTCACTGTTAGGAAACATTGCTACAGAAGAAGTAAGGCTTTTCCAGGTATTTTTCACACACAAACACACACACACACACACACACACGCACACACACACACACACACAAAATCAACAACAGATTCCACGTGGATTATTATGTAGAGTAGGGCTGAAGACATTTTGAAACATTTGCAGTGTTGGAAAATAAAACATTCCTTATATTTGCATCATAAACTTACTACCATAAGAAACATCTTAACTTTTATAACATCCTCTTTATAATTAAGGGAAGGTTAATAATTTAACTTACTTAGATGTAAAATTTAAATGAACAGTAATATAATAAATAATTCATAACAAAGAGAAACAACTTTTACCTCTACAGCCTGCCTCTGAAGATTCTTGAGAGATTGCCTGGTCTTGAGCACTTCCTAAAGGGTCAGAACATGGGCTGGATGAGGCAGGCTCACCTCCTGATGAGAAAGACAAATGAGTTGAAAAGATGAAGGACACATAAGAAGCCAAATCCTCATCTCATCAGGTATCACTTTTGGGTAAATTAATGGCCTTGCTTATATATTTCTTTCACTTAAATTAAGACAAATTCACATCGTATATTTACCTCCACACTTTGTATCCACTTGCTCTTCCTTGGCATTTTTCCACTGAACCCAGTTCTTCCAAGCATTTACCCCGTACATGTATTTCAGTGTCATTCCAGATACTGAGCACCCTTGAAAGGCTCCTTGAATAAGACTCCTGGGCTCCACACCCACTATAGACTTCTTCCGTCCCTGTGAGAATTCCAAAAATTTGCAGACAATAAGTACGTTTTAATTTTTCACAATCACAGTTATCAAAGCTGGAAAATGTATAAACCTATAAAAATACAAAATTTAGTTTTATATTCTAAAGATTCAGAATTCTTAGAGCCAGAAAGGACATTTGGATACTATTTTCTAGATATTGGACCCACTCAGTGAGATATGAGTAACTACCACTACCACTTAGGTCCATTTAAAGCAACACATAAACATATATTCCAGACTATAAAACAGACCTCAATAAATTCTCTAATCATTAATGGAATTAAACTAGAAACCAAAAATGAAAAGTTATCAAGACAGTCCTCTACCTCTCTGCTTCTGAGTAGCTCTCTACAGCAATGCCCCTCTGCCATGCCCCTCCTGGTCTTAGAGCCACAGACTATGGAATGGAAAGTCCAGGTGAGCAACACTCCTTCCCTATGTGAGCAAGCAGACTCATGCCAGACAAGTGGTACTGTCTCCCACCTCTGTAAAGGCAAGACCACCCAATAATGCCAAGCTGGCTCTACATTGTGCTTTCCCATGGCACAGCAGAGGTGAGGGTTATCAAACCAATCTGGTCATAGAGAAGGACAATGCTCAGGGAGAGGGGAGTATCTGGACCCCACGACTTCAGACATTAAATGCAACAGCCCACTCAAGCTCCTGCCCTGCACTCTTCACATAGCAGAGGCCAAAGGACTGATCACATTCCCCTTCCACCAACAAGCAAAAGAACATGCCTTAGCTTGGGCAATAACCATATTCTAGGGGAAAGAGAAAGGTGCCTGTAATGAAGTAAGGGCACCTCAAAAACACATAGGTTCTAAAGCTAGGTGGAAAAAAATCATGACTAGATGGATCCCAAGATGGCAGATCTTGAGGAGAAACCATGCATTCAGTAACACAGAAACCTTTTTCCTTGACTCAGTCTTTCTCTGACTGCACTATTTTACATTATTTTTATATTTTCAACATTGGGTATTGGAGGGTTCTTTTTCCCCTTTTAGTTTCTTTTCTCTCCTTTTCTTTTCACCCTTTCAACTTTTCCTCCTCTTCCTTCTTACCTTGCTTTTATTTCATATTTTAGCTATTTATCTTTTCTGTCTTGTTCATCTTTTCTTGATTGGTTCTCCAACACTACTAATTTCCTTTTATTAAATAGGATCCCCTATATCACCTTTCTCTCCCCCTTCTCATATCCCATTGATTTTTTAAATTTAGCTTTTTTCATTTTATGGTTCCCCATGCCTTTACTAGTGTTAACTACTAAGCATTAGGAATCTCTAGAAAGCTAGTTAACTTTATGCTATTGCTGTTGAATATTGTTGCATTGCTGGTACAGGGAAAGTTGCTCCACATACTAGCTATTCACGATAGGTCAATAATAGGTCAATGTTACAGTGTTCCTATTATAATTATAGATTGATTCTATGATTAAGGTGGTATTTTATTGGTTTTTAGGGTTTACAAATATTTGCTTAATATGTGACACTAAAATTTACACTGATTTTATTACTATTGGCCACAGTTGCATAACTTGGTATTAGTTTTCCTGAGATTGCCTTGGGATCATTAACACTACTATTGCCCATACATGGAAAACTCAGTACCAGGCCAAATACACACCGCAAACTCCCACCTTAAGTATACAGTGGTGACTGGCTCTGGGACAGAGGCAAAGATCAGAAGTTGCCCACGTGCAGGTTGTATCAATGAAAAGTAAACATTAACTAGAGAGGTCTCCATACTAAGAAGAAAGCTTTCTGACACAATCAACTTGCAATCCTCCACACACAAAAGAAGAAACAAAAATAGAAACATGAAGATTCAAGGCAACAAAATGCCTCCAATATCTCCCAATTCTCCCAAAGCTGATCCATGGGGCATTGAAATATAAGAAACCAAAAGTCCTACCCAAGTTAACCAAAATGCTACCAGGGGAGATAACAAAGCTGATCAATAAGACACTTTACAAGCACATAGGAGTATAAAAGTACTGGGCCAGATAAAACAATCAACAAAGCTACAGAAGACACTAGTAAAAAGCTAGAAGAGCTAAACAAAAAGATGCAAAACATGAATGACCAACATAGCAAAGACTTAAGAGTTCATAAAAAGACTCCAAAGCTGGGTGTGATGGTGCATGCTTGTAATCCCAGCACTTGCAAGGCTGAGGCAGGAAGATTGCTCCAAGTTTGAGTTTGAGGCAAGCCTGGGCTACACAGTGAGTTCAAGGCCAATCTCAACTACATAGTGAGACTCTGTCTCAAAAGAGTAAACTTCCAAGTAGAAATTAAAAAGTTTAAAAATTCTCTCCAAAATATGAGCAGAAATGACCAATGTAAGAAAAGAAAAGGAAGGCAGGCCTATTGTTGATCAATTAATGAGAGATGCCTTAAAAGCAACGAGAGAGCATGAAAAAATGGATACAACAACTCCTAGAATTAGTAAAAAATCAGGAGAGCACAAATGGCATAAAAAGTTTATTTGCTGAAATAACAGTGTAAAAATTTCCCAATATGGGAAAAGAATTTAACATACAGATAAGAGAAGGATATTGAACCCCAAACAGACATGATCAGAAAAGAACTTCTTCATGCTGCATCACAGTCAAAATCCTAGAATACTGACTCAAAACAGTAGTAGTTACAGAAGACCAGCAAATCATATAAACATAAAGAGTTTGGCATGAGATGTTCAAGCCCTAAAAAACCCTCAATTTCCAACCTGATATATCCTGCAAAACTATCTTTCAAAATTGATGGACAAATAAGATGCTTTCATGATAAAGAATACCTAAAGAAATTCATGACAACCAAACTAACATTCCAAAAAATTCTCAAGTATACCCTAGAAATAGAAAGTGACAATGAAGCTAACAATGACAAAAGGGTCTAACAGAATGAACACACCATGTACAGTGATCAGTTAATGAGAAGGGAAAAACATGGACTGGGGATTTAGCTCAGTGGTTACACTGCCTGCCTCATAAGCACAAGGTCCCGAGTTTGATTTCTGATACCAAAAAAAAAAAAAAAAAAAAAAGAGAGAGAAGGGAAAAACAGGGAAATAGCATCAGGAAAATAAATTAGTGACAGCAGTAAGTCAATACCTGTCAGTATGTAAACGGTCTCAATTCCCAGTCAAAAGACACTGACTGGCAGACTGGATCAAGAAACAAAATCCAATGGTACGCTATATACAAAAAACACATTTAGCCAGGCATGGTAGCACATACATATAATCCCAGCACTTGGGAGGCCGAGGCAGGAGGATTGCCAAAAGTTTGAGGCCAGCCTGGATTATATAATGAGTGCAAGGTTAGCCTAGAATACACAGTGAGACCTTGTTTAGAAAAACCAAAAAAGTAACACATTTAACCCAAAAAGAAATGCAGAATAAAATACAAAGCCTGAAAAACAATATTATATGTAACAAAAACCTGAAAAAGAACAGTTACAGGTGGCTAGCTATCCTCCATTCAGAAAAAATGGACTTCCACTCATTAAATTAAATTAAATTAAATGAGGCAATAACCACATATGGGTTAAGGGAACGATCTAACAGGGAGAGATCACAATAATATATGTGTGTATGTATATATATATATATACCAAAAAATGCCACACCTAACTTTATAAAACAAGTACTACCGTACATAAAAGACGAGATAAACATAAACATAGCTATAATGGGGAATCTCAATATCCCATTGTCACAGACAGACAAAGTAGGCAAAAATCGAAAAAGAAGCATCAGAGTTCAACAAAATCTTAGAACAAATAGACTTAACACACATCTATCAGCTTGAACCACTAGTGGTTCATGAATGACTGTATCATCAAGTGGCATGTACCACTCACGGTGCAAACAGATCTAATGACTTCTATCAGTCACCTTTTTTGGAGACAAGGTCTTGCTAAGTAGTCCACACTGGCCTTACACTCACTATGTAGTTCAGCCCAGTCTCAAAGTCATGATCCTCCTGTCTCAGACTCCCAAATGCTGGGGTTGATTACCAGGCATGCACCACCAATCCTGGCTTATCGGTATTACTATTAAAATTAATTGAAAGTCTATAAATGGACCAAATCTGCTTAGTTCCTTGAATTTGAATAACTACTGCTCAAATAGAAATAATCAGTACTATTTATACCAATTAAAGTATAATTTCATTAAAAAGTTATTTATATTCACAGATTTACTTTATACATAATGGCAGTGGATTTATGTTGAATGCATAAATCATCATAACACATTTGGCTTTTTTTGGGGGGGGTCTTGCTATGCATTCCAGGCTGGCCTTGAATTCATTATGTACCCTACACTAGCCTTGAACTCACTACTGTTCTTCTGCCTGACTCTCCCAAGTGCTGGGATTGCAGGTGTGCACCACCACATCTGAGACCCTTGGCTAATTTTTGGCCATAGTGCTACCCATTTTTTAAGTTAATGTTCAGTAACATTCTCTACATTGCCTGCATGTGTTTATCAATTCTAAATAACTATTTAATTCTATAATTGAGTAATTTGCACCCATGACATTTCTTCATGCACTAATAGTTTATCGATAATTAATTCTCTAAATTTTAACATGGTAATTTTATAAGTACTCCATTGCTGGTGTATACAATATGTATTTACAACTGTTGTACCACAGATTACCTGTATTATCATTTTTATACCATTTTGACATTTTCCTTAAGGAAACATTTATTATAGATGACATCTGGTCTACTAAATCCAAGGCTTTCTTTCCATTACTGTAATCAAATATAAAATCAGACCTTAAGTTTCTTGGTTTTCCTTCAATCACTGTACATATATGATTTTGATAAGTCACTAACATACAAATAGGTCTTTTATCAGTTCATTTAACAAATTTTATTCCTGATTTTCAAAGCTTATGATTTTGTTACGTTTTGCTCATACTGGGAAAAAATTTTGATTTAGCTGTACCGTGCTGCAAAAATACGTCTTGTTTTGTAAAAGTTCTTGTGCTAAGGGTATATCTTAATAATAACTAACTGTATATAATGTGTGGTATTGAAATACTAAATCATTCATGAATTTCAAAACAACACTATAAGAATGCCCATACATCAAAGGGTTTGCACTTTTTCTGGCAAAGACACATAAATCGTAGGTCTAACCTTTAGGGAAACATAATTTATAATTTGATATCTGTGCTAATTTCTTTTGATTTCTTAGTCAAAACACAGACATTAAATTATACTTTTATCTATTACAACATTTTTCCAGGTTTTACTGTATTCTTGAATAGTCTCACAACTTCTATCCCCTCCTTTTTTTGAGACAGGTTCTTGCTACATAGTTTAAGATGTCCTTGAACTCACTCTGCAGTCAAGGCTGGCCTCAAACTCATGGCAATCCTCCTGCCTCAGTTTCCCAGGTGCTGGGATTACAGGCATGTGTTACCACAACTGGTGATTTTTCTAAATTAATTCAAAGGATCCTTGGTTCCATGTGTGATATTGTCAGAGAAATGTAAACAGTTCAAAATAGCCAAAATATGAGTGTTGTACGGCATTATGTATATATCCATGGGCATATTTATTATTTTCTGATTAATACAACCCAATATCTGGAAAATGTACTATCCCCATAATTAATAATAAACACATAAAATTTTTCATCTAATTGTAACAGATTCCTAGCATTGTTGAAGTTTTGTTCTCTTTGCACTAAAGCAGCATTATATGGCACATCTGTTTCTTCAACTATAACTGAGTATATTATTAAATACTAATACTTCATACAACTTGAAGAGGATCACTATAAATAATATTTCTTATTAGAAATTCCATATTTCACAGTCCCATGAGCTCATGTTCTATGTTTCTACTGACTGCTATTCGTGTTCTTGATCTTCTACATTCGTATTCAAATCTACCCTATGTTCACTGAATATAATGGCCACAAGATTACATTCACCTAACACTAATGCATCTTCATCTGAAGAATAACAGGTCCTGACCTTTTCCTCTAATGAGATATAATTACTGGCTCAGCTGATGAATCATCCATTTGCTGCAACTGCTACAACTGGGAAAAAATTGTACAAAATTGAAATGCTTAAAGTTGAAAAATGAATGTTACAATATACCTTTTTTTTTTGGGTACCAGGGATCAAACTCAGGTCCTTATGCTTACAAGGCTAGCCCCGGAACCACTGAGCTAAATCCCTGGCCCGTGAATGTTACAATATACACATGTACACAAAAAATTATATATTACATATATATTATAAAAATGAGAACTGCCAAGGAACTACAAAGGAACAATAAAAGAAAAATTTACCACTAAGCTTAATAATAATCTAGCAGTGAAACAACAATACCTATTTTTGTTTTAGCACCTTATATTAACATAGGAGCATATACAGGTTAACTATATAACATCAGATGATCAAATTCACATCAGAGCCACACAGCAGGGAGACATACAAATTATGTCTCATCATGAACAACATATTATAATATTATATATTAACATATATCTATGCTAATAGTTATCTACAAAATGTTCTACCCAACAAAAGAACACATATTCTTCTCAGCAGCATATGCAACTTTCTCCAAAACAGACCACATACCAGCCAATAAATCAAACTTAACTAAAATGCTTGAAATTACACCAGTATTTTATCCAAACATCGTGCAATGAAATGAGAAGTCAATAACAAAAGGAAACAAACTGTGCAAATGCATGAAAACAAAACAATATACTCTGAAATAAACAATAAGTTAGACAAAATCAAGCAAGAAATAAGACAGTTTTTAGAATTAAACAATGCCTGTAAAACATGTCAGAACTTATAGGTCACAATGAAAGCAGTCTTAAAAGGAAATTTCTAGCTGTGAATGTTTACATCACAAAAACAGAGCAAGCCCAAATAAATAATGATGTGCTCAAGTCCTATAAAAACAAATATAATCTAACCCAAAGCTAGTACAAGAAAGGAAATTGCAAAGATCAGAGCGGAGATCAATAAAATTAAGACAAAAAAAAAAAGCATCAAAGAACTAGTTCTTTAAAAGAATAAACAAAATAGACAAATCCTAAGCCAATCTAACTTGAAAAAAGACCCAAATCAATGTAACTAGAATAAAAACTGTGGTATCACAAAGGACACTGTTGAGATGAAAGAGATTAACTGCTTTGCAAGTGTGTATACCAAATAAACTGGAGAATTCCAAAGAAATGGGTAAATTACTAGGTAAATATGAATTAACAAAATTGAACCAAGAACATATAAAAATCCCGAATAATCCAAATCAGACAATAAAATTCAACCAGTAATAAAAACCTAAGAAACACCCCGGTCCAGATGGGTTCCAGCTGAATCCTACAAAAACTTCAGGGAAGTTCTAATATCAGAACTCCTCAAGCTTTTTAATGACATTGAAAGGGAAGGAGGAGACACCCAAAGTTATTCCTAGAAGCTAGCATTACCCTGATTCCAAAACCAGATAAGGAGCTGATTTTTTTAAAAAAAGAGAGATAACTATAAACCAATCTCTTTAAGGAATTTAGATGCAAAAATCCTCAGCAAGATACTGACAAACAGAATGCAATGAATCATCAAACATGATACATCATGTCCAAACAGGCTTCCTCTTACACCATGTAAATAATACAAGGCAAAAACCACTGAATCATCTCAACAGATTCAGAAAAAGCCTTTGTACCCAGGTTTGGTGGCACACAGCTAGTATCTCAGCACTTGGGAAGCTGAGACAGGAGGACTACCACATTTGAGGTCAGCCTGGGCTACACAGTGACTTCAAGGCCAGCTTGAACTACACAATGAAACCTGGCTTTTAAAAATGCAAGCCCACAAGACCTGTCATGTAAAGGTACAAGATCCCAATGATGAATGTAACTGTATTGCATGCCTAAAATGTACCAATAAACTCAATGAGAGAAAAATAAAATAAAATAAAAGTGCAAGCTCACCGGACATTCTGGCACACACCTGTAATTCCAGCACTCAGGAGGCTGAGGCAGGAGGATCAGTGTGAGTTCGAGACCAGCCTGGGCTACACAGTGAGTTCAAGGCCTGCCTAAACCACACAGTGAGACCATCTCAAATACCAATCTATCAATCATCAATCTCCTTTGTCCTTTCATGATAAAAAACACTGAAGAAAATAAGTATAAAAGGACCTTGTTCCAATCTGACAAAGCTATTTCAAATCTAACTTGGGGAAAAAAAATGAAAGCTTCCCCTGCAGAATGAGGAACAAGATAAAGATGTACACTATCACCATTTTTGTTCAACGTATTACTCAAAACATTAGCAAAAGTCATTAAGCAAGAAAAAGAAATTAAAAGGGGATATGCATAGTAAAGAAGTCAGATATTATTTGCAGATGACATGACCTTCTACATAGAAGTTATCTCCAAAAACTAAAAAAAAAGACTTTCAGAATAACAAATTTAGTAATCTAGCAGGACACAAAGCCAACACACAAAATCAATAGTATTCTACTTTGAGAATCTGTACTCTAGTATGGAAAACTCAGAATAGACAGATGCATATGAATTACCAAAGCTGAGTAAAAAAGATATAGAAATTCTAAATAACCCAGTATCAGTCAATGAAATTAAAGAAGTAATTTAAAAACTACTAAAAAGAATAGCCGAGGTCCTGACAGATTCACTGCTAAATTCTACAAAAACTTTAAGGAAGATTTAATGCCACTACTCCTCAAACTCTTTAATGAAACTGAAAAGGAAGTAATACTCCCAACCTCATTCCTTGCATTACCCTGATACCTAAACCAGAGAAGGATCGAACCAAAAAGAAAAAACTAAGGGCCAATGTGCTTAATGAACATACATGCAAAAGTATTCCAAAAGGGCCAGGGACATAGCTCAGTGTCACTGCGCCTGCCTGGCAAGCACAAAGTCCTGAGTTCAATTTCTAGTACCCAAAACAAAAACAAATAATTAGGGGTAGGGAATTTAGCTCAGGGGTACTATGCCTTCCTTGCAAGCACAAGGTCCTGAGTTTGATCCCTAGTACTGGAGAAAAAACAAAAAAATCTCAAAAAGATACTAGCCAACTGAATGCAGAAAATCATCAAGATTATGCACCATGACCAAGTAGGTTTCAACACAGGGACACAGGGATGATTCAACATATGCAAATCAATAAATGTAATACACTATAGTAACAGAGCTAAAGACAAAAATCACATGATCATCTCAATAGCTACAGAAAAAGCATCTGACAAAGCCCAACACTCATTCATGATAAAAAAAAAAAAAACCCAGAAAATTGGAATAGGTCTTTATCTCAATCTATGACAAACCAACAGCCAACAATATACTAAATGGACAAAAACTGGAAGCTTTCACTCTAAATCAGGAACAAGACAAGGAGGTCCACTGTCACTACTCTTGTTCAATATAGTTCTGGAAATATTAGCCAGGGTAATTAGATGAGAAAGAAAAAAAAAAAAGGAATAAGGATAGGAAAGGAAGAAGGTAAATTATCATTATTTGCGATGACATGATAATCTACATAGAAAAGCCCCAAAACTCCACAAAAAGACTTCTAGACTTCATAACCAAACTTAGCTGGATATAAAGTCAACATTCAAAAATAATTAGTCTTCTTGTACATGAATAATAAACTCACTGAGAGTGAAATTTGGGAAACAACACCTCTTACAATAGCATTCCAAAAAAATGCAATACCTAGGAATCAACGTAACAGAGGAAGTAAAAGACTTCTACATTAAAAACTACTCTGCCAGGGATTTAGCTCAGTGGTTTGGTGGCCTGCCTTCCAAGCGCAATGACCGGAGTTCAATCCCCGGTACCAAAAAAAAAAAAAAAAAAAAAAAAAACTACTCCACACTGCCTGCCTCACAAGCACAAGGACCCAAGTTTGATCCCCAGTACCAAAACAAAACAAAACAAAACAAACATAAAACTACTCTGAAAAAGGAGAATGAAGAGAATGTCAGAAAATGGAAAGATATTCCCTGTTCTTAGATAGGCAGAACCAATATAGTGAAAATGGCCATACTTTGAAAACTATTATACAGATTTAACACAATCCTGATCAAAATACCAACAGTATATCACACAGAACTGGAAAAAACAATCCTAAAATTCATATGAAACCAGAAGAGATATAGAATAGCAAAAGCAATGCGGGGCAATAAGGGAAAAAAACAGGGGCACCACAACCCCTCATTTGAAGTTATGCTACAAAGCTACCGTAATAAAAACAGCATGATACTGGCAAAAAAAACCCAAAAACCCAAAAAACCTCAAAAAACAAAAAACCAAAAACAGAATCAAGACTCAATGACTAGAATAGAAGATACAAAAACAACTTCAAGCACATTCAACTGCCATATCTTAAAAGTGGCCAAACATCTTCACTGAAAGAAAAATAGCTTCTTTAACAAATGATGCTGGGAAAACTGGCTTTCCACATGCTGAAAATTGAACCTATGCTCATATCTCTCACCATGTACTAAGCTAAAATAGAAACAATCTGCTGGAAGATAGGATACGTAAAATTCTAGAAGATATAAGTTTAGGCAGACTAATGAACAAAACCCTGACTGCACAGGAAATATTATAAAGAACTAATTGGGATCACATCAAACTAAAAAGCTTCTACACAGCAAAAGAAAGAAAAAGAAAGAAAAAAAGAAAACCATCCTAAAATTTATGTAGAACTAAAAGACAGCAAGAATAGCCAAAGCAATCCTGGGTAAAAAGAACAATGGGGGACCATCACAATCCTGGACTTGAAGTTGTATTACAAAGCCATAGTGATAAAAGCAGCATGGTACAGGTACAAAAACAGACAGAAGGAGAAATGGAACTGAACAGAGGATACAGAAATAAATCTAGGCACATTCAACTATTTCATCTTTTTGACAAAAGGGTCAAAAACAAACACTGAAGGAAAGATAGTCTCTTTAATAAATGGTATTGGGAAAAGTGCCTATCCACACTCAGAAGACTGAATCTAGAACCTTATCTCTCACATGTACTAAAAAAAAAAAAAAAATCAAAACAGATCAAAGAATTGAAAATTTAAAAAGGAACAACCTGCTGGAAGAAAAAATAGGAAAAATTCTTAAAACCCTATGTACAGGCAAGGATTTTCTAAACAGAACAGAACTCTGGTTGCACAGCCAATAGCACTGAGAATTAAAAAATGGGATCACATCAAATTGAAGAGCTACTGCATAGCAGAATTAAAAACCTAAGTGAAAAGAAAACTTACAGTATGGGAAGAAAATTTTGTCATTAGAGAAACCCAAATTAAAACAACACTGCGATTCCATCTTACCCCAGAAAGAAAAATAAATATGGCAAGGCTGCATGGAAAAAAGAACCCTTATAAAAACTATATATAAGAATATAAACTAGTACACTATGGAAATGAGAATCCACATTTCCAAAAAATCTGAAACTGGAAATTCCATTTGACTCAGCTATTTCCCTCTAGGGAATCTTCCCAAACAATTAGACGTCCTTTTACAGTGATATATGCATTTCCATAGTTATAACACCATAATTCACAATAGGTAAATCTTGAAAGTGACCTATATGTCCATTAACAGATGAATGGACAAAGAAAATGTGGTATTTATACACAAATAGAGCATAGAGAAAGCTTGTACACAATGGAACACAGAGAGAGATCTCTGGCATAGAAAGAAATAAAGTTCAGTCATTTGTAGGAAAATGGATACACTTCAAGATCATAATGTTAAATGAACTAAATCAGATACAAAAGCTTAAATATTCCTGCTTCTCTTATATGAGAAACCCAAAGTATAACTAGGAAAATGAAAGAAAATAAGGAAATAGGGAGATAGATCTTTCTTACTGGGGAAAGGTTAAAGAGATGAGGGGAGGGAGGCTGGAAAGGAGATGAAAAAAGGAATTAAGATGTGTTATGTACATGTACAAAGTCTACATAAGGTATGTAAACATATATTACAAACGTACTAATAAAAGTATAAAATAAATACACATATTAACTTATGTAATTAAAAACCTCCAAAATCATTAATTAGTAGCACACTTATAAGAATACCATGGATCAAAAGAAAAATACAAATGAAGTACAAAAATAAGCTTGGCATGATGGCACATGCTTGTTATCTCAGCACATGGGAGGCTGAGACAGGAAGATAGCCACAAATTCAAGGCCAGCCCAGGTTACATGAGTTCACGACCAGCATGAATTACACAAGGCCCTACCTCAAAAAACCAAAATAAAAGTAAAAAGTTCTGTGAGTATAAAGCTAAACATATCAAAATTTCTGTGATGGAGCTAAAGGAGGATTATTATGATAATGAAATGCTTTTATGAAAAATGGAATAAAAAGCATGAAATCCATGCTTTTTTCTGTTAAAAGGAAAAAAAGCGCCAAAATTTTAACTCAAACTAAGACTAAAGAATAACAAAAATCAGAGTACAAATGAATGAAAAAGAAAAATTAATATAATGGAAAGGTTTTTTTGTTTTTGTTTTTGTTTTGTGTACCAGGGATCAAATCTGGGACCTTCCGCTTGTGCTTGCAAGGAAGGCAGTGGCACCACTGAGCTAAATCTCTGGCCTGAAAGTTTGTTTTTTTAAAAGATAAAATTGTAACTCTCCAACTAGACTAATCAGGAAGACAAAATACACACATATTACCAGTATCTGACCACATACAAATTAAAAGAATATCAAAGAAATATTATGAATATTGTTCTGACAATAAATTAAACAACTTACATGAAACAAAAAAACTTAATAAACTAATAAAGCTTAAGAAGAAATAGTCTGAATAGTTACAGAAACTGAATGCATTAGCTTAAAGCTTTCTCACAAAAACATCAAACCAGATGGCTTCACTGATGGACTCCTCCCCAGGTGAAGAAATTATACAAGCTGTATTTCATAAAACACTAGGAAGGAAACACTAACTCATTTTATGATAGTCCCCATTAACCTGATACCAAAACTAAAGAAAGTTACTTCAAGAAAGCCACAAATGAATATCTAACTCTTGAACAGAGACACTAAAAAACTTTAACAAAAATATTAGCAGAGTCAAGAATAAGGATATTAGAAAAAGGTAGGGTTTACTTCTGGAATACAAAATTAGTTAATTATTTGGAAAAAAAGAAAAATGAAAGAACCTTACTATTAACAGACTTAAAAGATACAAGAGGGGCTGGGGATTTAGCTCAGCGGTTCGGTGGCCTGCCTTGAAAGCGCAAGGACCCGAGTTCAATCCCAGGTATGCCCCCTACAAAGATACAAGAAAGCCACCTGACAAAGTTCAATATCCAATCATGATGAAAACTTGCAGCAAAACAGAAGGGAACTTCCTCAATCTGGCAAGAGGCCACCCCCTGGAAACCTAGCTAGAGGAAACAACACTTAAGGTCACTTAACATTGAACCTTTTAGTTCAAATATTGGAAACAATGCAAAAATACTCTCTCCCACTACTAATATTCAGCACTGTACCAAAAATCCTAGCTAATACTACAAGAAAAAAAAATGTATTCAGATTAGAAAGGAAAAGTAAAACTGTCTTTATTCACAGTATGGTAGAAAATTCTATGCCATCTATAGCAAACTTATAGAACATAAAGTGAATATACAAGAATCATCTGTATTTTTGTATAATAATAAGATATACTAAAAAATAAAAACTTGAAAATACTATATATATTAAAATTTTAAATACACAAAATATATTTGATACAAGAAAAAGTGACTTATAAATGAAACATAACTACATGTAGTGGTACATGCCTGTAATGGCCGCACCCAGGAGACTCAGGCACTAGGATCATGTGGGTTTCAGGCCAGTATGGGTTCTACATAGTAATTTCAAGGCCAGCCTGAATTACATAGCAAGACACTCTGTTTCAAAAGATACAAATATATAAAACATTGTTGTGAGAAATGAAAGATGACTTAAATAAATAGAGAAGATACAATGTTCTTAGACTAGATGACTCACAATTGCTATGATGTTGATTTTCTGATCTGTCGATTACGGACAGTCCCAATCAGACATCTAGCAATTTATTTTGGGGGTGGGGACACAAACAGGGTACTTCTTAAATGTATATACAAATGTAAATGACAATTTAGAAAACTGAGCAAAGGACTTACACTCCTGATTTCAAAAATCATTGTAAAGCTACATAATCAGAAGAGTTGGTACTGGTTTAAAAATAGATATAATGCCAGGCATAGTGGCACACGCCTGTAATCCCAGCACTTGGGAGGTTGATCCAAGAGGACTGCTTCAAGTTTGAGGTAAGCCTGGGCTACACAGTGCGAGTTCAAGGCCAGTCTCAACTACACAGCAAGACCCTGTCTCCAAGCAAGCAAGCAAACACACACGCAAGACATAAATCAATGAACAGAATGGACAGTTTCATAAACAGACCCTATATATAAGGTTAGTTGACTTTAAACAAGTATACCAATGCAGTTTAATGGGAAAGGATAATCTTTTCTAAGAATGGTACTGGAAAACTGGAAATCCATATGCAAAAAAAATCAACCTTGACTCTGCTTCAATTTATATATAAAATCATGAAAAAGTATATCACAATCATGAAAGCTAAAACTACAAAACTTCTAGAAGAAAATTAGGAGATGCATTAGGTAAAGACTATGATGGGATTTTTCTCTTACACAGATTTCTTCTCACACTTGCATATACACGTTACCAGGGACTGATTCCAAAGCCTTCAACAGTGTCCCTGATAAGACCCGGAAAGAAATAACAGGCAGCTAGGATATAGATTTAAGTAAAGTGAGATAACATCCAGGAAAAGTGGAAAACAAGGGAAAGAAACTCACTGAAGAATGCTTTAGGAAGCTGGGTTTGGGGTCAAGGGGAAGTCTGTTCTAATGTCAAAGGCTAGCTAAAAACACACTGTTTCAGTTTCATTTTTCTTGCACCCACCAAAACATGTGTATATAAACCCCTAAATTCAGGTGCCTCCACGGCATTCTTCCTTGAAGCCCCTCTCAGATAGCAAGAACTTTTCTTTGCTCTAATAAATTATGCTCTGAGTCCCCATTGCTGTATCTATTGACTTCAGCCTCATCCTTCCATCATCCTAAGAACTAAATAAAGCCCAGAGAGAAAATTGGTCACATGGGACCCACTTAATTGTCTAGGCTTGAACTTGTGATCCCCCAGCCTCAACCTTCCCAGAGTGTGGAGATCACAGGTATGCACCACATCTAGCTTTTGATGGGTAATTATAAAGCAGATCCATAAATGAAAAAAGTTATTATATTGTCTCAAAATTAAAATCTTCAATATACCATTAACAAAAACTTTAAAAATGAATTCAGAGAACAGTAGCAAAGCTAGTTGGTAAAGGAATTATATATATAGTAACGACTATTTATAACTCACAACAAACTACCATCCACAAACTGGAAAAAACAATGTGGAAAAGATAGAATATATATTCTACCAAATGGAAAAAAACCATATATATATATATATATATATATATGGTTTTTTTCCATTTGGTAGAATATATATTCTACCAAATGGAAAAAAACCATATATATATATATATATATATATATGTATGGTCTACATCGTTAGGGGAAACACGAATTAAACTGCACATTCACTAGATTGACTAAAATTCAAATTCAGCAATACCAACTATTAGCAAAGTCATGGAGCTTATGAACTCTTACACATCACTTGCTGGGAATGCAAAATGTCACTTTCAATGACAGTCCAGCAACTTTCTTATAAAATGAAAAGTATATTTACCATAAAACCTAGCAATTTTACTCCTACCATTTTCTTATTTCCTACCCTTATTCCTAGAGTTTTACAATCTATTTCCTAGAGTTTCTAGATAAATGCAAAACATGTTTTCACACAAAAATTTATTCTAGAATCTTCCTAATAGCTTTATTCAAAATAGCAAACTGGATACAACAGAAATTTGTCTGATTTATCTGATCACATCTGAATAGCTGCATAAATTTGGGTGGTCCTTATAATGCAATGCTATTCAGAAATACAAAGGAATGAACCACTGAAACATGAAACAACATAAATGAAACTCAAAAACACTAAACTAGTTAAAAGAACCTAGACATTATGATACATTATAAGCAACTTTTCAGAAAAGACAAAGGGGTATTATTTGATATCAATCTGCATAGGAGATTGGTGCTTGTCAGCATCTGAAGATGAGGCTGACTGCAAAATGTCAGGAGAAAACTTTTCAGTACAATGCTATTTTTCACAATCGTAATGGCGGTTACATTGTACATTTGCCAAAGCCCACCAAGTTGTACAATCCTGATTTATAATTTTTAAATGTAATTATAACCGAACAGAGCTAATTTTTTAAAAATAAGGCTATTATCCTTTCAACATGCAAAATAGCCTATCTATTCCTATTATTTTTGACGCAAATATGTGAACTTCGTATACATGAAAGTAGCTAAATTTAGACTTTTCAAGGGGACAAAATAATATATTTTGGGGGGGACACTGGGGGATCAAACTTGGGACCTTGTACTTGTGAGGCAGGAGGCAGAACCACTAAGCTAAATCCCTGACCCTATTGAATGTTTTTTAAAGTAAAACAAAACAAAACCACCAATTATAAAAACACAAGAAAACGTCCTGACTGAAATGTAAATGAAAAACATAGCTCGTGACTTTAAGAAAAACAAAAGCACAAAAATATGAGGTTGAAATAATGTTAAGTGAAATAAATCAGACGCACAAGCTTAACTATCCCATGGTTTCTCTTATATAAAGAAACACAAAATATAAATAAAGAGCAAAATAAAAGACATAATAAGAAATAGACGATAGATCTTTTGCAAAAGGGAAGGTGATGAAGAGACTGGAGGCAGACAAAAAGATGAAAAAAAGAATTGAGATATGTTATGGAAATGTACTAACTCCAGAGTACTAATGAAAAAAAACTGAGTTTGCAAAATAGTGTATGAAATTACTTGATTGTGGCTGTTTACAGAATTTTGTAAAGATTGGGAACTAATAAATATTGGTAGAATGAAGGAAAGAAAAATCTAAAAAAATTAAGCCACTGCTTACTCTTCGTCTGGGTTGGGGGAAGCCATCTCTGTGTCGTCGTCTTGTTCGGGAACGTGCCTGGATTCCCTGTCCTTTATTAAGTGGGTCAAAGGATTCTATAATAATCAGCAGAAAGCATAGTATGAGGTAAGTAACTCACAGATTTAAATAAAGACAGACTGAGGAATCACCACTATTTCATTGTTTTGTGATGAGAATTTCACTTATATACTTAAAAGAAACAAAGGATATAGCACTTAAATAAAAGTTTATTAAAAATCAACAACACTTCTCACAAATAGTTACTGTAGCAAAGGTAACAAAAAATGCTCAAAAACCAAACCAACCATGGAAAAGAACAGTGTGACACAAATTAATACCTAAAAAGGCAGAAAGAAAGCACTTGTGTCCTAGATTATCTCCGGCACGTTACAGCTACTTAACGTCAATTCAGTCTTGCCATTCTCCTAAAATACAGGATTTTGATGAACAGGTTATGCTGCACAAACCTGATGGATAATCTGCTTCCAGATCCTGTTCTGTTTCCCCCTTCGAGAACTGCTTCAGTTCTGCATCAGCTTCCTGCACAGCATTTGACTTGAAGCCATAATGATTCAGCTCTTCCTCCCAGCTATGAGGAGTAGATACCGCCTCTGATTCGAGATCACCACTGTATGTACTTCCTTGGTCTGAAACAAAGAAAACAAACAAGTCATCAAAACGAGACAGTCCCTTGACTTTCTCAGAAACATTCTTGAATCTCAGTATCAAAACAAAATACAACTGATGGACAATTATCTAGGTATGCACAAGAATGAAGTAACTTGTTATTCAGCCTCACAGAACTGTATTCATAATTTTGGTAAGGACTTTAAAACATTTTTCTCAAATAATGGTTAAAATATTTAAGATAGCTGTTAATACTTTCATTACAAAATAGCACACATCATAAACACTGATGCCCTTAAAATATCTAAAAATATACACATTATACTCAAAGATACTAATTTCCATTGATTCATATACTTATAGAATGTAAGATTTCCAAGAATCAAGATATATTTATAAGAACAAACCTTTTTCAAATATCTTGGTATCTAGAAAGAGTTCCTGTTCAGAAGTTTGAGATCCTAAAGAAAGAAAAACCACACAATAAAACAATTTCTATGTACAGTATACATAAAACATACTATGAAGTGCTATGTAAACAAGTGACAATTCTTCAATATAATTAAACATTAGTGGTAAAAAGTACTTAAATTATGACTTGTGTTAACAGTATAGTCCTAGGTAGCACTATCAACAATGTACTAATGAGATTTTTCTTCTGATGGGGGGTGGTCCTGGGGCTTAAACCCAGGGCCTTGCTCATGGTGGGCAATCACTCCTCCACTGAGCTACATCCCTAGCCTTTTAAATTTTTTACTTTGGAGAGGGTCTTGCTAAAATGACTAGGCTGGTCTACAATTTGTGATTCTGCTCCCTCATTCACCTGAGCAGCTAGGATTATACGTGTGCCTCCACTGCACCCAGCTTACATCTCGTTCTACACCCGTTAATTGAAATACTTTTTTAAAAAAAAAAAAAACCACATAGATAAACATATACACAAATTTATTTAAAAAATGACAAATCAGCTTGAACTTGTCCCTCCAACATCATAATCTTACTGTTGGATTAAAAGGGCAATAGAATATAAACAAGTTAAGTGAACATTTTAGTACATAGAACCAGACAGAGGACAGATTTAACAAATACACAATATTTGAAAATTAAAGATTTTAAAGAGCCAGAGCAGAAGTGTTTTTTGTTTTTTTTTTAACTTACCCCCCCAAAAAAAACCGCTTCTTTTCTCTAAAACCAAAGTGAAATTAGCCCTGTATCTCTTAACCTGGAATGTATTTCTCCTTTCTGTGTTTATAAACCATTTCATTTTATCTATACTAATTAAAACTGTCTTAAAGCTTAATTTTTTAAAGCTTTTCTGACTCAATTTAAACAAAGGCATTTTCTCACAGAACTTGTACAAAGAATTTGATAAATGCTAAATATTTTTTTGTTTGTTTTTGAGGCAGGGTCTCACTGTGTAGTTGAGACTAACCTGGAACTATGTAGCTCATGCTGGTCTCGAACTCGCAGCGATCCTCCTGCCTCAGCCTCCCGAGCGCTGGGATTACAGGCGTGCGCCACCACGCCTGGCTCAATAAATGCTAAATATTAATGTGAACAGAGATGTCAATTTAAAGTGAAATTTATCATCAGAGATCGCCTGAATTGACAAAACTAAGTATATATCAGAAGGAGAAGATCAAGCATAAAATACTATTCTAGGGTCGGGGATTTACCTCAGTGGTTCCACTGCCTGCCTTGTAAGCCAAGGACCCAAGTTTGATCTCCAGTACCAAAAAAATGAAATAAAATACTATTCTAAGACATTACACTCCATATATAAACGAGTCAATATTACAAGATTATTACACATTAAAGAGCAAAATACCATGAGAAACACTGGGATAATAATAAGCTTTTACCTATCTCTCAGAATCTTTTGTTTAAGTGCTCTGCCACTGGGCTACTTCTTCAGCCTTACTCAGAATACGTATGATTTAAACACTAAGCAGAAATACAACAGAAAGGCTGAAAGCTTTTTCAAATGCTACAGTGTTCAGAAAATCATCTAACATTTATTGTGTAAAATTAAAATTCAGTGGCTAGTTTTCTAAAATCTACCGCTGGATAAAGTTTTAAAGTATCAAGAAAAACATGATTTCTTGGCTCAATAGTGATAGATAAGCCTTCTGGAAAAATTCACCTAAATATTTAAAAAATCATAAAAATCGTCTTTTCTAACTCTATATCCAAAAAGAAAAGAGATGGTAGTGGTGGACAGAAACCTTTCTGGAGTACATGTTAGTAAACTGATTAGTATTATGTGGGTGTTTTCGTTTGTTTGTTTGTTTTTTTAATATTATGTGTTTTGGAGTCAGACAGATCTGAATTAAAGTACTGGTTCAATTACTTTCTGATTATATCAACAGGACAAATCTAATATTACATTAACAGGGCCAATCCAGATGAAAAATGTAAAGCAAATAAACCGTTTCACAGGGCTCCTGTGAAGATTAAATGAGGCAATGCACATAATATACATAAACCATACCTAGAATACAATAAGCACTGTAATCATCCTTATTCAAAATAATACAGTAAAATTTAATTAAACAGATTATTCTGAGCTAAAAGGTTATCTGTGCAACGATTCTGTTTATTCTCTATCAGCATACAGTGTCTATACATCAGGAATTCCATGGCTTGAAAACTGCAGTAAAGATACACGGTGGCTGAGGTAGGAGAATTGCCATTGAGTTGGAAGCCAATTAGGACTACATAATGAGTTCAAGGGCAGACTGAACTACATAGTGAGTCCCTGTCTCAAACAAAACAAAACAACAGCTGAGTTTGGTAGTGCACACCTGTAATTCAAGCACTAGGGAGGCTGAGGCAGGAGGATCACCACAAGTTCAACACTAAACAGTGAGTTCAAGCCTGAACTACATGGGGAGACCTTGTCTCAAACAAACAAAAAAAAACAAAACAAAACACCAAACCAAAAGCAAGGGGGCGCTAAAACTAGAAATGATGCTGAAATTTAGAATTACTTGAGTTACCAGAAAATTTAGGGATGAGATTTTTTCCTTTTCTTTTTAAATTTATTTATTGTTGTGGTGCCAGAGACTGAGCCAAGTGAGCTCATGTGTGCTAGGCAAATACTCTTCCACGTGGGTACATCTTTAATACTTTAGTTTCCCCCTTATTTTGAGATAGGTCCTCACTAAATTGCCCACGCTGGTCTTGAACTTGCAATCCTCTTCCTTTGGCTTCCTAAGAAGCTCCACTATGTCTGTCCTTTCTTTACTGTTAAGGAATGTACCAGCCAGGAATGACTGTAACTTCAGCACTGAGGATACTGAGGCAGGAGGATCACCATGAGTTCAGGGCGAGCTTGGGCTACATAGCAAGTTCAAAGCTAGCCTGAACTACATAGCAAGACCCTGTCTCAAACAACAAAAAAAACAAGACTATACCAACCTCCCTGGGATAGAGTCTTCTCCTTCTCTTCATCTTCGGCAATCATTTCTGCCATCTCCAAGAGATCAGCTTCAAATGGATGCGTGGGAAGTTTTTCCTTAATGTCAGCAATACTTTCAAGGACTTTGTCTTCATTATCCATTGAGGACGGAACAAGCATGGGGACAGGCATCTGGAAGAGCAAGATACATTGAAGAGCTTCTCAAACAATGGGTTTGCTGTCAAAACCATTATTTGCAAGATGATTTAAGAGTTAACACTTTAAAAACTGAGATATTTTCATTGCAGATGACTTCACAGGCTTGATAGTTTGTTTTTATAAGATTAGAGCCAGGAAGAACTCAAAAATGCTTTGACACTCAACAAAATATGCCTCTGAATCATTCAAAATAATAATTCTGTAAGAGCTTCATTTTCTTTTTGAAATTGTTTTTGCTTTTATTTCTTGTTTAACATTTTCACACAAGTGTTCCTCTAAGAATCCAATATGGGAAAATTTACTAATTTTAAAAATAACTTATTTTTCTTTAATAAAAAGTTGCAGCTGGTGGTGGCAGCACATGCCTATAATCCCAGCACTCAGGAGGCTGAGGCAGGAGGATCATCATAAGTTCAAGACCAGCCTGGGCTATATATTGAGTTCAAGACCAGCCTGAACTACAGAGCAAGTCTCTCTCTCTCTCTCTCTCTCTCTCTCTGTCTCTCTCTCTCAAAAAAAGTTGGAAGTATAAATCTTTTCATCCTTGCTACAAAACAAGATTCTAACATATGCAGTTTCCGATCTTCTTCTATTTGAGTAGTCTTAGTGCTAATCTTTTTAATAAGCTGCATCATAACCCTCTCTGAAAAGGCAGGGTAAAAATAAAGACAGTCCTCTATATACATCTAATTAAGTAATAATGGTAATATGATAATAGCTACTAGAATCAACTATATTTTACCAAGAAGTAATAAGTTTTTCAGAACTATAAGCATTTAATTAATAATAATACATCCTTATTCCCTCAACGAACACTTACGGGAACTGGAATTCCGAAGGGGACTGGAGCATACTGAGTGTAAAGATGAAGAGGTATGGGCACAAACACTGGCACAGGAATTGGTACCACAATAATCTGGGGCTGACTTGGAGTGTCTTCTAATGAAATAGAGAGAGAAAAAAAAAATCACAAAAAGACAAAGAGGGTTAAAAACATTATTAATTAGTGAACGTTCATTTTAAAAAGGACAGTATAGTCCATGAATGATATCCATATAACAAAAATAAAACTAGACTTACATTTCTTACCATAAGCCAAAAAAACCAAAAAACAACAACAAAAAAGCACAACCTCAAAATGGATAACAGCCTTAAATGTAAGACCCACAAGTGTGAAACTATTAGAAGAAAATGGGAAATACTTCAGGATGTTGGTCTGGGGAGAGATTTTTTTCAATATGACTCTAAAAGCACAGTCAACAAAAATAAAAAATGATAAATGGATTACTCCAAACTAAACAGGTTCTGCACAGCAAAGCACACGAGAGTTAAGAGACAAACTCCTGTGGGAAAAAACACTTGTAAACTAATTATTTTATAAGGAAATTAATATCTATAATATATAATAGATTTGAACAAGGCAGCAGCAAAAAAAACAAAAACAAAAAAACACTAATGGGCAAATGATCTGAACAGATATTTCTCCAAAGAACATATACACATGGACAATGGTAATGTCTGAATATGGTTTTTGTCCCCCCAGACTCAACCGTGATTAAAGGTGTGCTCCCCAGGGGTAATGCTATTGGGAGGCAACAGAAGGAAATCACTGCTCACACATGTGCTCCTACCAATGCTACCTATGCCAAAGAGCCAAAGAGTGGACTCTCCAGAGACTATGTGACACCATTTGGACTTTGAACCTCCAAAACTGTGAGCTAAATAAACCTTATCTCTTCAAGGTTAGTCATCTCAGATATTCAGTGGTGAAAAGCTGATTACTTCACTTAACAAGTATGGAAAAGGCTGAAGGGCTCAGAATGTGGATAGGAGGTAGATAATTTGCTTACCATGTGCAAAGCCATGCGTTCAATCCCAGTACCAAACTCCCCCAGACCTCAAAAAGCTCCACATCACTAACGAACAGGGAAAGGCAAGGTGAAGTATACATTCCATTTAGAATGATACTATCAAAAAGGATTAACAAACAAAAAAACAGCAGCCATCAATAGATAAAGAAAAAAGAAAATGTGGTTTTCATACACAATGAGTACTACTCTACCATAAAGGTACACTTAAGTCACCTGCAGGACAATGGATGTACTTGGAGACCATAATATTAAATGAAATAAATGAGACAAAGAAGCTTACATATCAATAATTTCTATCATGAGAAATCCAAAATATAAATAAAGAGCAAAATAAAAGATAATAGGAAGTAGGGAAATAGATTTTCTTCAAATGGGAAAGGGATCAAGAGATGGAGAGAAAAGGGAGGCAGAAGAGGGAAACGGGATGAAAAACAATTAAGGTATGTTATATACATGTACCAATTGCCCACAAGGAATGTTAATCGTTATGTATTACAAATATATAGTAATAAAAAAGAAAAACTGGAAAAAATAAATGCTGGTAAGGATATGGCAAGGGGGGAATTCTTGTACACTTCTGGTAGACATGTAAATTATTACAGCCATTATGGAAGCAGATGGAAAATCCTCAAAAAAAGAAACAGGAGTTAGGAACACCGATGCACATATAGTTCCAGCTATTTGCTAGGCTACAGCAAGAGTACTTGTTGAACCCAAGAGTTCAGGGTCAACTTGGGCAATATAGGGAGACCCTATCTCTTAACAACAACAAAGCAGAAACAGAACTAACAAAAGATCTAGCAATTTTATTACAGGGTATATATCCAAAGCAAAGGAAGTCAGTACACTGAAAAGAGAACAGCACTCCTATGTTTACTATCAACACTCAAGATAGCCAAGGTGAGCAATCAACTTAGGTGACCATTGGCAAATGAATGGATAAAGAAAGTATGAGATAATAAATGCAACCACACAAAGGGACAATTATTTACCTGAAAATAACGAAATCCTGTCATTTAGGAAATGCTGATGAGACTAAAAGATATTTTTTTAAATAAATTAGACACAAATACAGAATGTTCTCACTTATAGATACAAGCTAAAAAGTTTATCTTACCGAATCAGTTAATAGAATAGTGGTTACCAGAAGCTGGGAAGTGAGGGGCATGGAGAGAGGGTAATTAATGGGTACAGGGGATTCTTTGCAAAGAGAACTTCTCATATTCTATAGCACAGTAGGGTAACAATTATTGAAAATAACAAATTATATAATTTAAAGCAGCAAAGAATTTTGAAGGCTTCCAGCATTAAAAAAAAAAAAAAAAGATGGGGCTGGAGATAGAGCTCAGTGGTTCCACCACCTACCTCACAAATCCAAGGTCCTAAATCAATCCCCGGTAACAAAAAAAAGAAAGGAAAAAAAGGATGTTACACAGGCTAGGGATTTAGCTCAGGAGCACAGCACCTGCCTGGCATCTCGAGGTCCTGAGTTCAATCCCCAGTACAAAAACAACAAAAAGGATGTTACAGATAATGCATATACCAATTATTCTGACCCCATCATTACACACTGTACAGAGCATTGAAATATCACAATCTGTACTTCACAGGTATTCAACTCAATTAAAAAATGTCAATTTAAAAAATGTTTAAAGCATATTTTAAAATACAGTAAGTGCAATCTGTGACATTAAGAGTCTTACAAAAGAGAAATAATTAAAGTAGCAAAAAATGGCTTCTATAAAGCACTAACAAAATCTGGATAACACAATAAATATCAAAGATCTGAGTATAAAATGAATGGAAAGACTGGAAAAGTGGTCTCAGAAGCTAGGTATACAAAACTGTCAGCAAATACATGTACAATATGTTAGAGAATGAATAGGGAGACAATTTTTTGAGAGGTTATAATAATTTTTAAATCATCTACAGTAGATCGTGGAGAGCTACTAAATAGCAAATAAAGTGATAAAATGGCATTTAAGAAAGGAAAATCAAAACTATACTGCAGTTTCATCTCACCCCAGTCAGAATAGCTATAATTAAGAACAGAAAAGCCGCTGCTGCCTGCCTCGCAAGCTAAAGGACCAGAGTTCAATCCCTGGTACCGAAAAAAAAAAACAAAGAATACAAAAACCAGTTGGGCATGGTGGCACACATATAATCCCAGCACTCAGGAAGCTGAGAAAGGAGGATCACTGCAAGTTCTAAGCATGCCTGGGCTACACAGAGTGTTCAAGGCCAGCCTGAACTACATAGTGAGACCTTATCTCAAACAACAAAATTCCAGAAGAAGAAAGTGAAATGAAGGATGAAATTGGTAGTCATTTTACCACTGAATAAAAAAATACATAAGCTGCTAAAGAAGGAGGCAACTACGTACAGCCAAGACAATTAAAGTCTTAATTTATGATGCTTATATTTACAAAAAGAATAAACATACAGCAGATATTCAAAGTACTAAGAAGATGAAACAGAACTTGGAAAAAAACATGGGAAAAAGTGAGAAATATGGCAGTTCATTCCTATTATTATTATTATTATTATTATTATTATTATTATTCATTCAGGGGATCAAACTCAGTACCATGTTCTTTTCAGGTACAGTGCCACTGAGCTAAATCCCCAGCCCCATTCCTATTATTTAACATATGTATAAGGAACTTTCTATGAGCCAAAAAATACATTAGATAACTATAAAATCATTAATGTAGGAGTACAAGTTACCCAAAAAAAGCCACAATCTAAGGCTAGAAGTGGGAAAACAATACAGGAACAATTTTATCATAGTGCAAAAAGACAAAGAAAAAAGGTATTTGATAAATGTTTGATAACCAAGTTACAAAATACTAAATAAATCACTACTATCAGAATTTACTGTATCAAAATAAAAAGATTTCTCTAAGTCATCTACAACTTAGCCATTTAGTGTGGTTCATGGCCAGTAGCATTGCCTTTACCTGGAACTTTTAAGAAATACAAAATTTTGATTACCACTAATAAGAATCTACAGTAAAATCCCCAGATAACATGTGTACATAATGATGTTTGAGAAGCACTGGACTACAAGGCCGCCTTGCAGATCTAGAAATCTAGGATTTCTATTTTAAAAGTCCTAGGGCTTTTGGGTGGCAGCATGAGAAAGTACACATACTCAGTTCCCTAGTGAAATAGTAAAAGTGGATGAAAACTAACATACAACTCAAGAAATTATCCTAAGAGCACACAGCAAGTAAAGAAATGTTTTTTAAAGAAATCTATTAAAATTGAGTAAGCGGAGGGCCAGGGATTTAGCTCAATAGTTCCGCTGCCTGCTTTGAAAGCACAAGGTCCCGAGTTCAATCCCCAGTACCTGGCCTCCAACAAAATTCAGTAAGAATAGTGAGTCTGTTACATTCCAGCCACTACCTGCTCCATTACCTAAGTTAAGCTCAATTCAATTGGACAGAAGCTATGTTATGGGTGCCAATATCAGGAAACATTAAATTTAGTCCCCTCAAATCCTGCTCAAAGGTTATCAAACCTACAAGGAGGGACAGGACACCAGCATTTTACATTCCTTCCAAGTCAACAGCTGAAGAGGCTCAATTTCTGTTAGGTGTGGCAAAGAGGCTGGAAGATCCCTTTGTAGCCAGTTCCTAAGCATGTGATGGAGGATCTACCCCCAAGGAAAGCAGGGCAAGACTAATGGGGTCTTTAATCACACTCTTATTCCAGCTCATTTGTAAAACATATGTCACCATGCTACCCAGCATTCATAGCTGATCAGAGATTTTTGCCTAGGGCAAGTCCTCCCCATGGCAACAGACTTTATTCAAATAGGGGAAGGGGAAAAGTGTGAAAGGCGGAAAGTACAGCATGTGCAAGGCCCTGGGTTGGACCCAGAGCACTGTAATTATAATGTAAAATAAAAATAACAAGATACAAATTTTCTAAATGTGTGGAGTGGTTCAAATTTAATGAAACTTGGTTAAACAATAGGACCTCTTAGTTAAAAGCTTGTCTACAGTATTCTAAAGCTTATACTTATTCCATAATGTTACCGTTATTTAATAAAGGAATTAAAGTGTCATAGGATGTTATTACCAGTGGACTTCCTTCTCTTTGACCTGTCAGGTGTGTCCAGCCTGTGGCCTACATGAGTGCTTTTAAAAAAACGTTGTAATAAATATTTTTTAAAAGGAGATACACTGATTGAATTACATATTTTCTATGTGCTCCACGTATGCCAAAAAGTTGAACAGGCTTTGTTATTAAGGTTTTAACTTATTAAGCCTCAGGAAAAATATCTTACTCATAGAAATGTTATCAGAACTAAATTAGGTATATAACCAATCATACTACCTAAAAAATTCTGAACTAAAGGTAAGCAGAATCCAGTTTCCCTAAAGAAAAATAAAACTCAAGGGAACATACCTGTCTGGCATTCTTTGTTTTGGGTATGTGGTTTGCAGGAAGTAGCTTTAGTCTGTGTGATAGGTTTGCACAATAACGCTTTATTCTTCAAGAGCCTTGGAGGTTGGGAAGGTGGCAGTTTCAGGGCATCTGTTTGTGTGCTTGCCTAGGAAAAAAAATAAGTCAGAGACCAAAAAGGCTTCAAAAAGTCATCATTAAATTTTTTTTTTTTTTTTTTTTTTTCCTGGTACCAGGGATCAAACTTAGGACCTTGCACTTCCAGGGCAGGTGGTAGCACCACTGAGCTAAATCCCCAGCTCTAATAATTTCAAGAAATAGTGTAATTTTATAAGAAATAGGATACTGGAATTACATGGAACAAACAATATGTAAATTTAACTAAGTATGTAAGAAATAAAATATTCCTGAAGTGCTAATAGTAATCAAGGAGTATTTCGATAACTAAATGTCAACTCAAAGTATGCGGGTATCACTTGTTTACCAAGAAAAATTCTAATACTATCTTAACATACTGTTGAACAATAACAACACGGTCAGGATTTAAAATGAGAACTGTTACTTATTGACTGAGAAGAATACAGATCAGTCATAGAGGACTTAATTAGGAATAAGAGTTACATATAAACATTTCAATAACTTAAATAAAGATGATGATGTTAAGATTATACCATAGGCCTGGAAGTACTTTAGAAAGGCCACTGTTCTAGTCATGAGTTTTACTCATTATTTATTTCTTTTTTTTAGAGACAAAGAAAATATTAGTGAGCAGAATAAAAAGGAAATGGTTATTTTTTGTTATTATTTGTTTTATGATTTTTGAAACAGGGTCTCACTATGAAGTTCAGGCTAGTCTTGAACTCACTATGTACCCAGGCTGGCCTCAAACCCACAGTGATCCTCCTGCCATGGCCTCCCAACTTCTAGGATTACAGGCATGTGCCAACCATGCCTAGTGGGAATGGTTATTTACATCATAATCTGCACGAGATGGGAAGAAAATAAACTAGCTTGCTACATTCATTCATTCATTCATTCACAGTAGAGACAGAACTCAGAGGCTTTGAATGCCCAATCCTTGTCTGAGACTGAATCTTGCTAAATCAATAAACAGCCCAGACTAGGTTTCCTGCAATCCTCATGCCTGGGTCTCCAAGGGGAAGGGTGGAGGGGGTGAAGGGAGAACATGGGAAAAGGGAAAAATAACTAAGATACATAAAGGTACAAGATCCTAATGATGAATGTAACTGTATTGTATATCTAAAATGTACCAATAAAATTAATGGGGGGAAAAAAAAGAGGGATGGGGATTTAGCTCAGTGGCACTGCGCCTGCCTTGCAAACGCAAGGTCCTGAATTTGATCCCCAGTATCACAAACAAACATGTTTAAAAAATAAAATTCCTGAATTCTGCAATTAATTAATTCTGCAAAAATTTTAAAAACCTTTCAGGGCTGGGGATTTAGCTCAGTGGTGCCATTGCCTGCCTTGCAAGCACAAGTTCCTGAGTTCAATCCTCTGGTATCTCTCTCACACTCACACTCACACACAAACACACACATACACACACAGTAGCAAGCACTTAAAGAAATTGAAGTAAATTGAACCTAATTAAATAGCCAGTAAATCCTACTCCTAAACAAATATTAAATGATCTCATGAAATTTACTTTGTATAATCAATGAAAGCAACTTAGCTCAGACATACTGTATTCCATAAAAATTAAAAATATAAGTCATAATATCAATAATAGTAATAATAAAAAACTTACATCCCCAATGATTTTCGCTGTTACTGTTGGAACTGCACCTTGATAGAAATTAAAACAAAAACTGAAGATCTTTTACAATTACTTAAATATTAGCATTAAAAGCTAATTACTGGCCAATAAAGTATCATATTAAGGATATGTTTATCTTCATTTAATTCAGTGGAAGAAACCAGCAGTTCTAAAGTATGAGAAAATGAAGATATGAAACATACAAAAACATTACTAAACATCCTAGCAGCCCACAGTGAGCTGTCATTCCTAATATGAACGTGTCAAACATGGCTGGTGGAATAAAGGAAGATTAATTATATTTAATTTAAAACACCTACATAAACAATTTCAAAATCAAACCATACCTTGTAAGACACTGTTAGAATTCACTGTGGGCTGAGCAGCAGGAGCATTTGCCAACGATACAACATTAGCTATAACTGGAGTTGAATCTTTTCTGAGAGATGGGGGCCCTGTGGAAGCAGCTTGAACCATAGAAATACTTGCTGATTAAAATAAAAATAAAGAAATCTCATATGATTTATAAGTTCTTACACAAAAACTAACATCTAAGGAAATTAAGCAATGCTTTCAAGTTTGAGCAACTTCTGTTAGAAAGAAGGGTCATTTCAAGATTAACTGGGATTTTGGTTTCATCATTTTTAATTAGTGAAACCGGAAAGTTCTTCACATATTTTATCTTTGCATCCAAATGCAACAATTACTGTTACTTACAAACCAACAACAAAAATTCCCAACAGTTTAAAATCAATTAAGATCCCAAGGTAGATTTAATAGATGTTTAAGTATAAAATGTTTCTTAAATCTTATCTTCACAGTTAAAGAACTTTTTAAATTTCTGAAGTAAGCCCTTGTAATTCTTACTTCTACTTATCAAGATACTAAACTTAAACTATTCCAACTTTTAGGACGGCACAAGTTTTATGTTTTTAAGCCATAAATACTCAGATTAAACTGCCTCAATACATATATTGCATATGTGATTCAGTCTTTATTTTCTCTGAGTACTCTCAAACTTTTTTTTCCCTGAGTGGTGACTATTAAAACCAGGACCTCTTGTATGTTAGTTAAGTGTCACACCACTGAGCTACACACTTAACCTTTCAATTTTTTTTTTTCTAGAGACAGGGTCTTGCTATTGTAGTTCAGACTGGCCTTGAATTTATGTCCGTGCTCCTGCCTCAGCCTCCAGAGTGCTGGGATTACAGGCTTGAGCCACCATGCCTGGCTCTTTTTCTTTAATGGGCCTTTACACTAAGCCACATCTCCACTCCCTTTTCATTTTGTTTTAAAATAAGATCTCACTAAGTCATTAGGTTGCACATGCTGGGCTTAAATTTGTGCCCGCCTCAGCCTTCCAGAATGCTTCCTTCTTTAAGGAAGCCAAGGTGTACACACACACACACACACACACACACACACACACACACACACATAAAAATTACAAAACATCAACTATCATCCTTTCCCATAAATTCAAGTACTAACAGAACTGGCTGAGTCAGTATGCTCTGAGAAAGGTTTTTTTTAAAAATTATTTGACTGCCTTTAACCTAAGGTGTACAGAAAAAAGGACCTAAAAGTTAATGCCCTTGAATAACAATAACATTTGAATTTATAAGTTTACAGTTCTTTTACAATTGCTTCCTAATTTGCAGAGGAAAAGTACTTTGTTCTTGGCATCAACCAAAGTTTAATTTTACCTGCACTGTTTTGTGAAGGTGGGTCACATACACTTTGCTGATTACAGAACATCAAGATACAAAGCAGGTTACAAAAATGTTTTACTTCCCCTCGCCATTTCAAGGACTCACTAAGTTTACCCTGTCGTTTGCAACCATCACATTTGGCCATCTAAAAACAGAAATAGAAATAGAAGATAAGAAAGAAAAAACAAATGTATCTGTGGTCTGACATAAAAAAAAACACAATGAGTAAGAAAATTAACTTAGACTCTAAAATCATAAAATTGCAGGTGGACAGTTCTAAAGTGATACTTATTTATCAATAATTGTGTACTACACAACTTATTTCATGAACTAAATCATATTATAAAGAATCCAAAAAATAGCAATTAAAAAACAAAGTGGTTTAATTTCAAATATGGTACATCTTCCTCAAACATCAGAAGACAAATTCATTTCATTTGACTAATGAATAAAATTAATTTTAAGCATTTCAATGTCTTAAGGTTGATGTGTCTCCCACAGGAAATTAAAAACAAAAAGAATAAGACTTTAACCATATTAGAGTCTTCCTAAATCTTATGTTAACTGCCAGGGAACATAAAACATTCAATATTTTAAATTATTAAAACTATCCTTCATTCTACATGAAATTTAAAAAGAGAATTTTTTTTTTTAAAAAACAGGGACTCACTACATAGCCCAGGTTGGCCTTCAACTCACATGTAGCCTAGGCTGGTCTTAAATTTGAAGAAATCCTCCCACCTCAGCCTCCTGAGTACTGGGATAATAGGGGTGTGCCACCAGCCCAGCAGAAAGAGAACAATTTATGCCATAACTCCAAAAACCAAGGAATGTGAATTAGATTTACCTGATAGAACAAAACAGTATATTTTGACATGCATTCTTCACAACAGAAGTCTTCCAACTTTCCTCCCAAATTATTCTGTATCAGTTTGGGAGATGTTTGTAAACAATAGCTGCACATCTTACAGTGACTTCCCCAGCGTTTCCCCAAGTCATGTTTATAAAGCAATTTGCAACCTAAAAACAAGGAAAGATCAAATAATATTTCCATGAAAAATTAGTACATTTTTAATGCACTAAGTCTAGAACAAAGTTTTTGTGGGTCCTAACCAATAAGCAGGTCAAGAGATCAATTTAAAGGATTAAAACTAGCAGAGTTAAAAATAATAAGGATAAGGGCTGGGGATTTAGGTCAGTGGTTCCGCCCCTGCCTCTGCCTCTGCCTGAGTGCAAGGCCCAAAAATAGATAGATAGATAGATAATACAATGTTCTTAACAAGTTAGAAAATATTACACTGCATCACATAAAGTAAGTTTTGTTTCACGAAACTTTCATTTTGTTGGTATGAGATTATATACTGAATCATAATGTAAAATCTAATTTTTCTTTTGTACTATAATCAAAGGGTTTTAAAGTTACAGGTCTAGAAGACTAGCCCTGTGTAGTTTGTTTTTTTTTTTTTTTTTTTTTTTTTTTTTTTTTTTTTTTTTTTTT
>NW_022900935.1:12721263-12727299 GCF_012274545.1 Fukomys damarensis
TTTTTTTTTTTTTTTTTTTTTTTTTTTTTTTGTTGTTGTTGTTGTTTTTGGAACCAGGGATGGAATTGGGTCCTTGTGCTTGCAAGGCAGGCGGTGGCACCACTGAGCTAAACCCTGGCCCCTTTTGAGACTTTGACTTTAAAATTTATATACTATAAAATAGTTTTTTTAAAAAAGAGTGATGTCTCAATCAAAAAGGCCTTCAAAATGTACAAAAAGGCTGAAATAGATAAATTTACATAATAACAGCTTAAATGAACTACTGTACTTTGAAAATCAACATGTTAGATACGTAAGATGTTCTGTGCTTTACCTTCACTACAGAATGACTTGTCAGCACCTGAGAATCGCACAGTCTCCTTTACAATTTTCTCAATTTTACAATATTCACACATTGCCATTACATTATTTATTTTCTTATATTCATCAGAACAATTCTTGCCACAGAATTGAAACATTTTACCCTGCAAAGAAATAATCATTAAGTATTAATTGAACATGTTTACCTTATAAAAAGACTGGTCTTGATTTCAAAACAAGCAGTATAGTTTTGAGAAATGAAAAGCAAAATAAAGTTTTACAGATAGACCTACTCATACTTAAATACCATGAACCTAAACTTTACCTTATAGTCAAGAAGTTCTGGTTTTGTGGCAAAAAGACGGTTACAGTGTTGACACCTGAGTTTCACAACATTTCGTGTAAACCCAATATGCTGGGATTGGGCAGCAAGCCGCTGAAGACCTGCAGCAGCAGAGCTACTGATGGAAGTGGGAGAAACAGCAGAGGTGTTACCTCCTCCTGCTGACACTGTTGAACCTGTGGGGATGCTTACAATAACTTGGCCCTGAGATAAGGGCACTACTGAAGAATTCATTCCGGTTGGTTTGTTGAACAAGTTCTGAAAAAAACCAAACAACAAATAAACATCAATGTGAGGATCTGTTCAAACATATGAGATTTATGTGCATACATAATGCTAGATATGACAATGAACAGGTAAAAAACTCCCTACCTTTTAGCAGCTTATAGTAACTCAATGAAAGGAGCTTCAATTATGTCAAAAAGAGAAAAAGTTTAACTAGAAATCACCAAAAGATAATCTGGATGATAATAGTATAATTTAATTTTTATAGAAGGCAGTTAAAATAGTTTGCCACCAAATACAGGATGAACTAAGAATCTAAATTTATAGGAATGGGACAGAAACTTAGGCAATCCAGGCACTACCAAACACTTAGTAAGTTTATATAACTACAGTATGTGACTCACTGACTGAAGACGAGGAAGATTCCTGAAGCCATACCTGGAAAGCTACCACACAACTGTAGCTGCAGAAGTTGCGTATACTTCCATCTGACATGGCTAGGTGATACTGAGGGATTGCTGAGGTTTTACAACTGTTACATTGAACTTGTACACCTTAGCAAATCAAAATAAAAACTAATGAGTCATTTACACAAGTCTATGAGAAATTCAATAAGTACTATAGAAAAGACAAAAAAACTCAAGGGCCAGGTTAAATTGCAGGAACCGGAACTAAAAAGTCAATCATGTCTTATACAGACAAAAAAATTAACATTTAAGACTTTTCTTTTTAATATTTACCCTAAAACTACAAAATAAATCTTGAAATAAATCAAGTGTGGATAAAACAAATACATTAAAGAAGCTGTATAAAATTCTTTGGTAAGAGGGAAATGGCAATCAAGTAAATAATAGGTGACATGATACCAAAAAATGAAATACCTCAAATTTGCCTTAAAAATCAACTAAATGTACACAAAAATCTGTACAAAAAACAAAACTGGAACTTTTTCAACTATTACATTTTATACTTTATGAAATCAGTATTACCTGCAGAAGTAACCATTTTAACTCGGTAAGCAGACAAGCAATTAACAGAACAAAAAAGCTCTGTCTTCCCCAAGTTACTTGTATTTTCAATCATTTCTGCAGAGGATCTCAAAGATTTGCAAAGTGCACATGGTGTAATCTTGGCTGATTTCTAGTAAAAAAATAAAACAATATTATTTTAACTGAATTTTTAGTAAAAGCATAATACTCTGAAATGTTTATTTGTAATGCTATTGAAATACTTTACAGTCTTTGTTTTGTTTTTGATTTTGAGACAAGGTTTCACTATGAGTTTGTGTCCTAGAACTCACTATGTAGCCCAGGCTGGCCTCAAACTCATGGCGATCCTCCTTCCTCAGCCTCCCCAGCGCTAGGCTTACAAGCATGCACCACCACACTTGGCTAAAACATTTTAAATCAATAATATTCAAAATTTCAATGATAACAATCCTCAATAAGAACTTTTACAAATCAAACCAGTACAAACATACTTTAAGGTTTTGTATTTGTGTATTATGTGTATGTATATAAAACCGAAAAGTTTCATATAGCAATATAATGTCATAATTAATATGTGAAAGATTGCTGAGGAACTCAAATATCTTTTAACAATTCTGCTTGTTAATATATGAGTAATCCTGCTTATTTCTATATGGAAGCTCTTGAACAACCATTATGTTTCTGAATATGCAAGTCAATATAAAGTATACTATTTTCTTTAGATATTATTTTAGGTTATTTTTCATTCTACTGTTATTTCATTTAAAAATAATGGTTATAATCTAGGAATTGTCAGGATCCGGTAACTGGTTGTAAACACAGTTTTAAAAATAGTACTTTCACATTAACACAACCAGGAGTTGATATGATACTCTTAAGCTAAGCTATCCCAAATATGTGAAAAGCTGGGCTGGGTAAGATTTAGCGCAGTGGTTCCACTGAATGCCTCGCAAGCACAAGGTCCTGAGTTCAATCCCCAGCACACACACACACCAAAAAAATGTGAAGAGCTTTCCCCAAAAGGTGCCATATACAGCAATAGAGTGCACATTTAAGGACATTATAATAAACTTATTTTCAAATACTCTACCATCAATAACAAAGTACACTGTAAGCAGTAAAATGGAAGATGTCATGCATGACAACTGTCCAAATATAAACAACCAGGTCTGCCATCTTAAGCCCTCAGATATGACATCAAATAATGTTAAATACTATTTGTATGTTACACATGCAGGATAGCATATATTCAGCACCCATTAAGAGAGTTTAAGGTACTTCTTCCCTCTTAAAGGACAAATTTTTTTATATTTGACATTAAAGATACATATTAAAATGAACATATGCCTGAATTCTGGAATGTCTTGTAAACCTCCAGTATCATTTGCCTTTTCTCCCTGATAAGAACTATTACCACAAACTTCATTTATAAGATTTAGGTTAAGCTGGGCGTGGTGGTGCACACCTGTAATCCCAGCATTCAAAAGGCTGAGGCAGGAGGGTCTCCATGAGTACAAGGCCAGCCTGGACTACATAATCAGTTCAAGGATAACACAGACTACACAGCAAGACTATGTCAAAAAAAGAGAGAGAGGGAGAGGGAGGGGGGAGGGGAGGGAGGAGAGAAAAGTAGAAATAGATATAAATTCACGTCAAGAGTTAATCTCTCTGAAGCATTTACTGACACATCTATGATAAATGGATGACTATGCTTTTTCTGTGACTCACTATAATATATCACACTTCATGTTATCATCTCTATTTATTCATTTGTACGCCAGGAGACACACAGTCCCTCAGAATAGGAGTCGCATCAAACACTAATTGCATGAATTATACAAAAGAAAGTAGCAGAAAGGACCATTAATACACCAGCTCCATAATAACTGCTCTTGTTCTTATTTTATTTAACCCTAAAAATATCTTAGTAACACATATGGTATTATACCCATTAAAAGATAAGAAAATTGGGGCTAGGGATATAGCTTAGTGGTGAAGCACTTGGCTAGGATGCATAAGGCCCTGAGTTCAATCCCTAGCACCACAAATAAAAGACAAGCAGGTAAGAAAACTAAAACACCTGGAACTCAAGGAGTGATACTCTTTCCCCAAGGTAAAACTATATATATAAAATTAAGGGGCCGAGGATTTGGCTCAGTGGTTCCGCCACCTGCCTTGCAAATACAAGGGCCTAAGTTCGATCCCCAATACCAAAACAGGAAAATATATATATATAAATTTATATCTGCTTTACTACCAAATTCAAATTCCTTTGCTACCATAGTATATACTACTACATGGGAAGCTCAATAGGCACTGGCTAGAGTAATGAATAAATTTATAACTATAAATGTTTCATCCTATTTCTCATCTAGTGCAGTATGAATCATATTCCAAAGGAATGAATGAGTCTAGCACACTCTTGATACAGTATTAGGAAAATAATAGTCCTATTCTTTCCTTACTGGAGACTGAGCCCAAGACCTCTTGCATGCTAGTCAAATAGTCTATCATTCCCATCCCAGAACAGTCTTGAAGAAAGGTAACATATATGAAAATATTTAAGATTTTTTTCCATTGTGAAAGAAAAAAACAACAAAGCTAATACTTTTAATATTTTCACAATTTCCACCAAAAATTTACATTTCCAAAAGGCATGGAAATACGCAGCTGTTATCCCAGCAACTCAGGAGGCAAAGGCAAAATTTGAGCCTGAGCCCAGCCTACACATCTAAGCAAGATACTGTCTCAAAATAAAATTAAAACAGGCTGAGGATGTGGTTCAGCGGTAAAGCACTTGCCTAGCATGTATGAGGTCTTGGCTTCCATCCCTAGTCACTAGGCAAAAAATCCAGTGAAAAGCACAAAGACATCAAGATTAAATACAGTCAAATACCTGTTTGTATGCTGTAATACATGTTGAACTACAAAACTTTTTAGACTGTCCCTCTATCTGAAGCATGTGGCATTGTCCAGAGCCACTGTAACAGTAACCTCCACAGTTTTCACAACAGTTCATGGTGAGGTTGTTAGCAGAACGAAACTTAGAGAAGCAGGCATCACTGCAAAGTTTATGTACCACATTCTGGTAATTAACTTCATGTCGAATCTAGGAAATTAGAAAACAATACACAATCAACAAGCACAGACTATCGAAAGCTATTCTTTTATCATAAGCTGTGGACTCATCCCCACAATAAAGTAAAAAGGTAACTTACAACAGCATTCTTCTGACACATGCTGCATTTAGTTGAAATGCTATTTGTATTTATGGTAACGATAGGTTTTTTTTTCAGTTCATATGTTGACAAACATGACTGACTGCAAAAATCTTTACTGGTGGTGGTATTTTCAAACTGGGCACTGATCACATCCTTTGGATTTAAAATATCTCTAAAAATGATCACAAAGATAAAATAAGCCACAATATAATTCATATTTTTCCTTTGTGTGTGATTAAGCAAATAAAAGAAGACAATTACAGTAAGGGAAAGGGCCCTGGAAAGCCTAGGTTTTCTTGAAAAAATTTATGAAGTATTTTAATCCTTATATTCTTTTCTATAAAATGGAATTAATACACCATCTATTTGATAGAACAATTGTTAAGAATGAGTATTATGTTTCAAAGACTGAAAATAGTTATAATGAATGGCTGACATTATTTCCACAAATGGGATTACAGATTTCAATTTTCTTCTTTAAAACAACTGTCTATATTCCACAAGGTACTGCTCAGTGGTAGAGTATTTGCTTAGAATTATATTTCCAAACTACTCTTTAAAAATAATTTTAAAAAAATAAAATAAAATAATAAAAAAGAGCAAAAAATAATTTTACACTTGAAATTCCTAAATGTTGTTGCCATTTCAAAGTAAATATACATTTTATATTGCACAAAATGCTCTCTAGCATGGTTTTAAAAATCTAACATTTCCACAATTATACACATTTCATTTCCAAGCATTAATAGCAAAGGCAATGATTATTGCCTTTGTTTTAACAAAAGGTAATAGTAAACATAGTAGAAAATCATTGTGAGAAATACCTGATATGGTACTACTTTCTAATTAATATATAACTCCATTTCTTGTTATCTTCTGTACTTACCAACTCTAGACTACTTTACTCTGCATTTTAAAATTTTTCCTTTTGGGATTTTTTTTTTTTTTTTTTTTTTTG
>NW_022900935.1:12727332-12729305 GCF_012274545.1 Fukomys damarensis
CCTTTTGTTTTTAAATTTTTTCTTTTTGGGTTTTTTTTTTTTTTTTTTTTTGGTTTTGTGAGACTGCGTCTATGTAGTTGAGACTGACCTGGAACTCACTCTGTAGCCCAGGCTGGTCTCGAACTCATAGTAATCCTCCAACCTCAGCCTCCCAGAGTGCTAGGATTATAGGCGTGTGCTACCACACCTGGCTCCTTTTGGGATTTTTTAAAATTATATTTTAATGTATTTCAGAGAAGTGTTTTTACTGAGAAGTCTGTCATTCTTTCCTGGTTCATTTATAAACATTTATTTATTTATAATCCATCTATATTCCAAGCTGGCCTCAAACCTGTAACGTAGTCTAGGTTGGCCTTAAACTCTCAATGCCATTGCCTTAGCCTCCTGAATCCTGGGATGATAGGTGTGTGCCACCATGCCTGGCTACTGAAGTTACACTGAGACAGACATTGGCTAAATTCGCCCAAAGAGCTCAGTTTTGGGGACAAATAGACAATTTGCAAAATACTGTAACAGAAGGATTCTTTAAATTTACAGTATATGACTAATTTTGAAAGAGCTAAGTGTAAGATACTATAGAAACACAAATGAGGAAATAATACAGATCAGACCATATGAAGTCTTTCTAAATGATGGCAATGTCTTAGATCCTCAACAGGATTTCAGGTTAAGGAGGTGAGTGTTGAAAGCGGCATGGATCCAAGCAAAGGCAGAATAAAGAATGTATTTCTCATATTCTCACAATGATCTCAAAATTCTTAAGAATTCAGATTACATATTATACAGAAGCAAATTATACCTTATCCCAGGATAAGAAGGAACAATCTCATTCTAATTAGTGAAAATTTAGAATGGCACAATACAGAAATGGTCACTGCACTGAATTTTATAATACAAAGAATCTGATCTAACAGAATTAATAAAATTATCCAAACCACCTTTTATATAGGATTTGAGGGGGTTTTGAGCCAAAGTTTAGCTATGCAATTCAACCTGGCCTCGAACTCATGGCAATCCTCTTGCTTCAGCCTCCCAAGTACTGGGATTACATTACAGGCTTGCAACACTGTGCCTGGCTTTATGTAGGATTTGCAATTTTTTTTTTTTTTAAAGTAAGCTGTTAGGTTTCTCTTGTTAAATCTAAATTGGGGCTGGGGATTTAGCTCAGTGGTGCCCTTGCCTGCCTGGACGTGCAAGGACCTGAGTCCACTCCCAGGTACCAAAAAAAAATCTAAATTGGGTGTGGTGGTGCACACCTGTTATTCCACTACTTTAGAAGACTGAGGCAGGAGGATCACAAGTTGAAAGGTACACTTAGCCACTTAAGGAGACTGTCTCAAAAGAAAAGAAGTCGGGAGCAGCCTAGGAATGTATGGCCTTTGGGGAGGAAAGAAGGGGAGGAAAGGGCAAAGGAAAGAAATCTAAAATTAAATGATGGTTAACCAACATATTCAGAGTTTAGCTTAATAAATTCAAGAGTCTAAGAGGTATAGCTAGCTAACAAAAATTAAGAAAAATAAAATCGGTACTCAAGAATAAGTAATGAGTTTCTTTTAAACAAAGTACTGCTGTCATATTTCCACTGGTTTATAAAAATAGCAACAGTATTCAAAAAGGAAAAAAGCCTTTCTCTTGGCATATTCAAATTAAACTGAAATTCTTCTCATTGAGATTGACCATAGTCTATGTAAAGAAACAATGCCTATGCCAAAATTAAATAGTGACACTAAGTGAACATTCTAGCTTCTCTGAATTTCTTAGAATTTAAGGTACATCCAATTCAGCAATTTCATAATCACACAAATCACACTGTGCCAAATTTGTTATAAAGACTTTGTAAATAACAGGAAGGGGAAGAGAGAGAAGGAAAACTGATAGTAGAAAATGAAAGAGGGCTGGGGATTTAGCTCAGTGGTGCTAACACCTGCCTTGCAAGTGCAAGGTCTTGAGTTCAATTCCCAATACCGCAAAAA
>NW_022900935.1:12729318-12751422 GCF_012274545.1 Fukomys damarensis
AAAAAAAAAAAAAAAAAGAAAGAAAGAAAGAAAGAAAGAAAATGAAAGAGTAGTTAATAACTAGAATTATCAGTGGTTGAAGATGAAAGCAATAACAAAAGAAAAGCGTACAATGTGAAAAGAGATGGAAAGTGAAAGAAAATAATAAAAGTAGTAGCCAAAAGAACAGAGAGGGAAATGGAAAAGAGTAAGATAAAAAAGGATAAAAGAATAAGAGAACGAAGAGTTAAGAATCAATAGCATTTTTAAAATTGCGAAGTTTTGGAAATGGATAAAACCATTACACATTACATGATAGGTGAAAGTCTTTTATTTGGGGGCCAGGGAGGTGCTGAACCCAGGGCCTTCACAATGATCTACACCCCCCAGCTTGCTTAGGCTGGGCTCAAACTTGTGATCCTCTCACCTCAACCTCCCAGAATGCTGGGATCACAGGCATGCATCGTCATGCTTAGCGGAAATAGTCTTAAAAGAATCAATGAGTTATACTAAGATCAAGATACAGAAAAGATGGCATGCAAGTAAAAATTACTTGTCATGGAAAGCTATGGCAAATACCAGAGGCCAAAGTGACATGATAAATTTAGCTGAAAATAATATGTATGTGAGAGAGTAAAATATATAAACTGGGTGTGGTGGAACAAGCCTATAATCCCAGCACTCTGGAGGCTAAGGCAAGAGGATCAGCATTCATTTGAGGCCACCCTGAGCAACAAAGTGACTTCGAGGCCAGCTTGGACAACATTGTGAGACTGTCTCAAAACATCAATAAAAAGGGGACAGACATTTTAACACTTCTTCTGTGAATCTTGTGATAATTATCAAAGCATCTGATAAATCTTTGAAAGAAGTCTCAGACTATGAAAGGAGAAATGTCACTGAAGTTTTAGAAAATTCTAATTTCCTAAAGTAAGAATTAAAGCTAGGCATGGTAGTGCATACCTATAACACCAGTACTCTGGGAGGCTGAGTTAGAAGGACTACAAGCTTGAGGCCAAGCTGAGCAACTTAGCAAGACTCTGTGTCAAAATTTTAAAAATTAAAAATAAGTTTAAAAAAGAGCCAGAGATATAACTCAGTGTGAAGGCCCTGGGTTCAATCCCCAATACTGAGAATAAACAAAAAAAAGAACTACATAAAATTGCATAAGAAGTTCTTATTCAAATTATTTCATAGCAAAACAAGCAGACAAAACTGCATCAATTATAATTTTCAGTATGACTTAATAAAATGTCATAATGAACACAGTGGAATGGAGATGTTAGACACATATAATATATAACTAGGTACTCATTTTTTAAATTGTGTATTATAATTGAAACAGTATAAAGAATTCCACTTTTATTAAGCTAAATTTGCCAAAACACTATGTGGAAAGGGAGTGGGGTAGGAGGAATGGGACATAAAGGGAATTAAAATGTAGGTGTAGCAATCCCACATGATGAATGTAATAATTATTTACAACAAATATACTAATAAAAATAGAAACTTTTAAAAAAGGAAATTATTAATGTCACTTAAACATAGCCATAAAAAGTAAGGACAGGCTTTCAAAGGTTAGGGTGATTAATTCAACAAATATTTAAGCATCTACTAAGCTAGGAGTACTACTACAGCAGGAGATACAAAAGGAAAAGAAGCAAAGTTTCTAACTTATGGGCTTCTGTGTGTTTGTGTGTGTGTGTGTGTGTGTGTGTGCTCTTTATTTTGACAGATAAAACTGTTTATCATGTAAACATGATGTTTTAAATTGTGTAAATCATGGAATGACTACATCTTGCTAATTAACAGATTCACCACCTCAAAGAACTACCAATTTTGAACTGAGAATACTTCAAAAGCACCCTCAGAACTTTTCTGGAATGCAATATATTATCAGCCATAGCCACCATGTACTATAATAAACTGCTTGAGTTTATTCTTCAAATTTAAAGTCAGAAAAACACCAACCTTACTACTTTAAAATTTTTTCATTTTTGAACAAAACTTGGTATGAAATTTCTTAATCTTCTTTTTAATCAATCAATATATATGGTTCCAGATGACTTTTAGCCACATGTAAACATGAAACCGAGTTCCAAGAGATAAAAATTTGATACCACTTAAATTGTGCAAAGAGTACATACATTACAGGCTATTTCTTTTCCGAAATGCTTGGGACCAGAAGTGCTTCAAATTTCAAAGTTTTTAAGATTGTGGAATATCTGCATAGACTAATCTCTAATCTGAAAATCTGAATTGCTCCAAAGTCATAATCTTTTTTAATATGATTTCAGTAATCTAAAAGTTTCAGATTTCAGAGTGCTTTGGATTTTAATTTTCAAATTAGGGATGTTCAACCTGTATAATCTTAAAAGATAATCACCAAACCAAAAGTTGAAGAGTTTGTTTTCATGGTTTTAAATAGCAATGTTACAAGAAAAATAGAATTTCCCCTGGAAACTAAAAGTTCAATCTCCATCTTGATTTAAGAATTATGGTATATATGTTTTACTCCCAATATAACCAAAATTTACTCTTTCAGTTGTTTCAAAGAAGTGAAATTTAATATTGAAGGATGTGGTATATAAGTAACTTCTGGAAAAAATGTCTAACCATATTCAAATTTAATTTTCTTGGTTAGTTGAAACAGAAGTCGGAGTGTCTCTTTATCATTCAGGACAAAGAAAGGGCATCACCATGTGAAAAACTATAAACATTGATACATAAAATAGTAACTCATGGTTTGAGCAAAGAGGAGCCAGTATCTCTTGAAATTAAACAAAAAACTTTTGGGGGGCTTTTTTTTTTTTTTTTTTTTTTTTTTTTTTTTTTTTTTTTTTTTTTTTTTTTTTTGAGACAGGGTCTCACTATGTAGTTGAGACTGACCTGGAACTCACTATGTAGCCCAGGCTGGTCTTGAACTCACAGCGATCCTCCTGCCTCAACCTCCCAAGTGCTGGGATTATAGGCGTGCACCACCACGCCCAGCCACAAATTCTTTTTTTATGACGTACTCAACAGTTTCTAAATCACCTTACAAAATACATCAAAATGACCTTAATATTCCTGAAATAAATCACAATAACCTTAATATGGTCATACTCTTTTAGTTATTAAATGTTGTAATGGACCTTGTAACATAGTTCAAAGATACTGAGCTGAAAAAAATAATAATTATATATAAACTGGCAGTCATTACAAGTTAAGAATAGTAATAGTAAATTCCAATTGTGTAACAAAACAGGAAACATCAAATATCTGTTGGACTAATGTATCTATAAGATAAAATACCATGAAAATACCATGATAATGGGTATTTTTTTCTTATATAAAGCATTTCAATTGAGACAAAAAGGTTGATTTTTAAAATAATTCTTAATATATATATGGTGTATTTTTTAAAGCTAAAAGAAAGCCAAGCACCTAGCATCCAGAGAGACCGGAAGCAGCAACACGTTGTTACTACATATGTGGTTTTTTCAAAAACACAGAAATGCAGGGAAAAATACACAGGCTAAAAACAAAGTATGTTAAAAGAAGAACAAAAAAGATAACTGAATTCTGCTGTACTTTGAGCAACTTGAACAAGTTTTCTTGGTGAGAGGAGGCGGTGGGCGAGCAGGTGGAACTGTGTATCCAGTTAGGCACAGTGTAGAGCAGAAAAGCTGAGTAGACCCTTTCCTCTGATAAGCAGTTTGCCCCTTCTGGAGGATTTTTTTACAACCAGAACAGGAAACTCGAACAGCTGTGGCTGGAACTGAAGGAAGCATTTTATTCATGCCAGATGATGCCAGTGAAGGCTGAAAGCCAGTAGTCAACTGTGGAGCTTTAAAAAAAAAAAAAATTGAAAAAAGAAAATGTTTTACTTTTTACCAGGCATTTTAAGTTATCTAGTCTCTTTCTTCTAGAGCTAGATTTTAAAACTCAACAGTAATTATACAATGGACAATTTAAAGGCATTCTAAATGGACAGAGAGAACTGCCTAGTTTCTTATTATGAGCAGAAACTTCCTCATTCATGTTGGTCAGAATAAGCTAGGATTCACTTATTCAATTCTGTTTCTTACCAAGAGGACTGCCACTGACGGAAAACACAGCACTAATTTTCAGTTCCCCCTCTTGAGTTTTTTGCTGTTGGCCATGACTATATTCCTTTGAAAAGGAAAATAAATAAGTAAATACACAGAGAAAAGAACAAATATGTAAAGAAATCCAAATATTCAAGATGTTCTACTATTGCTATATTGAGGCAGCAAATATTCACAATAAGAAATGAAACACAAAACAGTAAGTAAACTATAATTAAGAATAAAGGTTTGGGCTGGGGAATTAGCTCAGTGATGCTGCTGCCTGACTCACAAGTGCAAGAACCCGATTTTGAACTCCAGTACCAAAAAAAAACCAAAAAACCCAATAAAGGTTTCATATGTTTGCACATGCTGGGAGAGTAAGAGGAAAAAAATAAAAGTTAGCTACTTTATTAGCCTGTAGCACTACCAGGTATTTATAAATTATTTTTGAAAATTCCTTAGTATTACAGAAATAAAGTTACTGTTTATTATAAAAGTAATACACAATTACTATAGAAAATTTGAATAAATAGAAAAAATTCTAAACATTGTTCCATCATCCCAAAAGAACATTGTTATTCTTTTCGTATATTTCTTTCCAGTCTTTTCCCCTCCTTTATTCAAAGGCTTTCTATACACATTTGTAATTATTCTAAATAATAAGCTACTTATATAAACTGATGTTTTGCTCACTGGAATAATGTGAAATTTTGCATATTACTCCAAGGTAACTTCTGGTAAAAACCAGTGTTTCTAAACTAAGATTGGACTCCAAGAACCCCTGAAATCTAAGTAGTCTGAGAATTCTGAAAGAACATTTTTTAAATTGTATTATTTCAATTATTTTTAAGTGCATGTAAACACACTTTAAGCCATGAATAACCATCACATAACTGAGTTCTAATACAAATTTTGAATGCCGTTTGCTTTTACAATTATATTATTTCATTGTGGTAACAATGAGAAATAGATTTAACTTTTAAGATATTGTTTAACACAGTAAAGCTTGCAAAATATTACAAGATTCCTTACTGAAATTTTGCAGAATCACAGACATGCTCCTATTTTGAGGTGGGGGTTGTTGACACACTGCTAAAACTTGAGAAATACCAATATTCATTACTTAAGTGGCATATCAAATTGCACAGGGATATGACTGAGGTGAGTACACTTCCCTCAAGCACAAAATTAAGGGCACCAAAATAATGTCAGGAAGATAATATTTAGTGCAGTATTTTTAAAAACCAAAACTTATGCAAATATCTAAGATGAACAAAATATCAAAATTTTAATTAGAGACAATCAGTACAATTTTTTTATTTTTTTTGCTTTTGCTTCAGGCTCTAATAAGGCCTTATATAGCACATATTATATAGCTGTAATCCAAGGCTGCTCCATTTAAAGTTTTCCTACATTTAGTGTAACAAGTAGTGCCATAATAAATATCTATGTGGATATTTATACTTTAATTCTTAAAGTTTAATTACTAGACAAAAAAAAAGGTAACTAGTTCAGGTTTCTAATACACAATGACAGATTTTTTTCCCCAACAAAACTGTTCTTAATTATAGCCCAGCAATTTAAGAAACAGGCTAATTAAGTCTCTTCCTATTTTGTTTCAAACTGCAATTGTTATTAATGTTCATTACATATCCACTTAACACAAGGTAACCCTCTGTAGCATTTATTAACATTTCCTGAATATGTATTCTGAGTTAAAATTTTTATGTAGAGGTTTCCATTTTTATAAAGTCTGACAATCTTTACCCTTGTGATTTCTCTTACTTCCATAGCAAAACTATAAGTTTCATTATTTAAAATACAGTCCTTCAATCCAAGGGTTAGCAAACTTTAACTGCAAAGGGCCAGATAGTAAATATTTTTGACTTTGTAGGCCATGTGGTCTCTGTCACAATTACTCAACTGTCTTGGTAGAGCTGAAGCAACCAGACAACATGTAAATAAATGAATGTGACAATGTTTCAATTAAATTTACTAAATCAGTGGCAGAAAAATAAAAAATTTTTAAATAGGGCAGTTTGGGCTTGGCCAGCCACTGATAACTTGCCAACCCTGGCTTTCTTAAAAATAGTATCTACCTCAGGACTATGCTGTCTATATTCTCAGTCTTACTTATGACAGCACACTATCCTAATGAAATTGTAGGATGCTTAACAATTTAACCTGATTTCCCATGCTCAACCTCTCCCAATTATTTTATAGAATATATACACAATATACATGAGTGTGTGCATGCCTGTTACTACTCTTCAAAACTTTAAAACCTCACCAATGGTATTCTCATCAGAATTACATCAAATCTTTATTTTAATGTAGAAAAAAATGAAATCATAATATTTTTTACATTTTAAAAAAGGATCTCCAGGAGCTAAGGATTTAGCTCAGCGATTCGGTGGACTGACTTGCAAGCACAAGGACCCGAGTTCAATCCCCAGAACCAAAAAAAAAAGGATCTCCAGGGATGGGGATTTAGCTCAATGGTGTTGCTGTCTGTCTCACAAGCCCAAGGTTCCAAATTCAATCCTCAGTACCCCACAAAAAAAAGGATCTCTAATTATTCAAGATGTCTTTTATCTGATACAGTGTTTTAGTTGCCACTGGAAACAATATCTTTTTTATTATATCATCTCACTGGAAACTGATTTATAGAAATATTGCTGAATTTTATAATACTATATTTCAACTGGGTATGTCACTAACCTTTGATGAGTCTGTCAGTTCTCTAACAAAGAACCTTACCAGCAACTAATTTGTAATTTTACCTCCAATTTCCACTTATTTTTTCTTGTAATTTTCTTAACATTTACTGGGCCAAATATCCAACAACAGTTAAATAACAATGTTGACATTAGTAATGTGCATTCCTTCAGCAATTATTAACAAAGGTGCCCAAAATTTTGCTTTTGAAATTCAATGACTGCTACTGATCTAAAATAGGTAGGGGTAAGGGGAAAAAATGAGAATCAAGACTTGTCATGTAGAGGCACAAGATCCCAACAATGAATGTAACTGTACTGTATCCCTAAAATGTACCAATAAACTCAATTAAAGCTGAAAAAATAAAAAATAAAATAGGTATTTTGCTGGGGATTTAGCTCAGTAGTTCCGCTGCCTGCCTTGCAAGCACAAGGACTGAAGCTCGATCAGTGGTACCCCACACACTCAAAAAAGGGATGAGACATAAAACAGGTATTTCTTCACTATGATCAAGAGTATCTATTATTAAAAAACGTATAATGAATTACATGAGACATATTTTGGCATCTAACAAGGTCATTATATAGATATTCATGCTGTTGACAAAAATATATGTATTTAAAACTTTCTAATATTACCTTCTCCTGACATTGTTATACAGCAGTGGTGACGAAACTATGGCACATGTGCCACCATGGGCTGTTTGAATCACTGAAAGTTCTATATACTTATATGTTGTTATATACCATCACTGTTATATAGTATATTAAAGCAAATTTCCAGCAAAAAAATTTTAATCTTAGGAAATTCCAGAAATAATAAAAACTCATTAGCTAAAATGTATGGTCTCTAATCTCTCTTACTCTCTGTAATGACAATTTCAAACTTCTGACATATTATTTATGCCATAAGTACATACATTACTTATAGTAAACTACGTATACATCTTAAGTACTCTGAACACCCCATAAATCCTTCAAAGCAGCATGTTTTGGCTTGTTTGTATCTATCAAATTTTAACTAATTTTCTAAATATTTGATATAAATCGGTGATTTGCAAATAACTGGTAAACATATTCTGAGAAGTAAATATCTGACTGATGATGACCCAAAAGCTTTCAAAGCCAAAAAAAATAAATAAATACAAAATGCCAAAATAAAAAACCCTTTATGAAAATCCTCACCTTCCTTCCATTTACCACAAAGGAAGATCCATATCAGCATCTCCCAACAGTATTTCAGAAACAAATAGAAATTCTACAAATTAACAATATGGATGGATAAAACACAGGACCAATATTTGAATGACTACACCTACTTTCCAATCTTGCATAAATGACTAATGTGACACTTAGGTAATTGGCTTTCCTGTTTAAATTCATTTATTTCAATGAAAGACTAGCTATCCTATTATTTTGAGAAAGAAGAAAAGAATAATGAATTTAACATAATATTTACTAAGTGTCAACTTTCAAAAATATAGATAAAGGAAAAAAGAAAAAGGAGGTCTCTGGCTCCTTAAAGTTACTATTTTGAAACCTTCTTTAGGCATTTTAAAAAATTAAGAAAGAATGTAGATTAAATAAAACCTTGAGCATGGCCCCACAGTCTTTTTCCAATATGGCCTTCAGTAATTAACTTAATTTCTATGAAATTCAGCTCCTTTATCTAACACATATGGTTAAATATCCTGTACTCAGCCCATCTTATATACAGTTATTTCATACAGGGATGAAACAACATAGCATATATAAAAGCATATGTTACTATACAGTCACAACAGAAAATACTATAGTAACACATAAAGGAACTAGAATGAAGAAATAAAACTGGAAAACCAATGATGTTATACCAGTAACAGAAGCAAGAGAACTACGACAACCTAGAAATCTGTAATTTAGCTATTCTTTAGGAAATAATCAGAGCAAGTTAAATATGTTTGCACACACTTCAACATCTTTAGGGATTCATATATGAAAGTAAAGTAACTAAGACCAAAAGGAATTACATAAAAAGGAGAATTAAGAAGAGAGCAGAAGTGAACAGAAAGTAAAACAATAAAGTTAAGGATACAGAAAAGCCAAGGAAGTGTTTTGGAAAGGTTCCAAGAGCCAAAATTATTATTTTATTAAACCATGAGAAAAAGCTACTAGAAATTAATGGTCAAAAGTGAAGGCTGATCACAACCATAAAATCTATCAGCATTTTTTGAAAGATTAGTAATATTATTTCTGAGACTAAGAAAACATACTGCAATCTCCTTTTCTAGCCCATGGGAAATTATTAAAATTAATAAAGCATTATGCAGTAGATTTCCAATCACTGTAGGAGAGAAATACCCAAAAGAACACTACAATGACAAGGTAGGGAAGAGAAGAGGACTAGAAAGTAGAGGGAGAAAGGAAGAAGGAGCTGAGAGAAGAAAAGATAAGGTAAGAGGAGGAACGGATCAGTACCTATAATTCATAACTGGAGCTCTCCTGAAGGACTTCTAAGAGAACTATCAATGGTTTGGTCCTATAGGATTGGTCAAGCTAACAACAGAGAGGAATGCTCAGGGAAAATCTAGTTTTACCCACTCTACTGGGACTGCTTTATGGTAGGGTCTGTGTAAGGAATGCTTTTGAATCTTATGTCCCAAACCTACCCACATTACTGCTTTGTTCTTAAGTGTCCCATCAATCAGGTCTGAGCCTCTGGGGAAGTTCTCTCCCATTGTCATGATAAAACTTCATATTTAGTATTTTGTAACACATTTCATAATTCTGAGTAAGTACAAAATATATAGGCATTTCCATCCATTTAATCCAATTTTTATTCTCTAGCCACTGGAACCAATACTCTCTACTGCCACCGTATTTGGTGTCTACTACAACTACTTTTCATCCCAAGGAAATGTCAAATGGATAATGTACAAAAGAAAGAGATGCCTTTGGTACCCTGCTAGCACTATGATTTCTAAGAAATTCCCTACATGCACAGAGGGGCATGTAAAGAGAGTTGATTGGCCTTACATACTGAACTGGTTGTAATGTTCTAAAACACAAACTGCAACATGAAATTTCCCTGGATGTCAGACATTTATTCCTAATTTTGATATCGTCTCCTGTTTATCTGTTTCTACAAACGTGAAATTTTAATTTACCTTCTATTCACATATTTTCGTATTTCTTTTTTCTTTGTTCGAACTATACTCATTTCCACCGAACTCCTACAGTTTTACCATCATTATTCTGATTTATCTACCTTCTATTGGGCACCACAGTATGCTTGTTTTCATGAGTGTCAATTTAACTCATATGAATTATCTACCTCCATAATTATCTTCTTTTCACCTCTTTATTCTAAAGCAGTAGCTCTCAATAGCAAATGATTTTGCTCCCAAGGAGACAAGTGGCTATATCAGAGACATTTCTGCTTATTACAACTGAAGGGGGGACACTGTTGTTGATGGCATCTACTAAGTAGAGGCAAGAATACTGCTAAACATCTTCCAATGCCTATGGCAACCCCTCCTAACAAAGAACCATCTGGCATAAGATATTATTGGTGTTAAAGTTGAAACATGAATGAAAATATCCTCAAAGCATACATATAACAGAAAGATAGGAGAAAGTAAGTTTTCTCCAGATCAAATATTACTTCAGAGAAATTGCTAATTCATGCTGTCTTTACTTCTCTTCCTCTGAATTCATGCCACATGTACAAAACACGGGCTGCCTTCAAATAACTGCTGCTATTGTGTAGTCATCCCTGGGCCGGGGATTTAGCTCAGTTGTATCACTGCCTGCCTTGCAAGCAGTTCGATCTCCAGTACCAAAAAAACACTACCATGTAGTCATCCCTCAGACTCCTTCATACATTTCAAAATAATTATAGCATCTGATACAACTTTCTTCTAATCCAATCACTGCAATGTGATTACCTACAAGGATAATTTAGCTATGACTTCACAGCTACAGGATCCCTATGACTTACCTCCAGAGCAATCCTGAAATAGCAGAACTCTACCTTTACCCATACTACTCAAAAGCCTAAAATTTGGAATTATGTATAGTCTACAAAGCCTCCCTTACCTTTTACCCACTAACCCAACAAACTGGTTCTTCAAACAAGCCTTCCTAAGATAATCTGTCCAGTAACCCCTCCTGAAAAATTAAAATCCACACCTAACCTGTACCTCATTAGCAGTAACTGCAAAAAGGGCTTGTCATTCTATACCGACTCACAGGATAAACCTATAAATCCTATAAATGCCCCATAACCCCTTCAGTTATAACTGAAGCTATAACCCGTCAGCTATAACTGTATCAATCTCACATCTTTGAAGACTCACCATTTCCTTAATCCTGCACTGAAAACTCAGTGGTATGAAGAAATAAGGATGATTAAAAAAGCCTTAATTACTACTCAGGAAAAATTTCATAATTCTTGTTAATACCTTGCAAAACAATTCAAGTTGCCTCAATCTCCTTTAACGTCTCCTTTCAACCTGTCAACAAACTACTTCACTTCTTAAGCACCTCCTCTCTCAAATGAGTAATTCAATGTGTAAACAAAAAGAAAGAGTTTAAAAAAAAAAAGGTGAAATGTTTACTTGAGCATTTTCAGGTTCATCTTTAATTTTGTCTAGTAGTCCCTGCTGTGATGCCATTGCTTTGTCATACTCATCATCCAAAGGTTCTTCTTTAATTCTAATATTTGATGCAAAGGAATTCCCCAGTTCCGAACCAATGGATTCTTTATTGGCAAATGGGTAGCTGGAATCCTAAAACACAATATAAAGGATTAATAAGTATTCAAATTTAAAAATTATTCCTCTTCAGGCTTAACCCAAAGAAAACCTCATTGGTAATGAACTCTGTGGACATTCACTAAAGTCCCTATGGCTAAATGTGCTACTGATCTAAGATATCAAGTACAAATAAAGAACCTAAGAGCCGAGGTTTCTTAGAATGTCTTCAAAGACATCCTGCTCAAATAAAGCAAATTTAAAAAAAAAAAAAATCCAGCACTCTACCTAACACATAGAGTTTAGAAAGTGACATAAAAACTTTGACACTTGCCACAGGTAACAGCAATCTACATACACACTGAAAACTTACCCTAAAGTTTGTTTCTGGGGTTTGTGGTAAATGGGTATGTAATGTTTCTTCAACTTGATTAGCTATTGAAAGAAAAACAAACAAACAAACATATGTATATGAATAACAAATTTTATAGAGTGACCTAGAAAGCTATCATTTGTTCATCACCTCTCTCCTCCAACACAGATGCTCATTAGAGTGAATCAAGTCCCAAAAAACACCCAGAAGGTGGTTTTGCTCAAAGTTCGGCACAATATTGGCTTACCTACCTCTTAGACTTACTTCGTATCTTTTGCTTGTTCAAATATAAACTGGTAACTTTATTCACTACCCTCTGAAAATCACTTGTTCTTTTTGCTACTTCTACACCAAGTCTACTCTATCCTAATGTTTAGACAGTTTTCTAGACTCTGCTCAGATCAAAATTCACCTATCCTCTACAAATAGTCCCTATTTACTAATTTAAAATTTACCTCTCTCCTAAGGATACATAAAACACACTGGTTCCAGTATCTGAAAGAAATCTCGTACTGCCTTATGACAAATCCTGCTACCATTTTTTAAATTATAAATCTTATATGCTATTAAACTGGTCACTGACTCTTCTATTTAACTTATGTGTCCCTTCTGTTAGATACTATGTTCCTTCAGAACAAAAGACTTCCCTAACTTTTGAAATACTTTCTAGGGGTAATAAAAATACAGACTGGACAATATATAGAAGAAAATACATCCTGGCATAGGCTTCTACATAATGTATACTCAAAACAGCTGTACTTTTTAACTATAATGCTTTGTTCTTTCTAGTCTTTCCTAGTGTTGTCAAAAGAAATATAAGAATTGGTATAGTACACTTCCTCTCCTTTACATCCCTTTAACATCTGAGCCTGGCTTGGTAGTACACACCTATAATCCCAGCACTCAAGAGGCTAAGGGAGGAGGATCACAAGTTGGAGGCAAGCCTGGGCTACCCAGCAGGTTCGAGACTGACCTTTACTACATTGCAAGACCCTGTCTCAAAAAAACAAAAAGTGAACAGATTACAATTTTCACTATACCATGTTAGGCCCGATGAATAGAAAGATGAATTAAAGATACAATCTGCCCTCAAGAAATTCCTATACTAGGAGATAAGGCAAAACAATAATGACAAGTACGGTAAATGTGAGGCATAAACAAAATGCTATGGAATTATAGATAAGGAAACCATCTTGATTTAGAGTGGTTAGGAAAGACTACAAAGTAGGAGGGGTTATGAGTTAGGTATTATTAGATAAATATTTTTCCAAGTTTATACACAGAAAGAGAAAATGACATACAGGCAAACAAAACATAAGAAAGGAAGACACAGAAGAAAATATGTGATATATTCAAGAATGGAACTAGAGCTATAAAGTATGGTATACTGGACAAAGAGGCTCAAAAGCCTCAAGAAACTTCTAAAACATAAAATATACGTGTTTTTAAAAATTTCCCTAATTTAGACTTATTCGTGGGACAGCAGTTTGAATTAGTGCTTACAGCACAAAGAAGTTAAATCCAACTTCAGGTTCCAATGTTCAACCAAAGAAAATGAACAGGTGATTCGAGTATCTTGCCTTCTCATCAAAATATTGCAACCAGGGAAGGGAGAAATGAGGCTTAGAGCTATTTTTCAACCATTTATACCATTACCAAAAGTTACTGGGAGAAATTCAGTCACTCTGCAAAGAACAAGGATAAAAGAAAAATGACAAGCTTACAATGAATTTAACTGTTGATATTTCACTTAACATCAAAAGTAATAAAAAGCTGTATTATCAGTACTCTGTTATTGTGTTTTAAGGTTCTGTTCCAACAATTATTACCTGCTTTATCAAAATAACTGCTTTTCAACCTTGAATCCAAATCTTTATGCGGTTTATCCAACCGTTTTTCACGTTCATGATAAGTTAGGTCTCTATTTTTCTCCTTTCCAGAAAATGTCTCTTTGCTGTTTTCTCTTACTAGACTAAAATCTTTCCGTATTGACTTAAAGACAGAAACCTGATCAAACTGTTTAGGAAAGTCTTTTTTTAATTTATTTTGAATTTGTATTTCATTTTCATTGTCTGATTCATGCTGTGTGACTCTTCTCTCTACTTCCAAGCTATCATCAGTATGAATTGAAGAAACAAGATTCTCCTTTGAACTAAAATCCTGTTCATCCTCATTGTCACTACCAACGACTGGAATTCCTGCAAGATCCCCAGAGTTCAAAAAATAATCATCTTCATCCAGCAATGAATTTTCAGATCCTGTTTGATTCGGCATTCCATAAGACATGCTGTCAAGGGTAGGAGTTAGGTTGTGGTCTATATCTTCAGACATTTCTGTATCCATGATACCACCACCTTAAAAAGCAAAATACTGTTTAGACAAATGATAGTGCTAAAGATGACCGCAATCATAAGGTCTGTCTGGTACTTAACCAAATATATTTTTTCTTTTCAAATAAAATATTGATAATATCATCATAGTATTCATTTAACATTTAGATTTAGATGTGACAGATATGACTATCCCTCAGCTGACAGTTAAGGAAATGGGGAGCCAAAACTTGGAAAACTTTAGGCCAGAAAGGAAGTCAAGAAGATGTAGAGAAGAGAGCACCAATCTCAGAATCAAACATATCTGTGTTAAAAGAACAGCATGATCCTTAAAAATCTATGATTCTGGGGGAGGAAATTCTTGAAAATCTACACATAAAACTGAATAATACTCACCTTGGAGATTAATCTGTGGTGAGGATTAATAACAGTTATGTACAAAAGGCCTATTAAAGCAGTGACTGAAACAGAAGGTAATATAAAAGTGATAATTATAATTTTATAATGACTATTCTGGGTAGATGAGCCCAAAATATTCATAAAACCTATGTGTTAGGTCTCATAAATCCCACTTTCTCTGCACTAACACCACTACAAACTTAAACAAGTTAATGTTTAGGGCTGGGGATTTAGCTCAATGGTTCTGCCGCTTGCCTCGCAAGCACAAGGTCCCGAGTTCAATTCCCGGTACCACAAAAAACAAAAAAAGCAGCAGCAGCAGCAGCAGCTAATGTTTAAAGAGTATTTAAACTAAATAAAATTTAACTATCCTAAAATTTTTTGAAAAACTGCTTACTGCTCTAACTATATACTAAAGTCTTTTCCACTCCAAACATAAAAAAATTCAAGCCCTAGTATACCACTTTCATTCTTTTCCTTTCAAACTTTTAGAAACAAAAACATCTACACTATTTTTTTGTTTTGCCTCCTAATGATTAGTTCTTTGAAATTAATATAATCAGTTCCAACTTCACACTGAAACGACTCTTATTAACAACATCAGAGTCCAGGCCAATTGACTTATTCAATCTTTATGTGGCATGCCCCCCCTCCAGGGTAAAATTTCTTTGCACTATTATTTCTTCCTACTTTTGTAACTTGCCCATTATTTTACACTCCACTTCCACTGTTAAATAGTTTCAATATCAGCTTTTCTCCAGGATTCTAGTTCTTTTATTTTATATTCACACTAAATGATTTTAGCCATGAATATCCACAACTTGCGCTACTGATGTTCTGATCATTTTGGCTCAGAACTTTCTTTCAAAATTCAGATATCTACATTCAGCTACTACCTCTTATAAGTCTGTAGGAAACCTCAATTTAAGTCTCTAAACTTGGGCCAGGGATTTAGCTCAATGGTGCAAGGACTAGAATTCGATCCCCGGTACCAACATCATACATACATACATACACACATACATACATAAAATCTCTAAACTTGGGGCCAGGGATTTAGCTCAGTAGTTCCACTGCCTGCCTTGTTAAACTCAAGGCCCTGAGTTTGATCTGGGTAGCAAAAAAAAATAAATAAATAAATCTCTAAAGTCAAACTCATCATGCACCCACTCCAAACATACATGTCTTCTAATTTCTTCACTTATTAGCAGATTCACTAAAGCAGCAGTTGCTCAAGATAGAAAAAAGTATTCCAATTCTCTTCCTGTATGAGTGCAATACCTTTTTCAATGCACTAAACTGATATTCGTATCTAGGAAATAAATATATTCTTACAAACTCTTTGCCTAAACCATATTTAATAGATTCACTAAAGCAGCAGTTGCACAAGACAGAAAAAAGAAGTATTCCAATTCTCTTGCTGTACGAGTGCAATATCTTTATCAATGCACTAAATTGATATAAGTATCTAGGAGATAAATATATTCTTACAAACTCTATGCCTAAGCCAGGCGTGGTGGCGCAAGCCTGTAATCCCAGCACTTGGAAGGCTGAGGCAGGAGGACTGCTCTGAGTTCAAGACCAGCTTGGGCTACATAGTGAGTTCCAGGGTTGGTCTCAACTACATAGTGAGACCCTGTTTCAAAAAACAAAAAACAAAAACAAACAAACTCTATGCCTAAACCATATTTAATTGCTCCACAAAAAGGCAAACTGGAATAATGAAAAACAGAGTGAAGGAAGAAGTAAAAATATTTATGGCATTGGAATCCTTGTTTTTTTAAATCTGTTCCCAAGGTTCAGATAAACATTCGTGTGATTGGTTTTTCAACCCTTGCAGAGATGCCATGATCCAATTAATTCCTCTTTTTGTTTGCTATTTGTAATTAAGTCCTAACTATAGAGTCTACATGTAAGAGTTCCTCAAATTGTCCTCTTCATAGAGACACCAATATAGAAATCAGCTGGGCAGGGTGGCACACGTCTGTAATCCCAGCACTCAAGAGGCTGAGGCAGAAGGATCACTGTGACTTCGAGGCTAGCCCAGGCTACACAGTGAGTTCAGAGCCAGCTTGAATTACATAGCAAGACTCTTCCAAAAAAAAAAAAAATTCATTCCATACACCTGCCAGTAAGACCTGACAACAGCTCCCCAATGCTTATGTACTAATTCACTCTTTCAGCATGTATTCTGTGCTAAATATTATGTTAGATGTTAAGGATAAAATGATTGGAAAAAAATGGTAACAATTCCTGTTTCTCAAGAGCTAGAAAAATGTGAAACAGAAGAAAACTGTGTAATGATGGACAAATAAAAATCTGAGTTCATATGATGTCAGAGTGAGAGAGAAGGGTCTTTCTCATTAAAAAAAAAAAAGAATGCTTAATAATAAGTGTAGAGAAAATAACAGATTTGGAACAATCACTCTTGCTTATTTTCTAAAATAATCAGGTCAGACAACAGAACATAAGACGCTGAAATTTTGGAGGATATGTCATGTGTGATACTACATGCCATGTAATCCAGATACTCCAGGAGCCTGGAAAGGGAGAATCTCAAGTCCACCCTGGCTGGGCAATCAGCAACTTAGTGAAATCCTATATTACATTTTTTAAAAACTTTAAAAAGAGGGTGAGGGTGTTGGAGAGGCAGTTCAGTGAAAATATCCAGTATTCAACACCCAATGTGTTTAATACCCAGTAGGGGTGTTGGGAAGGAAGTGAACAAACAAAAAAATTTTTTAATGACTTACAGGTAAAGTATTAGCATATCTGTAACTTGCTTTCTCAAACCATACCTCACAAGAGGAGGGAAGGTGGGGTAAAGTATAGTATTACAAACGCTGTCTTATTTCAATTATTCTTTTTATTTGAAAATACTCATAGAGATAAGATTCAGGAGAAAATATACAGAAGCACAGTGTAAACAAACACATAAACACACATACACACACACACACACAAACATATTCTACTAGACTGTTAGCACTTAAAGGTAAGGATTACAGCCTTTCCTAGTCAACATTTTATCCTTACAGGAAGGCCACTCAGCAAATCCTCTGTAACTATTTCATCTTGAATGGTGAGCAGTTTAAGCTATATTGACTACAAAAAGAGTAATACTATATGCAACTTTTCATATCTCTACATTAAAAATCCAGAATATAGTGTGGGAAAGAGATAGCTACCAAGAAATACCTTAATTCATACCAAAATAACTTCCAGATGTATCCAAGTTTAGATGGTTAAAAAAACTGTTTTAAGCCACCGAAGAATTATTTTGAAATTAATTTTATTGGTACACCTTAGATATACGTAATGATCACATTGATCACAGAGAATTTGTACATGTACATAATATACATTGATTCTTTATTTCCACATTCTCCTCCCCTCCTTTCTATCCTTCTTCCCCTTATTTACAAAAGCTTTGTTTCCATTCCTTTCCTTTCTATTGTTTTTTTTGCTTTTCCCTTCTTCCCTTCCTCCTCCCTTGTTCCCTTTTCCATTTGAATATTTTCTTCCTATTTCCCAATATCTTTTATACATTTTGGTCCTTATTTACCCTTTTGGTTTCTCATTCAAGAAAAACAATATGATATTTTAACATGTGTGTCCAATTTATTTCACTGGAGTGTGGTTCAAAAGTACATCCATTAACCTAGATATGTCTTAAGTTTGTCCTTCTTTATGGCAGAGCAATTATTTTTCAGTCATATAGTAAAACATGAGCCTTTCTAATGACAAAATTCAGACAAAAATAATAATTGAAATAAAAATATAAAACATCAAATGTGACTATAAAAATTCCTGAGGAGAAGCAAACTACATCAAGAGATAGAGACTGAAAAGATTGCACTGCACTACACACAAAGGGTAATATCCTTAATAGAGAGACTCAATGTTCAATAAAGAAATCAGATAACCAACCAAATACAAAGAGTTTAAATATACATTTTACAAGCAGGGTAATGCCAAGCGTAAAAAGAGAAATGCAAATCAATAATACAATGAGATACCATGTTCAGATGTTGGTAATGACAAAAAAGTTCTGATGACTCTTTCAACAATGCTACAAGCTAAAATTAGCTAACTGTGGTCCAAGACCAAAAATTATATTTAGGAGTTGTGGAAGAAACCATATGTGGGATACAGAGTAGCAAATACTTACTTCTGATCCTTAACAAAAAATATTTGGCAACCCTTATTGTCAAAAATTACTAGTTGAGGGCCAGGGATTTAGCTCAGTGCTTCTGCCAGATGCCTCACAAGCGCAAAGACCTGAGTTCAATGCCCGGTATCCTTCCCGCAAAAAAATATTGGAACATAAACTAGTCCAAAACTAATAAAGAGAAGTTACAAAGTATTTATGATGCCCTGAATGTACATACTAACAATACTTTTAAGATTTACCCTGCAGGCGAAGCATGGTGAATGCCTATAATCCCAGCACTGCAGGATTACTACTAGTACAAGGCTACTGAGGTTACATTAATTACAGTACTTGCACACCTAAACCACAATATTATATTACTTAAAAGTATGGTTTATATGTTCCTAAGATCAACTGAGGAAGCATAACATATACATAACATATTATGTACACATAAAAAACTATTGCTACATTTAAAAGTCTTTTATTGGTTTTCTATGAGAAGCAAAAATGGATGACTGGAAGAAACATTTTTCAAACATAAAGTGCACACATATTACCTATTTAAAATGTTTAAAATATTTGACTATGCACTGCATATTTAAAGTTTTCTTAGAGATGTTGATTTCTAATAAAACATTTATTTTGTGATGTTATCAAACAATAAAATCTAATATAACTAAAATGTACTAGTTCTATTGACTGCAAGAGAATTTTTCTTACCTTAGTGGTCCATATAACCAAATGAAGGAAATTATCTTGTTTCACAAGGACTGTATCTATGAATAAAACAACCCCATAGTCACAGTAGCAAAAACACTTGAAAGCAAAAATGTCTCAGAGAAGATTCCCGGCTTTTTTACACTACAGAGTTAAAAATATGCCATCACAAAATATGCTGAAGGCAGGTGTGGTGATGCACTTCTGTAATCCTAGCACTCAGGAGGCTGAGGCAGGATTGCCATGAGTTCAAGGACAGCCTGGGCTACATAGTGAGTTCAAAGCCAGTCTGAAAATTACACAGCGTGATCCTGTCTCAGAAAAACAAAACAAAACACTGAATTAGTAAACTTAGGATTTTGAACTGAAATCACATGAGGAACTTTAACTATAGGAAGGGTTGTTTGGCTTGTCTTTTCACACGTGCATCAAGCCTGAAGAGTCTTTCTTCTGGAGGGTGACTCCATGTACTATGGAGACAAAATAGGCTTTAGCACCACAGACTAGAAAATGGGGCTCTAAATAACCTGAATAAATAAAGTCATCAGAGTAACCCCTAAGGTACCACTACCATCATACACTTTCCATATATTTTTTGCGACATTCCTAGAATTTACTACCCTTGTCCACTTGTTCTTTCATTCCTTCACAAATGTTTTGTTCTATGGGCTAGGGATTTAGCTCAGTGGCACTGGGCCTGCCTTGCAAGTGCAAGGTCTTGAGTGCAATCACGGATACTGATTGATAAATAAATAAATAAATAAATAGTACTGTTCTATGCCAAAAGACTACAAAAGCATCCTTGCTCTGATCATTTCTTCAGACTTCAACCTCTTCTGAAGTTTCCCATTTACATGTAAAATAATTAAAACTTGTATGCTTAGTTCTTCTTAATCACTCTTGTTTGTGGTTGGTTCCTAGATCCAGCCTAAGAACCCACTTAAGAACTGGGGGTACGGGGTTTTAACGGCCCAGCACTGTATATGCACATGCATAGGATATCTGAAAAAAAAAAACAAGAACAGTATGCTATAACTGAGTGTGCTAATAACTCAGGAGACAGAAAAGATAAAACTATTAGGTATTTGTATGCAACAGAAAAAACTGTACATTCAATCTCCAGTACCAAAAAAAAAAAAAGTGTATTTAAGTGTGAAAGGACGTCATAAAGATCCTGGAGTAAGATAACATGCTTTATGTTTTGTATCTGGCTTTTGTATACTGTAGAGTGTTAAATGTTATAATATGGTGAAGAATGGGAACAGAAAAGCTAGTCAGAAAAACTACACAGTAACTCAAGGAAAAACGGGGCCAGGGTAATAACATATATAAGAGGTGGTCAAATTTGGATACACAGTATTTAGAAGACAGAGAACTTCTTTTTGAGACAGGGTCTCACTGTGTAGTTGAGACTGACCTGGAACTCACTATGCAGCCTAGGCTGGTCTCAAATTCACAGCGATCCTCCTGCCTCAGCCTCCTGAGTGCTGGGATTACCCGGTGCCAACCTTTTCTGATATATGAAATGCTAGATATGAAAGAACAGTACAACAAGGTATCATTTCTTGAGATAAGAACACTAAAGGATGATTAGAATAAAAAGAGTAGGAATAATATTTAGGCATATTAATTTGGTATCTTAATAAACCTATAAATGGAGGTATCATGAAGGCAGGCAGAGTGGGATACATAAGCCTGTAATCAAAGATGAGACTCTGAATGCTGGCTGTGGTGGCACAACCCTGAAATCCAAGCTCCTGAAGGCAGAAGCAATACGAGTATGGGTTCTCAAGGTTAGCCTGGGCAATTTAGCAAAACTATGTCTCAAAATAAAATTTAGTTTAAAAAAGGTCTGAAAAGGGCTGGACCTAGCTCAGTGGTGCCATACCTGCCTGGCAAGCACAAGGTCCATAGTTTGATCCCCAATACTGAAAAAAAAAACAAAAAACAATAAAGAAGAGTGGTGGTACATTTCTGGAATCCCAGGGCTTGGGAAACTGAGGCAAGAGGATAATAAGTTTGAGGTCAGCTTAGGCTACATGTTAAATTCAAGGCCAGCCTGGACTACACAGTGAGACCTTGTCTCAAAAAAAAAAAAGGGGCCTTGGCCAGGGATTTAGCTCAGTGGTTTCTGCCACCTGCTTTGAAAGCCTAAGGACCCAAGTTTGATCTCTGGTACCAAAAAAAAAAGCCTGAGGATGTAGTCTAATGATAGAACACCTGCCAAACAAACAGGGGGTGGGGGTGAGGAATCTTGCCAAGTAATAAGAAATTTGGAATTCATCAATTAAGAGTTGGTACTCAGCCGGGGATTTAGCTCAGTGGTTCCGCCACCTGCCTCACAAGCACAAGGACCAGAGTTCGATCCCCGGTACCAAAAAAGAGTTGGTACTCAAACTCACGAGACTGGTGAATACCACATAGTGACTTGTTTCACAACAGATGGTAAAAAGCAGAATCCTAAACTACTTCAACATTTAAAAATTCAGTAGACCACCACTCCAGAGGCTAAGGCAGGAAGATTGCCATGAGTTTGAGGCTAGCCCGGGCTACATATTGAGACCCTGTCTATCTCAAATTACCACCCCACCCAAAAAAAAAAATCCAGCAAAAAAAAAAAAAAAAAA
>NW_022900935.1:12751787-12769226 GCF_012274545.1 Fukomys damarensis
AAAAAAAAAAAAAAAAAAAAAAAAAAAGAATCAGAAAAACATACTAAGATGGAAAAGGGGAATAACCATCCATAATGAATACTATATTAACATGACTGGTAAAATAAAGTTTGAGAATTTATCATTATTATTACTGACAAAGTTAAAATGAACTTCTGGGCCACAGATTTAGTTCAGCGGCGCTGCTGCCCACCTCACAAGTGCAACGTCCTGAGTTTGATCCCTGGTACCAAAACAAAAAAGAACTTCTAACTGCACAAGAAGTGTATCAGTAGTAAAATGAGTGCACAAGCCAGTGGGATGATCTCAATAAAGACTGAGAGGAGATAACTTAAGAACCATACATACAGGTAACCCTTCAAAGGAATTTTACTCTAAAGAAGATGAAACTAAAATCTGAAGTCGATACTTTTTGACCTTTTTAAATTTTTGTGTTTGTGAGATTTTTTTCTTTGAAGATGGAGAATATTACAGCTTTGTAGTATGTGCACAGAAATGTGTTAATGCCACAAAGGTATTAACAGAGCTAGGGGTGGTGTCATAGGCCTGTAGTTCCTGTAGCTATTCAGGAGGCTGGGACAGGAGGATAACAAGTTTGAGGCCAGTCTAATCTCAATTTAGCAAGCCACACTGTCTCACAATAAAAAATAAAAAGACCTGGGGATATAGTTCAGTGTTCCCTGGCTTTGATCCCCAGGGAGGATTTGGGGTGTGAGTATGTGTATGTATTGTGTGTGCATTAAGAGGAAAATCAATATGTTCAGGATGTGAATCTCTATACAATAAAGGCTGTACTGAGTACAATGGGTAACATGTAGGTTAGATTTTATGAAAGGAGAATTAGTTATTTTAAACAATTTAAGGATAATATTTGATACTGACAGCAAATGTCATTATGCCAGGGAAAGTGAACTTTTATTCTTTGTCCTTAGTTGTGGCCTTAGTAGTATACTAATATTTCTATGGTATGTACTTTTTTTTTCAAAATTTTATTTTTGAGGGTACATGTTTGCAGTACATAATGATTACATTCATTGTGGAGAGCTGGTGAATATATCTAATTCTTAATTCTTTTTACACCCCTTTTCCTACGTTCTCCCCCATCCCTCCCTCCCTCCGGAGTGTTCCCATCTGCAAAAGATCTCTCCCTGGTTAATATTATTTCTAATTTTATTTCTAAGTATTTATTTCATTTTAAGGTACAAGCACCAAGAAACTCAATTACTGTGTAAATGAACACTGTGAAAAGACTGTTACTTTCTGTTCTATTACTTAATTCCTTCTGTACATTTTTGTTTTTAATCAAAGTACAATTTTCAGAAATAAAGTAGTATCAACTATAATTTCAACTTTTTAAAAAAATCACACTTCCACAATTTCCTGAAGCTGCTACCTTTCTCTGTTATATAAAGGAACACAGAATCAAAGCAAAACCCTAGGAAAGCAAAATCAAACAATAAACATAAAAATGAGATAACCTAAGTACATTTTAAATAAAAATTCAAATTAGCAACTTGTCACAAGAGATGACTTGACTATTGTTGCCATTTGATGTAACACAGGCTACTACATAATAAAAGCCTCTTTAATCTACGAGATCACAAAATGCAGTTCAACTGTTAACATTGCTATAAAGCCAGAAACCATTAAACATGAAACATAAATGCCTTACACATTTATTTTACTTGAGACATACAGAAGCACCTTTGCTAAGCCTGTGGTAATTAGCCATAATTCTGATGACAGCTATGTTCATATATTTCTCTCTTAAATAAATGTGAGGTCACCACCTGCCTTGCAAGTGCAAGGTCCCAAGTTCAGTCCCCGGTTAAAAAAAAAAAAAAAGAAAGAAAAACAAAATTTAAATAAATGTGAGGTAATCTTCAGAATTGCAATTGAGTTTCTTTAAAGTGAAATTATAAAGACACATACACTCTTATGTTTTTACTGATTTATAGAGTCTAAGGCATTCAGATTATTCACAGAAACAACAGCTCACTTTTAAAAGATTACATTAGTGACCAGGAAGGTAGCCCGGGCCCCATCCACTGCGGGAAGGAGAGAAACGCCCTCTCCCGCCTGGAGAAGCCATTGCTCCAGCGCCAGGAAGGTAGCTGCATGGGCGCCCCTGAACCCCCATAACTCCCCTTACCTCTGCACTCCCCCACGCACTCTCAGACCTCCTGATTGTGCCAGTCTTTGGACCCACTCTGCAGAGACAGAGGAGGTCATAAAGGGTATTATTCTGAGTTCCCAACTTAGAACATCTTTAAAGAAAGGGCGTGGGAAACCTGTAGTAGAACGGTGTGAGTTCAACCGTTCAGAAGGTTGGGGAACTCAATCTGAGCTTTGCAGGCTGAGGTCAGTATGAGTCATGGGGTTCAGCCATCAGCTAACTGAGATCAGAGGTCTTACGTCCAAGCTCTGTCTGAGTCATTAAATGGTAAATACACTATATTGAAATTTTGTTCACTGCAGACATGTTCTGGACTGCTTCTTGATTTCAATTTAATTTAAATGGTTTAAGGGTGATAGACTAGTGACTACCACAGGTGGTCAGTATCCAAGCTGTGCTTGATCATAATGTGTTGCTGATGGTATCAGTTGGGATAAAGGATTGTGGTTGATTTGATGAGCTGTTTTCTCTGATGTTATGAAGATGAGAATGTTTGTGGGTCATTAGAGACACAGAAGCTAGGGCGCAACTATATCAGGAAGATTTGGGTGATAATCCAGAGATTAAACCAAGGATAGTCTGACAACAAAAATAAAAATGAGAAGACACTTAAGCAAGACACAAAGACAGACTTCCAGTTCACCAATGGCAAAGAGTAGGGCAAATGAGGATGAAAAGGCCCATAGTGAACCACCAGGACACCCTGAACTCAAAGCACAGGAAGTAACAAAACAGATCAATCAGGCACTAGAAAAATTCAAAACAGAAATAATTTCCCAGATAACCATATAGTGAGCAAAATGGAAGTTATGATTCGAGACTCTAGAGCAGAAACTGACAAAAAAAATAGATGAGCTCAGGACCATGATAGAAGCCATGAAGGCCCAGCATAAGAAAGAAATGGAAGATATAAATGTCCAACATAGGAAAGAAATGGAATCCATAAAACAGATTCAAACAGATGTCCAGGAGATTAAACACTCTATTGAAAGTTTACGCAACAGAATAAAAGAATGCGAAGATAGACTCTCAGATATAGAAGATAAGATTGCAGTCAGTGACCATGAAAAGAGAGGTCTTTTAAAAACAGTAGGGGATCATGAGAAATCGATCCAACAACTCCTAGATGGTGCAAAGAAGAATAACGTAAGACTGATAGGAATACATGAAGTAGCAGGAGAAAATACAAGACTTAAAAAAGCTGTTCGCAAAATTAATGACAGAAAACTTCCCAAACAGGGGAAGAATTTGACATTCAGATAACTGAGGCATATAGGACCCCAACTAGCTACAATCAAAAAAAATCTACACCTAGACATATAATAATCAAGATCCCAGAAACCCAACAGAAAAACAAAATACTACAAGCAGTAAGAGAAAAGAAACAAATCACATACAAAGGAAAGCCCATCAGAATCACAGCAGACTTTTCAACACAAATCCTTGGGGCAAGGAGAGCCTGGAATGAGATATTTCAAGTACTAAAAGAGAACAACCTCCAACCTAGACTGATGTATCCAGCAAAACTCTCTTTCAAAATGGAGGGGGAAATAAGACACTTCCACGACAAAGAACACCTGAGAAACTACATGAATACCAAACCAGCACTACAAGCAATTCTAAACAAGATCCTAGAAAAAGACAATGAAGGCAACAACACCATGAGGCCCAACAGAGCAAATCAAATAGGCAAGGCAAGAAACTAAAAGCAGAAGGTGAAAAAGTAAAAAGAGTCAACAAAAGGCCAATAACATGTCAATAATAAGTCAGTACATATCAGTTATAAACAGCAATGTCAATGGCCTCAACTCACCAATCAAGAGAAATAGACTGGCAAAATGGAATAAGAAGCAAAATCCAACAATATGTTGTATACAAGAAACACACCAAGTGCAAAAAGAAGCCCATACACTGAAAGTGAAAGGATGGAAAAACAATTCTCCATGTGACAGGAGCCCAGAAAAAAAGCAGGGGTAGCAATCTTATTTGTGGACAAAGCAAATCTCAAACCAAAACTGATTCTAGTATTATTGATGTAGGACGGCACCGTATCATACCTCTGAATGTAAAATATCTAGTACCTGCTTTGTGATATGTAGTAGTGACTGTGCTTTATCAGAGCTATATTTAATGATATTACTCTAGAATGTTCTCTTTCGAGATGATGATTAAGATGCTAATAAAAAAAAATGGTGCCAAAATGAGAACCAAGACTTGTCATGTAGAGATACAAGATCCCAACAATGAATGTAACTGTACTGTATCTCTAAAATGTACCAATAAACTCAATTAAAGCTGAAAAAACAAAACAAAAAACAAACAAACAAAAAAACGGTGGCAGGAACCACAGCAGCAACAGAACTTTGCTGTTTTCTGGATATTATTCTTTTCTTTGTTTTTTTGTTTTTGTTTTTTTAATGGAGTGTGCTGAATGTCTGTAATTTTGCTCAGATGAATGCAGAACCTGGACAAGCTGTTGCTGCTATTGATGCATAACATACCGCTATTATTGGTCTTTTTATATAAATATAAATATATATATAATTTGAATTTTTGGTAACTAACGGTGCTGTCAACTTTGGAAAAAGTTATCCCAATTTACTGTGTTGAGTTGGCATTGTACAGAAATGAACAGCCATATTGGTCTAGAAATTTAATTTTTTTTATTTTTATTTTTAATTTTTTTTCCATCTGTACAGGGGTAACGCACTGTATTAAATATGTAAGGTCCTATCTACGTGGGTTTGATTACAGAAACTAATCAAGTGTTCTCTAAATAATGAAAAAAAGAGAGTAAGATAAGACTACAAGACCAAGAAGCAATTCAAATACGTTAAGGGACCATTTTCATCTTCAGAATTAAGGATTATTTTAATCTTACATCATTGCCTTTTCTCTTTTACTTTCCTTTTTAGTTTTATTTTAGGATTCCCAATTTTAATGTTCATACAGAGATTTAACTGAAATAACGAACAGTTTCTCTGGTGTGAAAAACTACAATACTACACAGAATTCTAATGAGATAATAAATAATATGAAATAGGAAGTAAAGGGCTGAAGGTGTGGGGAAAGTGGGAAGGGTGGAGGAAAGGTAATAAGGGAGAGGAAAAAAAGTATGAGAAATTGAAAAAATGGAAATAAAGTGTTTGTAAATGGGGAGAGGAGGAGGGGTGAAGGGAGGGCAGGGACAAGGGGAAAAAATGAGAATCAAGACCTATCATGTAAAGGTACAGGATCCCAATAATGAATGTAACTGTATTGTATACCTAGATTGTACCAATAAACTCAATTAAAAAAAATAAAATAAAAGATTTCATTAGTGTAAAAAGAAGGCATAATTAAAACTATATACCTACAATCACAAATACCATTACAATAAGTAAGCATGAGGAAAGCATGCCAAACTGTACGGTCTGCAGCAACTAGATACTCTCTAAGTCAGATTCGTTCTTAAGAAAACCTGTGAAAGTTCAGAACTCAAAGGTTTGAAAGCCAGGGACTTACTCTACTAAATGGTTCTCAACAGCCACTCCAGCTTTCGCCTGAGTAACAGATTCTGACTCTCATCAGGGCACACTTACAGTAATAGAAAAAAATGGCAATCTTATCTAAGATCCTAGACTGAGAAAGAAGACTCTTCGTTATTAATAGTCCAGTAACCAACAGAAAACTTTTCATGAAAATGGAATAACACCTAGAATACAAAATTTCAAACTACAAGTATTAGCCATGTCCAGAATTTTTTTTTAAATGGGCAAAAACAAAAAGCAAAGTGCATCATACAGAATGACAACAAGCAATCCTGAAGAAAACATCTGTGAGCACACAAGTGTATGTCTCAATGTAAAACATATTTCTAACAGTGCTGCAAAACTTCAAAGTTTGAAGCCTGCAGAATATTTAAACCAATTTGATAACTTATTAAAAAGGTGATTAAAAAATAAAAATAAAAAGGTGATTAACAAATGTTAACACTGAGGGCCGGGGATTTAGCAGAGTGGTTCTGCTGACTGCCTCACAATCACAAGATCCCGAATTTGATCTCCAGTACCAAAACAAAAAAATGTTAACACTTGAAACATTTTTGATAAAATCAATCTGATTTTACCAATTATAATCATCTATTTTATTATGCTGTTAAACTATACTACAGTGCCCAAGAGTATATATAGAGAATCTGCTTAGCAGGCATAAAGCCATGCGTTCAACTCTCAGCACCAAAACAATAAATACAGTACACTATAAAACCTGTTACGGAACACATAATCATATGTTTCTTCACCATGAGGACAATCAAAGACAATAGATTATGATCAATGATACCAGTAATGCTATGAGAAAAATGATCAAGAAATCAGACATACATGAACTTATATAAATATTTAACTGCAATTGAAGCACATAACTACAAAAAGATATTATATATTTTATAAAGTAAGCTTTTTTTCTGATAGTGTTGAGCATAAAACCCAGGGTCTCACACATGATGAGCAAGCACTGTACCACTGAGCTAAGCCCCAGACTGAAAATGTACATGTACTATAATATTACAATAGTTCAGAGAGCATATTACTTTGTAAGTAGAATAAAAAGAAACAAACAAAAATAAAAGACAAAAGTCATTTACGCCAATGGTTGCAGGTGCAAAATACCAAAGAAGTATGAGGAGACAATTCCAACTTTGCTCCAATCATTAATGATCCAAAAACATTCTAGCTATCTTTTTCATTCTAACTAAAAAAATTTCTGGGGACAGGGATTTAGCTCAGTGGTGCCGCTCCTGCCTTGCACAAGCACAAGGTCCTGAGTTTAATCCCCAGTAACCGCCCCCCCCAAATTTCTGTAATATAATGTTATCTATATAACGATTTTCAATTATTTTATTTCCTTCCTTGACACCCAACATTTAGCTAGTTATTTCTTTCTAGTCAAGGATCTGTACAACTCCAGAACCTAATTTTTAATCTCACACTTTATAATCCAGATAAAACACAATGTTACAATAATCTTTTTATAACTATAGAAACAGCGATTTGTACTTTTTCTCCACAAAAACATTGGTACAGTAAATTTATAACATCATTGTTTTATTACTCTCATGAGCTCATTAAACATGACATACCACTTCTACTAGCTCATGTTACAATGGCCAATAGAGATGTTTAAAAAAGAAAGAAAAAATCTTACTCAAGTCACTACTGACAGGATTAGTAAAACACAGTACTTGATTGAAAGTAATTTTTTAATGATACGTAAGTGAAGAATAATTTCTGTGTGTGCGTGTATGTATCTTACTGGAGACTGAACCCAGGGCCTGGTATAGAATAGGCAAGTGATCTCCCATTAACCTATATCCCCATTTCTTTTAATTTTTTATTGGAGAAAAGATCTCACTACATTGGTCAGGCTGGCTTCAAACTCATGCCTCCCCAAATGCTGGGACTACAGGTGTGCAACTAAAGTGTTACAAATGTTTAAAAAACACACAGAACCCTGAGAATTCTCTGTATTTTGTCACTCAATTTTGTTGTAAGCCTAAAACTGGTCTAAAATTGGTCTAAAAATTAATCTTTTCTTAAGAAAGCAAAAAGAGACTTTGTCAAATACCTGGGACAATCAGAAGAGAAATATCACTCATTAATAACAGGGTTGGGCCTGGGATTTAGCTTCAGGCCTGCTTCACAAGCGCAAGGACCCAAGTTCGATCCCCAATCCCCCGGTACCAAAAAAAAACAAAAAAACAAAAAGAACAGGGTTAATGGCCGGGTATTTAGCTTACTGGTGCCCTGCCTGCCTTGCAAGCTCAAGGTCCTGAATTCAATCTCCTGTACCAAAAACAAACAAAAAAAAACAAGGTTAAGCAGGGTGTGGTGGCACATGCTTTGGAAGGCGGAGGCAGGAGGATCACTTAGAATTTGCCAGTACTATAGTGTGAGTTCAAGACCAGCTTGAATTTCACAGTGAGAATTTCAAAAGAAGCAAAAACAAAACAGGGTTAAACTAAGTGTAAAATGAAGTGAGCCAGAGAGGTGCCAAATCTCAAAAAGAGCAAGCTAATTCAAACTAAACAGCATGTCAAAAAAACACTGAACACCCACTCTTTAAAGAAAAAAAAAAATAAAGCAAAATATAAACATGCTAAGGAGACAACTAGAAACAACATTTTTTTTTTTTTAAACTTCTAGCTCTTGGGCCAGGGATTTAGCAAAATGGTTCAGCCGCCTGTCTCACAAGCACAAGGACCGGAGTTCAATCCCCGGTACCAAAAAATAAAAAATAAAACTTCCAGATCTAAAAAATTTTTCTAAAATAAAAATCACTAGATAGGTTAATAGTGAAACAGACAATACAGAAGAAAACAGCAGTAAAAGAGAAAGGCAGCAATAAAAAGTACAAAGAATGCCGGTGTGGTGGCACACACCTGTAATCCCAGAACTCAGAAGGCTGAGGAAGGAGGAGTGAAGTGAATTTGAGGCTACATAGTTCAGAGCCAGCCTGAAGTACAAAGCAAGACCCTGTCTCAATCAATCAATCAATCAATCAATCACATGGGGGGGATAATATCAAGAGAGCATTCATCTGTTATATAATATGAAGAGTCAGGAGTATTTGAAGAAATTTTTCAAAATTTTGAACCTAAAAATGCAGAAAGAAAAAAAATTTACTTCTTAGTTTAAATTCAATAAATCAAAGGTAATCTTCAAAAAAGAAAGTAAAATATATCACCAGCAGACTGCATGACAAGAAATGTTAAAGTGCTTCAGAGAGAGAGAGAAAAAAATACACCTAATGTAAACCTGCATCTCCAAAAAGGAATAAATAACATTAGTAACTAACAGAATTAAAGGAAGAAAAAGAAAACTCCATAATAATAAAGAGGTTGTTGCTTTCCAGCTTGTGCACTATTGGAACTAACGTAAAATGGTGCAGCCACTATGAAAAACAAGAAGGTAGTTTCTTTAAAAAATTAAAATAAAATTACCGTATGATCCCAAAGAACTGAAAGTAGTGTCTCAGAGATACTGTATCTGTATTCCTAAAATTCAGGGTACAATTCACAACACCTAAGAGAAGGAAGCAACCCAAGTATACCTCCACAGATGATTTAGTAAACAAAGTAGTTCTTGTACTTTTGCCTAAATAAAATGAAACATTCTTTGAAATATATAACCTACCCCAAAAGACACAAGACAAAACACAATTTGGTTTAACACTACCTCATTAAAGTGAATTAATAATTTAAATTAAAAACAATTTAATTAAATTAAAAACAATTAAAACAACTGCAGATCAAGAAATCTCCAAGCTCAGATGGTTTCCTGTTGAAGTTCATAAAAAATTTAACAATGCTATCACCCTTGTTTTACACAAACTTTATCAGGAAAATCTTTCAGAAAATATTAACCAATAGAAGCCAACAATATACAAAGACAAATTATTCTTCAGTCATTCCTTAAAACAGAATGAAAGGGGATGAGGACTTAACCCAGTAGTAGTGTCTGCCTTGCACATGCGCAGCCCTGGATTCAGTGTTCAGCACCCAAAACAATGAAGAAAAAAAGAATAAGGATGTATTTTCTTTAAAATGCAACAAAACCTAAGCCTATTTGACAGAAATCAAGAAAAAAAATGGCGTCAAATGATAAAATACAAGAAGTACTTTAAAAGCTGGGTACACAGTTCAGTGGGTGCTACTTTACACAGTGCCCTTGGTTTGATCTTCAGCAGTGCATAGAAGGGAAGGAAAGGAAAAGAACTATTTTAAGTGGAATCAGGAGCTATTAACTCAGTGACTACTACCTTGATGGTTAAAGAACTACTACAAATTTTAGCAAAATCAATGAAACTATGTAATTGAAGCAGTCACTGGGGGAAAATTCTTTTATATAGTAGGATTTTATATCATAAGCAGACTTTATTTATTTGTTTGTTTATTTATTTATTGGGGGTTATTGGAGAATCAAACTCAGGACCTTGCTCTTGAGGCAGGCAGCAGAACCACTGAGCTAAATCCCCCACCCAAGCAGACTTTATTTTAAAGCTTAGTAGATTTATTAAGAATTGGATATAGTTTCTTTTTTTTTTTTGGTACTGGGGATTGAACTCGGGTCCTTGGGCTTGCAAGGCAGGCCACCGAACCGCTGAGCTAAATCCCCGGCCCTAGATTTATTAAGAATTGTTTAAGCTTTTTTTTTACTTTTCTTCCTACATAAACCTAGAAATTTTTTAATTTCTATTTTTTTTTACCTAAGAGTTTATATTTAATTATCTTGACAGAATTTTAACTTATAAAACCAAATTATAGAAGGTAACGATATTATTTGAATCCTTGATGTCATTTCAATCAAAATATAATTGGACAAACTTTTTTCAAACAATTGGACAGACACAAACTTGTAAGACAATTTGTGAAACTATAATACGTTCAAATGTATTTGGCCAACTAAATTATAAAATCTCCCATTTTCCTTTGTTTTTGGTACTGGAGATTGAACCTGGGTCCTTGGGCTTGCAAGGCAGGTGGCAGTACCACTGAGATAAATAAATCCCCAGCCCTAAAACCGCTTTTAGTTTAAGACTAGTCAAAACTTTTGCAGATCAATTAACAGAAATCTCTTGTAGAATTAGAAGGAATGAAAGCTCTTTGTTACTGTAAAAGTAAACCTTCTGTAACAAACTTAAAACCAATAAGCAAACATACATAAATCATTTCCATACACCTTCTCTACATACTTAGACCTTCTGGTCTTGTATATCTTTCTTTATCTTTTTCTAACAAGACAAACATATAAAATCCTTTCATATCAAAAGTATATCTCTTTTACCCATAGCTTTCCTAATATCTTCCTCTGTCTCATTTACTATTAACCTTCTATAACAAACTTTAGCTGTTAAAAAATCTTAAAATGTTATTTTTTCCTGTTCTCAGATTGTTACATCTTAAAATTTGACTGGCTACCTATGGAACAGTATTAGCCTTGAGTTTTTAATCAACAAAGTACAGAAAAGAGCAAGTAACCCTATAATCGTGATTCAAGAATTTGCAATGCACAAGAAGGCCTTTAAGCACACCAATTAAACTTAATTCAAATTGAAACAAAGATACATTTATCAAATGGTTAAAATTTATAACTTGATTTTTCTTGTAAAAATCTCTTGATGTCTGGTAAAACACAAATGCAGTTTCTCTGGCTTGCAGTGTTTTTATTTTGTTTCCCCTCTCTCTATTGTACGTTTATCAGAGTTTTTCCTACCCGATTTTAATCCATCAAAGGTTTATTTTTTTCCCCATTTTAGTTCTTTCTGAGTGCAAGCCCTGTTCCATTTTCTCTGAGTCTGACTACGCTTTCCCATTTGCACCCTCCAGTGCAGTAAAGCTAAATAATTCTGGTTTTGTCCCCACCTACTCCACACCTTCTTAGCAACTCAAGTGGGGTGGGGAATAGCTCGACTTCCTCCAAAGGGGAAACACTGGGATTTGCCTGCATCAATGTCACATTTTCTGAGAGGCAAATTCACCAAGGGAAAACAACAGATTTGTCAAGTAATTGTTCTAAGACCAAAACTAAATAGTTCTCACTAGTAGCTGATTACCTCGGAGCAGAAGCTTGAGCAGCTCCTCGAGCATAAAAGGCTCCAAGTTGTCAAAGTCTCAGGTAAACAAAACAAAGGCAGATAACTTTCCTTTTGTCTAGAGTTTTTTCTTTTTTTTCTTCTGGGGGCCAAGTCTTGCTTAGCTGAGACCACGATAACTCACAAAGTTTCTTAAGCAGTTTTATCTCACAGTGCCCCACAAAATCTTTATCAAAATTCTGAATTATGCACTTAAGAAAAGCTGGTTTAGTATTAGCATTCCCCATGACCATTAGATATTCCCTTGTCCGGTGACACAAGACAAAGGGTGGGGTGCCGTTCCAGAAAACGGCCTCATTCACTTGTCAACCTGGCTGTGAGCTTCCAGCGCTTTCAGGCCCACTTGGACTAAAGGAGAGTTTCTCGTCCCAAGAGTCTCTGTTTTGTCCTATCTAAGCGCGTGGCCCCAGACCTGCAGGACTGACCCACACAAGCTCCACAACACTGGGAGGGCTCTTTAAGCGCAAGCGCTCCCTCCCTTTGTTTTGGTGCACAGACAAGGTTACCAATGGCTTTTGTAGCTCATTTCACTCACTCTCCTAACCAAGTCTCTTTCACACACACAGTCACACAAGAAGTTAACACATTGCCTCCCTGGGGCTCCTTCCAAAGACAAACCAGAGAGTAGCCCAGGGGATCTCACCACTCAGACAGACGATTTCACTCACTCGCCTTCTTTCTGTTCTGCTACCGGTGAGCTGGCCTCTGAGTCCTAGAAAGGGAACCCAGGAAATCCTGGGGTGCATCTCTTCCCTTCCGAGGATACGGACAGTCACTCCCTTTGGCTGGACTTCAGTCTAGGCCCAATATGGGCTGCGTCAGTTAGCCCCTTTTCTTCTAGCCAATGCTGCTGGAGGCTCTTCAAAATTTGGACCCAAATATTTATATAAGGAAACTGGTCGGGGTAGCTGGGGTGTCCAGTGACTTTTCCCCATACAGCCCGACAGAGGCCTGGCTCAAAGGAGCCATTCCAACTGACACAGGGAGCAAAGCTTTCCATTGAGACAATTTAACCCCATACTCATTCTCCTGCTCAGGGGAAAAAAAAAAACAATTTAAAATTAGTGAGAAAGCAATCTTGCGGGATGTTCTAGGAGCAAGATCCTCCCATTTCTGTCCTAAGAAAATACGAAAATTAACACACAACAGACAAGACAGTGATGTAAGAACAACAAGGACAAACAGGTGCCACAACAAAATCAAAGCTTTACTCTACCCAGAGTCCTCATCAGACGCAGGGGCAGGGGAGGCTTCCCAGCTCGTCAGCCACCTCGATCCTGACAACTAATGGTTACAACCAGTCGAAAGCTTACCTCCGGAAGCTTTTCAAAGGTCTATATCTGAGAATCTCCTGCTGGATTCTGCTACAGAGAAGTCTCGGCCGGATTTACAGTTCCCACCCGGGGATCTCGCTGGGGCCTCCAAAAATGTAAGACCTAAGGTCTTACTACCACTCCAAGGACCTTGATTCTACTGCTCTGAAGAGCTCGACTTTACCGCTCCGAAGAGCTCAACAGCCATGAGATTCACCCAGGAAGGAACACACCAGACTAGTTGGAAAACAGACCTTTATTAGACTAGCCAGACAGCACTCACAGAGCCAAGTAGCTCTGAGGCGCCTAATTGCTATTTTAAAAGGTAACAAAATATAAGAAAAACTATAGTACCCATTATATGAAAATAAAACTTTCAATGCATGACATAAAACAAGATCTGTATGACAAGATGTGCCTACTATTCATACAAAGACATAATGAAAATATTGATTCAAACCAGGTTTTGTGGCACATCCCTATAATCCCAGCACTCCAGACCAGCCTGGGCAACTTATAGACTTAATGAAACTCTATCTCAAAATAAAAAATAAAAAAGGGCTAGAGATACAGCTCAGTGTTAAGGTCCTGAGTTCATTCTCTAATATTGGGAAAAAAGAATTAAGTATATGGAGTCTTCGATTTTAATTCCAATTTTTCCCCCTTGGCTGGGATTGAGCCCAGGGCCTAATGTTAGACATGCATTTCACCACACACTGAACATTTTTCTGTATAAAATGCTAAAATTGAGTTTTAGGTTTGGCTCTGAAATGACTCCCACCCAAAGGCTCATTATTTGAAGCATTAATCCACAGTGCAGCAATGTCCAAAAGTGGAGCATCTGTTAAGTGACTGGATAATGTGGTCTCCAGTCTCATCAATGAGTTAATCCATTGATGGATGTTTTCGACTTGCACCTAGATGTCCCCCCTTCAAGGCATCATACACTCATAGATGGGGCTTCTGGGAAGTGGCTGGATTAAGGGTGTGTGTTACTGAATCAGTCCACTGATTGGTTTAGCACTGTTCTGGAAACAGATAAAAGTATGGCTCACCCTGGGAGTGGTGGAGGCACCAAAAAACAAGGTTGTAGCCTGGATCTGATAAAAGGGAAAGGCAGGCTCACTGTTGCTGCTGCTTCCTGCCTGCTATACCATGAACTATTTCTCCTGTCATACCAACCTGCCTTGGAACCACCTGACTATGTAATGAAATCTCTACAAAATGAGCTAAAATCATTCTTCCTTTAACTTATAGGTGTCATGTATTTTGTCTCAGCAACAAAAGAATAACTAAAATAACAGACTGATAATTTAATGACATTATTGGGAGGTAAGTCCTAGTTAGAGACTAAGTATATCTTGCCTCCCACTTCAGTGCTCCCGCCCCACCTCTCCTCCTCTGTACTTTGCTACACCTTGCAGTTCTAGCATGATGTTCTGCCTCACCACAGACCCATAAGCAACACAGCCAGTCAACTGTGAACTTATGAAATTGTGAGCCAAGCTACATGTTTCCCTCTTTCATTTGATTTTTCTTAAGGTATTTTGTCACAGCAATGAAAAGCTAATGTACACAAATGGCATAATGAAAAATTACAAAAACTAACTTGGGCAATGGGGCATGAGGTTAGCATGAGGCTGGGGATTTGGAAGCTAGCCTGTGCAACAAAGTAAAACCTTGTCTCAAACACAAACCAACAAAGTGGCCTGCTTCAGTCGATAAATGCCTATCTATACTGTAAGTCCAATAAAAATATGGTAGCCAAAAACTTCTCAGACCAAATATAGTAAATAATAAAATCAATATGGTATCGATATAAATATATCAACAGGCCATAGCAGCAATTCTTTTTTTTTCCTCTCGCTTGCCAGGCAGGTGGCGAACCACTGAGCTAAATCCCCAGCCCAATAGTAGAAATTCTAAAACTAGACACACACATACACACACACACACACACCTAACTTAATATCTCAGAAGTGCTAATTTAGTCCAGTGATGAAAAAATTATTTAGGTAAGAATTATATATGTTAGCACAATAAGCTACCCATCTGGAGCAAAAAAAGTGGGCATCAATCTTATTCAACATATAAATAAAACTTCAATACTAAAAATATAATAAATAAATACCGTAATAATCTTTTATAGGATAAATTATAAATTTTTAATGAAAGACACTAAAGACCTAAACAAGGACATAAGTTCATGGATAGAAAGACTCAATGTCATAATGATGTCACTTCATTAATCAATATATTCAAAAAATTATAATCAAATTTCTAGAAAGTTCTGCTTATGTGATTGTTTTCTTTTCTCTCTCTCTCTCTCTTCAGTTTTTTTTGAGACAGAGTCTCACTATGTAGTTGAGACTGACCTGGAACTCACTATGTAGTCCTGGCTGGTCTCGAACTCGCAGCAATCCTCCTGCCTCATCCTCCAAAGTGCTGGGATTACAGGTGTGTGCCACCACGCCCAGCTGATTCTGTTTTCTTAAGAACAGCAAGATATTATGACATGAATACAAGCAACAATAGAGACAACCAATCCTAAAGAGTAATTTACAAAGATGTATTCCATCAGATAATCAAGATATAACTAAATTAATTAAAACAATATAGTAGTATGGTTACAGGAATAAACAAAGAGTTCAATGAAGTATTATCTGCAAATGAGAAAAAAAGGGGGCCCCAATCCACCATGGGAAGGAGAACCATGCCTGCTCCCGACCCAGCCGCCATCGCTCAAGCGCCGGGAGGCAGCCTGGGCCCCGATCCACCTCAGGAAGGAGAACCACGCCTGCTCCCGACCCAGCCTTCATCACTCAAGCACCGGGAGGTAGGTTGGGCCCCGATCCACCTAGGGAAAGAGAGCCATGCCTGCTCCCCACCCAGCAGCCATCGCTCAAGCGCCTGGGAGGTAGGCTGGGCCGTGATCCACCGCGGGAAGGAGAACCACGCCTGCTCCCGACCCATCCGCCATCGCCCAAGCACCGGGCACCCCTGAACCCCCATAAGCTCCCCCCACCCCCGCACTCTCAGTCCTCCTGACTGTGCCAGTCTTCAGACCCACTCTGCAGAGGCAGAGGTGGTCATCAAGGCTATTTTTCTGAGTTTCCAACTTTGAACATCTTTAAAGAAAGGGCATGGGAAATCTGTAATAGAACGGTGTGGAGTTCAACCATTCAGAAGGATGGGGAACTCAATCTGGCCCTTGCAACCCGAGGTCAGTCAGCGTCATGGGGTTCAGCAATCAGCTAACTGAGATCAGGGGACTTGCATTCTTGCTCTGTCTGAGCCATTAAATGGGTAAATGCACTATATTGAAATTTTGTTCACTGCAGACATGTTCTGGACTGCTTCTTGATTTCAATTTAATTCAAATGATTTAAGGATGATAGACTAGTGACTACTACCGGTGCTCAGTGTCAAAGTTGTGCTTGATCTTAATATGTTGCTGACTGTATCAGTTGGGGTAAAGCATTGCGGTTGATTTGATGAGCTGTTTTCTCTGATGTTATGAAGATGAGAATGTCTGGGGGTCGTTAGAGACACAGAAGCTAGGGCGCAACTATATCAGGAAGATTTGGGTAATAATACAGAGATTAAACCAAGGACAGTCCGACAAGAAAAATAAAAATGAGGAAACACTTAAGCAAGACACAGGATAGACTTCCAGTTCAACAATGGCAAATGAGGATGAAAAGCCCAATAGTGAACCACCAGGACACCCTGAACTCAAAGCACAGGAAGTAACAAAACAGATCAATCAGGCTCTAGAAAAATTCAAAACAGAAATAATTTCCCAGATAACCATAGAGATAGTGCGCAAAATGGAAGTCGTGATTTGAGACTCTAGAGCAGAAACTGACAAAAAAAATAGATGAGCTCAGGACCATGATAGAAGCCATGAAGGCCCAGCATAAGAAAGAAATGGAAAAAATAAACGCCCAACATAGGAAAGAAATGGAATCCATAAAGCAGATTCAAACAGATATCCAGGAGATTAAACACTCTATTGAAAGTTTACGCAACAGAATAAAAGAATGCGAAGATAGACTCTCAGATATAGAAGATAAGATTGCAGTCAGTGACCATGAAAAGAGAGGTCTCTTAAAAACAGTAAGAGATCATAAGAAATTGATCCAACAACTCCTAGATGATGCAAAGGAGAATAAAAGAAGACTGATAGGAATTCATGAAGTAGCAGGAGAAAATACAAATGACTTTAAAAAGCTGTTCAAACAATTAATGACAGAAAACTTCCCAAACAGAGAGGAAGAATTTGACATTCAGATAACTGAGGCATATAGGACCCCA
>NW_022900935.1:12770533-12779508 GCF_012274545.1 Fukomys damarensis
TACTAAATATGTAAGGTCATATCTACGTGGGTTTGATTACAGAAACTAATAAAGTATTCTCTAAAAAATGAAAAAAAGAATAAGATAAGACTATAAGAGCAAGAAGCAATTTAAATATGTTCAGGGACCATTTTCATCTCCAGAATTAAGGATTATTTTAATGTTATATCATTGCCTTTTCTCTTTTACTTTCCTTTTTAGTTTTATTTTAGGGTTCCCTATTTTTAATGTTCATACAGAGATTGCTTTAACTGAAATTCCGAATAGTTTCTTTGGTGCCAAAACTATAATAGTACACAGGATCCTAATGAGATAATAATGTGAAATAGGAAGTAAAGGGCTAAAGGTGTAGGGAGTGGGAGGGGTGGGGGAAAGGTAATAAGGGAGAGGAAAAAAATATGAGAAACTGAAAAAATATAAATAAAGTGTTTGTAAATGGGGAGGGGAGGAGGGGTGAAGGGAGGGCAGGGACAAGGGGAAAAAATGAGAACCAAGACCTATTATGTAAAGGTACAGAATCCCAATGATGAATGTAACTGTATTGTATACCTAGATTGTACCAATAAACTCAAGTTAAAAAAGAAAAAAAGCCCACGGTGATACATCATAGAGTAGCTTTTCAGATCACTGAGAAAAGGAGTACTACACACCAAATGAAAAATTATTAGGGCTGAGGTTGTAACTCAGCAGCGCACTTGCCTGGCAAGCACAAGATCCTGAGTTTGATCCCCAGTATTGGAAAAAAAAATTATCATCTAAGAGACTTCAAGAGCTACCTGTGAAAGACAAAACCAGTAAACACTTAGAAGAATATATAACTGATCTTTTTGATCTCAGCCTAATAAATGTTTTTCAAAATAAAACGGGAAGAATAGGGAACCATAAGACTAATATAAACTATCATTCAAACTGTATTAAAACTAACTTCATTGGAAACAGCCCATCTGCCCATCAGTTGGAAACTGGATAAAGAAGATGTGGTTTTTCTATAAAATGGAATACTACTCAGCCATAAAGAATGAGAAAGTAGATTCATTCATAGGTAAATGGGTACATTTTGAGGATATACTCCTAAGTGAAATAAATAAGTCACACATATGCAAGTATCGAATAATTTCTCTGGTGTAAAAAACTAAAATAGTACTCAAGATCCTAATGGGACAATTAGCAACATGAAATAGGAAGAAAAGGACCAAAGCTGTAGGGACAGTGAGAAGGATAGGGAAAGGGGAACAAGGGAAAGGAAAAAAATATGAGAAAATGTAAAAATGGAATTAAAGTGTTTGAAGGTGGGGAGGGGAAGAGGGGGTAAAGGGAAGGTGAGGACAAGGGGAAAAAATGAGAACCAAGACCTGGCATGTAAAGGTACAAGATCCCAGTAATGAATATAACTGTACTGTCTACCTAGAATGTACCAATAAATTCAATTTAAAAGAAAAAAAAACCTAACTTCATACACAAAGACTATAAAAATACAAAGACATAAATTATTAGACACTTATATGATCTATAACAAAGTATTTGCAATATTTAAGAACTGCTGCCGGGCGTGGCGGTGCACGCTTGTAATCCCAGCATTTGGGAGGCTGAGGTAGGAGGATCGCTGCGAGTTCGAAACCAGCCTGGGCTACAGAGTGAGTTCCAGGTCAGTCTCAACTACATAGTGAGACTCTGTCTCAAAAAACCAAAAAAAAAAAAAAAGAAAAAAAAAAAAAAAGAAAAAAAAAAAAAAAGAAAAAAAAAAAAAAACAAAAAACAAAAAACTGCTATAATTCAATAACAAAAAAAAAATCAACAACTCTACAACAAGGAGGCCATAAATTTAACTAAAGTCACTTCAGATCAGTAATAAAAAGATGGCAAATAAACATGAAAACATGTTCAACTAAACTATTCATTATTAACAATTATTAGTCAAGAAACTACAAATGTAAAAGGAAATGAATTACAATGTATCTCCCCATACTGACAAAAATTTCAAAGTCTAACAAATCAAGGGTTGGCCATATATAATTAACAACAGCTCTATTTAATCAGTGATGAAAGTGTAAACAGAGGGCCGAAGATTTAGCTCAGTGGTTCTGCCTACTGTCTCAAAATCGAAAGGTCCAAAGTTCAATCTCCAGTACCAAAAAAAAAGGTGTAAAGGATAAAACTACATAGGAATTAAGTTTTGCATCCTTCAAAAATTGTAACTTTACATACATCAGATTTAAGTAAATGCCTTCTCATGTATACTCTAGAATAGGAGGAGGTAAACCATGTCAGTATGCAAAAATCCAAGAGCCACCTGTTGTTTTTGTATTCTGCAGGTGCTAAGAAATGTTTGGATATTTTTTAAATGGTTAACAAAAGCCAACAAAAAATAAGAACTGACTCTTTAATAAAATTAAAGTTTACCAATGCCTGCCCAGAGCAATGGATTTGAAATCTGTTTTAGCCACAGACACATAAGAAATAAATGTTACCTTGAATTCCACATGATACTTACATGTATCAAAACACATATGCAAGAATGTTCAGAGGAAAAGACTTATAATAAAAAAACTAAAAACATCAAGAAATCTATAGAGAACAGAATATATTTTTAAAATATATTGTATTTTAGGGCTAGTGACATAGCTCAGTACAAGAGTGCTTGCCTAACATGTGCAAGTCCCTTCATTCAATCCCCAGCACTTCCAAAATAACCCCCCATTATAATTTTTTTTTTTGAGACAGGGTTTCGCTCTGTCTGTAGCTCAGGCTGGCCTTGAACTTTCTACATAGCCCAGGCAGTCCTCGAACTAATGATGATTCTCCTGTCTCAGCCTCTTGAGTGCTAGGATTACAGGCATGTGTTACCACGCCTGGTTAATATTTTAAATGTAAAGGCCTAAAACAAAACAAAAAAAGTCTTGGAAGAAAACATAGGGGAAAAGCTTTATAATACTGCAACTGCCAACGATTTCTTAGATATGTCACCAAAAGCAAAGGTAACAAAAGCAAAACTAGATAAAAACGCCATGTCAAATTTGAAATCTTCTGTACATCAAGTTCTAGGTTGGCCTGATCTACATGAGACCCTCTCACCAAAAAACAAACGAAAAGAACAAAAAAAAGCTCAACATCACTAATTATTAGAGAAATGCAAATCAAACTACAGTGAGATACCACCATCCTACTCATTAGGATGGACATTATCAAAGACACAGAAAAAGCCAGGCATAAAGCACATAGCTGTTATCTCACAATTCTGGGAGGCTGAGGCAGGAGGATCACAAAACTGAACCCAGGCTCAGCAACCTGATAACTTATCAAGATCCCGTGACAGAATAAAACACTGAAAAAAGACTGGATATACAGCTCAGCATGAATCCCAGTACTACCAAAAGAAAAAAAATAAATCCTCTAAGGGCTGGGGATTTGGCTCAGTGATTCTGCTGCCTGCCTCTCAAGGACTAGGGCCTGAGTTTGATCCCCCATACCTAAAAATAAATTTAAAAATCCCCTAACTCCAGTGATGGAATTGTGAAACATTATAACCACTACAGATATAAGGCATTAAAAAAAAAAAAAGAATTGCCACATGATCAAGGAATCACACTTCTGAAAGTCATTCAAAGCAACTGAAAGCAGTATGACAAAATATTTACATACCCATGTTCACTGCAGCACTATTCACCACAGCCAAAAAGAAGGAACAATTCAAATGCTCATCAACATATGAATAAACAAAATGTGTAATTTGACACATGCTTCAACATGGATGAACCTCAAAGACTTTATGCTAATTTAATGTTTTTTAAAAAGGCAAACTCAGTGATACCATGGCATTTGACTGCTTTGAAACTCATAAAATTTGCACAGTATGATGCAGAAATTTTGTCCCCATACTCATTGTTTGCTTGGTAACTCACTACTCTTTCCAGTTAATACAATTTGTTTGGTGCCCGTCATTTTTAGTACTCAGTGCACCTTGAAGATACCTCTGCACTGAATGAGTCCACTAAACTTCAATAAGGCATCTAAATACTGTAAGAGTCCAATTACAGGGAGTATCTATGAGTTGTCAAATTTTTAGGAAAAGAAAGTAAAACTGTGGTTAAATAAAAAATATTTGTTTATTTAAAATTGTGATAAAAAATAGTTCCAGAGTTTTCTGTCACAACAATGCGAATACAATTAACACTACTGGAACTATACATTTAAAATGGCTTAGATGAAAAAATATGTCTTTTCTCATAATTTTAAATAAACAGATATTGTGATATATTTATATAATGAAGCATTACATATCATTTATAAATGAGAACTGCATGCACAAATATAGCCAAATATGTAATGGAAAAAAACAAAGCTCAACAAGCAAAAGTTAAAATACTGATTACTGTAAATATGGTAAATTATAAAGAGCAAGGAAATGAACATAAATTTCAAGATAGTAGCTACCTTTCCGAAGAGATGGTTACTTAAATGAGACTGGAGAACTGGTATCAATATCATATACAGGAACCTAATAACCTCAATGAATATAAACATTATACATGCCATAAACATGATCTAAGATTATTAATATCAACAAGAATGAAAATGGGGCAAGGGGAATCAGAGGAAGAGGGAGGGGAAGGGAAAGAGATGGGAATTAAAAAAAGAAACAAGTGCTGGGCATGGTGGCACATGACCTGTAATCCCAGCACTCGGGAGGCTGAGGCAGGATGACTGTGAGTTTGAAACCAGCCAGCCTGGGCTACATAGTGAGTTCCAGGTCACTCTCAACTACATAGTGAGACCCTGTCTCAAAAAAGAAACAAACAAACAACAACAAAAAAACAAGTTATATTACATATTTATATACATACCTATACTCCCCAAGAGGACCATAAACTGCATGTACTGCAAGCGTACTAAGAAAAAATCATGATTGTACTTTTTAAAAGGCAATGAAGCTAAAGGTTTTGTTCTGATTTAAGCCTCATGTTATAAATATTTTGGTGTTTAATAATTCATGAAAATAATTTTCTAAATATTCCAAGAAATTTTAGGATAACATATAATAAAGGGATAAGACAAACCTTCTTAACCAAGACAGAAAATTCTGTCAGCACTAAATGCTATTAAAAAAATACTAAAATTTTTCAGTGTTAATACTTAACAAGAGATGGCACAGAAACAGAAATTAAGCAGGAAAATCAGAAGTCTGGTCCTCACTGTCACAAGAACATCAGGTTATACATTTTGAAAGTTAAAATTCCTGAATTAACACAGCAATTATCTATCTTCTGGGAGGGTGGTACCAGGGACTGAACTCAGGACTTTGTGCTGGCGAGGCTGTCATGGTGCCACTGAGCTAAATCCCCAGCCCCATTATCTATCTTTTTAAACATACGCCTGAATCTTCTTTCAAAACTACATTTTACTATATACAGGATCTCAAGACATCTTCAATTTTATTCTTAACAACAATGGGCTTAGCTATAGGAGAACAATTTATAGCTTTCTTTGAAGGTAGGTTGGTCTTTGAAACATAAACCTCAGTACACAGGTACTGTTTCCAGAAAAGTCCTTCAAAGAGGCTGATTCTTATACAATGGTCATCTCTGAACACCAAGACATCTTGAAACTGGGAGCCATACACTAAAATGTGATAGAGAAGGGTGAGGGTGCATGCCTGATAACCACAAAACCATATTATCATATAGGTTTTATTATGAGCAATAAATTTCTAACATGTTTCTATTAATACAGTTGATACCTAATACCTCAATAGAATTTTTTAAATATGTAAAGTTTTTCACAAATTGCTCCAATACAAGTAATCAAAATAATAAACTTTTGAGTCCAAATAACTGTTCTTCATGAAGAAATTAGTAATGCTCTTATTTTCCTTTGAAATTGTCAAGTCTGCTATGTTCAATGAATTTATTCTATCTGTAAAAAATTTCATCATTGCAGAATGGCTAGTTAGGAACCATTTGATAGGGCTGGGGATTTAGCTCAGTGATTCTGCCACCTGCTTTGCAAGTTCAAGGACCCAAGTTCTATCCCTGGTACCAAAAAAAAAAAAAAGATGAAGTTAAGTCTAATTATAGGAAATAGCTATCTGAATACACTAAATAAAAACAGCCTTCCTATACTAATCTGAACTTCTTTCAAACCTTATATAAAATAGCAATGAATGAAGGAACACGAAAATTAAGTCATACCTGTCACTTCCTGTCACTATATTCTTGAAAATTCGTAAGTATCCTGAAATACAAACTACAAGTTAGACAACCTACTTTTTCTTTTCACCTGCACATAATGTTGAGTCACTCCTCTACTGGGGATTGAATCCAGGGATGATTTTATTTAGAAACAGGGTCACACTAAATCCCTCAGTCTTCCTAATGTGATCTCCCAGAATGCTGAGATTACAGGTGTATGCCACCAAGCTCTGAAGACCAGCCTTCTTTTAAATTCTCTTTACTAAAGACACTGCTAAAATTAAACTTCCCCAATTTCATTGATGGGATTAAGCTCTACCAATCTATTATGTGTCAATAATTAACAGATATTATATTTTGCTGAAGATGTCAAAAAGGTTCCATTATATCTCAAGAGGGCAAAATCTGATCTACAAAATAAACAACTGAAGCTTCCCACCTTTCTAGTAAACTTGGGCAATGAATACATGCTAGGTCCAGCACTATAATAGCTATTTTTGTTTTTTGGTTCTGGGGATTGAAGTCAGGACCTTGTGCTTGCAAGGCAGGCCCACTGCCACTGAGCTAAACAATAGCTACTTACACACACAATAGTTATTTTGAGACACTTAGCTAAAATATAACAAATCTTCCAGACATGAGTTCTAACACAAAGAAGACCTGAATGACCATCTTTTATACTGGAGACTTCCTGAATATTATCTACTTGCCCTTATCACTCCTAGATAAAGGGTCTATATTACTGAATCATCTTCAGGAAGAGATGCCAGTCTCTCCTCCCTACTCTGTCTCTAGAGCTTTCAATATTCTTTTAACCACAAAGTATCAGAAAGGAGGAGATAAATGGTAACCTTTCCCCACCCCCTTGGCCACAGGGTCTCACTTTGTAGTTCAAAGTGGCCTTAAACTCACTATATAGGCCAGGCTGGTCCTCCTGCCTCAGCCTCCTAAGTGTTGGGATTAAAGGCATGATCCATCACATGGCACACAAGGGTTACCCTTATTTCAACATTTGCATCTAACATTTGATATAAAGTCTCTGCCTATAAACCCCAACTTGAGAGAAGAGAGGAGTGCTGGCATCTCCACTCCTCCAGCTTAACAATATTTGAAAGAAAGGAGTAAAAACACTATGCATCAGAAATATTAGCCCTAGCTGCCTGCCTGCCTGAGATCACCCAGCGGATGCGCGACCTCCCGGACTGCGCGACACAGACCCAGCAAGGACCCAAAGACCCCAGAGGGGGTCTCTTCAGCTGCCTGCCTGCCTGACATCACCCGGCGGGTGCGCGACCTCCCGGACTGCGCGACACAGACCCAGCAAGGACCCAAAGACCCCGGAGGGGGTCTCTTCAGCTGCCTGCCTGCCTGAGATCACCCGGCGGGTGCGCGACCTCCCGGACTGCGCGACAACAGACCCAGTAAGGAAGGTAGCCGCGCGGGCGCCTTTGAAACACCCCCACGTCCTCCCCCCACCACCACCATTCTCAAACCTCCTGATTGGGCCAGTCCTTAGAACAACTCTGCAGAGGCATAGGTTCTCATGAAGGGTAGTTTTCTGAGCTCCCAACTTTCAACATCTTTAGAGAAAGGGCAGGTGAAACCTGTAATAGAACTGAGTGGAGTTCAACCCTGAGGGTAGGGAAACTCAAGTTAGGCCTTGTAGACTGTTTTCAGTCTCAGTCGTGGGGAACTGCCATTGGCTAGCTGAGACCAGGGGATTCGGTTCTGCATACAGCTGTACATGTGGTATAATATGAGAACAGAGACAGTCTGAAAGAGGCCCTTCAAATTCTTTTTTTTCTCTCTCTCTGTCTCTCTTTTTTCTTTTCCTCATTCCACCCTAAAATTTCTTTCTTTTCTCTGTCCTCTCTCTCCAACTCAGTCTCTTGCTCCACCATATTGTCCCTCATCTCCCTTTTTATTCCGGCTCCTGCCCTAACTCAGACTTCTTCTTTTATTATTTTTTGTTTTTAGGAGGGGTTTCTCTTTATGTTCTTTTCTCCACTCATTTTACCTCACTCATGGCTCTGTACCTTCAAGGGAAGGCAAGCGCCTGTTGTTGTTAAGGGGATATATTCTTGTCCTTCTTCCTGCACTCTCTCTATCCCCTCTGAAGCTAATAGCTTTGTAAAGATAGTAAGGTAATTCTACAACCTCTGGATTCACTTCAAACCTGCTCTAAATCTTTCACTTATCTAATCCTCTCCTTCTAAGTCTAACCCCCCATTCTAAATGGTAAAGATGCCACATTGAAAAGCATATTCACTGCAAACATACTATGGGCTGCTTCTTGAAATTAATTTAATTCACATGAGTTAAAGGTGATACATTAACGACTACCACAAGTGGTCAGTTTGCAAGCTGTGCCTGATCCTTTTGGGCTGCTGAATGTATCAATTGGGATAAAGGGTTGTGATTGATTTAAAGAGTTGTTTTCTCTGACATTATGAAAATGAGGATGTCTATGAGTCATTAGAAACTCAAAAGCTAAAACGCAACTATATTAGGAAGATTTAAGTAATACCCAGAAATTAAAGAAGGACAACCCAACAATAAAAATAAAAATGAGAAAACACTTAAGCAAGACACAAAAACAGATTTCCAGTTCACCAATGGCAAATAGTAGGACAAATGAGGATGAAAAGTCTGATAGTGAACCAACAGGACTCCCTGGACCCATAGCACAGGAGGTAACAAAACAGATCAATCAGGCTCTAGAAAAATTCAAATCAGAAATAATTTCCCAGTTAACCAGAGAGATGATGAGCAAAATGGAAGTCATGATTC
>NW_022900935.1:12783085-12806957 GCF_012274545.1 Fukomys damarensis
TAAATCTTGGAAACAGCCTATTTGCCCATCCGTTGGAAACTGGATAAAGAAGTTGTGGTTTTTCTATAAAATGGAATATTACTCAGCCACAAAGAACAAGAAAATAGATTCATTCATAGGAAAATGGATACATATTGAAGATATACTCCTAAGTGATATAAATAAGTCACACATGTGTAAATACTGAACAGTTTCCCTGGTGTAAATAAACTGCAACAATGCATAAGATTCTAATAAGATTACTGACATTTAGAAATGGGAAGAAAGGAGCTAAAGGTGTAGGGAAGGTGGGATGGGTAGGGGAAGAGTAAAAAGGGAAAAGAAAAAAATGTGAGAGAATGAAAAGATGAAAATAAAGTGTTTGTAGATGCGGAGGGGAGGAGGGGGTGAAGGGAGGGCAGAGGTAAGGGGAAAAAATGAGAATCAAGACTTGTCATGTAGAGGTACAAGATCCCAACAATGAATGTAACTGTACTGTATCCCTAAAATGTACCAATAAACTCAATTAAAGCTGAAAAAATAAAAAATTTAAAAAATTTTAAAAAAAGAAATATTAGCCCTGTTGTCAGGGGTAAGGGCCCAACTACGGCAGCTTGGTTACAAGCTAAAGTAGCTTAGTTAAGCTAAAGTGGGAATCCTGTTCCCACTTTAAGACTACTCTTATTTAAACAACTTTAACAAGTAAAGCATCAGATTAAGACCTTCATTAAAAACCTATTTGGGAGCTTGTTTGGAGGTTCCAGCAGGTGAGTGTGGCTAGCTACTCAAATATCCCTGACTGAAGAAAAAGTCCTCCTCTATCAGGAATGGTGGTCGTCTTTGATCAAGCACACAGTTTCAGGAGATACACAAAAGGAGCAGTGATGGGAGAAAGGGGACACCCACCTAACCAGCCATAACAGCCATATCAACCCTCAGGATCAATGGGATGACAGAAGTCACAGACAGATTGCCCTCACATCCAAAACCTATTTTTTGGTTCATTTCTATTACCAATATACAGAATGCAGCAAAGGTATGCCCAGAATGAATATTCAAAATTATTTGGTGAAAATAAGGAGTAACAAAGAAATTATGTTCTAATGCCTATGTTTTATTGTCTGGCTTTGTTTCCTGACAAGAGTGGCCCAATAATAATCCTCTTAGAACTTGAAATTTAAATAAATATACAGAAAGATTAAAAGTCACTGAATATAACTGCTTTCTGATAGCACTGTAAAGAAAGGCCCATCGTGTTCTGTTAAGTACCCTAGAGGAAATTTATTCTTTATCTCCAGCCTAAATTCTGTGAAATAACCTAATACACATCTAAAATGTTTGTTAGATAAACTAGCTAGAAGTATATTTTTGCAGTCTGCAATAAAATGGACATCAAATAACTAAATCCACTGATAATTAGAACTAGTTATCTCTCAATATCAAGTTACAAAAAGTTACTGACTGTAGTTTACAAAAACATTAGCAAACTAATTCCAAGAGAAAGGTCCTCACCGATCCAACTGGCAGAACACTTAAAAAGAAAAAAAGAAAAAGAAATGTGTATTATCTTTAAGAATCCTAGCTGACAAAATTTACCCTCCATAAACAAGTACATATACATCTTTTAATGAGTCATCAAGTCTACTCTTAGAATTATCCTAGACAACAAGTGAATAAAGATGTGTATAGGAAAACATATGAAGTATTGTTTATAGTGAGAACATTAAAACTTACATATGCAAGAGAAAGCTGGTTAAATTATGGTACAGCCATACAATAAAATACTGAGTAGGCATTAAAAATAATGCAATAGGTCTCTACCCACTGATACAGAAAAATGTCTATGTAGTTTAATGACAAAAGACAGGAATGGTATTCTTGATCCCTACACATACATATAAATCCCTATATACCATGCTTCAGTGTATATACACATACATATATACATGCTTTCATAGAAAAAAGTCTGGAAAGATATATATTAAACTCATAAAACTGGTTATCTTTGGAGAAATGGTAAAAACAAAGGCATTTACTTTCTCCCTTTATTCATTTCTATATTGTAAATTGCATGTATTACTTTTATAATCACAAGAAATAAAACAAATGCTGTAACAGAAAGAATCTAAAAGACTGTAAACAAAAGCTTTAATACTGGTAAGCACAATCATTTATGATTCACACTGACAAAAGTGTTGTGATTCAACACATTAACAACAACTAAGAAAAAAATTTTGAAAAAAAGAATTTTGAAATTCCTCTTAACCTAATAAAAGTTCTAAGGGGATGTGAAGAGATCTAGACTGAATCAAAAGGGACCATCACATAAATCAGCCTGAACTAAATGCTCTAATAGGTAAATGTTTTATCTATACTTACATCTATCTACAAGACACGATTATTTTTCCCAAACGGTACTTACAGTTCTCTACAATTTCATCAAAAACTGCACCACTTTTCTGTTCAAACTGAAAAGGCAAAAACAAAAAAAATAGAAAAGTAACGTTATTCTCATACTTTTCAATCACAGTTGAAAGACCTCCCAAGCCAAATTATACACATATACCATAACATAAACAAAAATACTTCCAAATAGAGGAAAATAAAATTGGAGATGAACAAAAAATAGTTTTCAGACCAAAGAATGCAATCCAAACAAAAAGATAAATTAGATCCTTTTCTTTCTATTATTTTTGGTGGTATGGGAGATTTAGCTCTGAGCTGGGCCCAAAGTCTTTTTCTTTTCTTTCTCTTTTTAATTCCTTAGGAAGGGTCTCTTGATAAGTTGCCCAAACTGCACTTGAACTTGTAGGCATGCAGCACTGAGCATGCTTCCTCATAGCTTTTTAATTATTCTTACATCACTAAAAAAGGATATTTGCAATAATAATAAACATAGTCAGCATTTATTAAGAATTTACTAAATAACACTTACGGAGAACTATGCAAAACTTCTTACCCAAACTTAACCACACTATTGGAAATAATAGCTGCTGTCTTAGGCTAAAGCCACAAATTTGGTGCTCTTAAAATATGTGAGCCATGTTCCTGGGATGGTTTCTTTTGAGTGTGTTAAGGTCTAAAAGAGAAGTAGAGTCAAGTCCGAGGTAATTCTGAACCTTTAAAACAGAGAGCAGGAGGAAAGAAAGTAAAGCATAGGAAACTCCACCTACACACTAAAAGAAAGTAGCATGCTCTATCCTGAGTCTTTAAAGACCTAATTAGTTCATCAAGACTGATCATTCTAGCTTCCTATTCCTCTGCCTACTATATATACACTAAAGACCCAAGTACACAAGGAATGCTGCTTCTTGAAAACTTTACCTACTATAACCCAGAATAAGCCACTCTAATCAAGGGAGAAACTTTCAAGGATGAAAAAAAAAAGTACCTAACTACCTACATAATTATACAGGAAACATAACAGCTAAATTAATCAATAGTATCTGATTATCACAAATATGAACAGAAAAAAAAATCACAGGTTTCTGAAAGAATGTAATTATGAAAGGAGGTTCAAGATGAACAGCAGAAACTAAGACTGGGACAGTAGCAGGACTTTAAAGTGACAGGCTGAGAAAAAACAAGGAGGCAGCTCCAACTTTGGGAAATTAAGAGTGGAGTGGGGGGCCAGAGATTTAGCTCAGCGGCATGATGCCTACCTCCCAAATGAAGGCCCTAAGTTTGATCCTGGATAATAAACAAACAAAAAAAAGAATGGAGGGGGAGGTAAATGAGACTGAGCAAGCAGCTGTATTCCTTCAGATAAAAAAGAGGAATACATGAATAGACTTAGATCAAACCAATGCAAGACAAAGTGTAAACAAAAATGATAATGAATTATATGTTGACCCTAAACTTCACTGTGTAGCAACTAAACTCAGTCCAGATACCCAATCTCTTCTTTAAAAAAATTAGTAATAACATACCTTGAGATCTCATACAAATGAAATGCCTCCTTTGTACATGAGCTCTCTGTGAAGTGGCCAGCTCTGCTGTCCTTTCTATATTTGGATTGCTCTGCATATGGAGCAACCTGTCTTGCTTCTCAAAACTAACTACTCAACCTATAAGGTAGACAGATGTATTTCTGTTCTGTAATAAACTCACTTTAAATTAATCATAACTAATAGATGCATGGTTTCCATCTTATAAAAGGCAACTGACCACTACTGATGATGACAAAACCACCAAGAAAAAAACACATTATTTACAGAAAAGAAACTTCTACAAAGTATTTTCAGTTAAACCTGAAAAATCTGAGAGGATACAGACACAGTAAGAAAGGGAGGGAGAAAAGGAAGGGGGAGAGAATATGAATAAATTCATGTGGCCATGAGGAGCTAATGAGAAACCATTTGGAAAGAAAAAAATGACTGCCACAATAACAAAATTCCTCATTAACCTAAAAAAAGAGAAAGGGACAGAAAGTTGGAAAAGATAATTTTTGTGACATGGAAGCTCAAACCATTAGGCTTACCAGTAATTTCAAAGGCACTCTCAAAGAGAACAAGTGAGATAATAGATGAAAATTTCTCTAAACTGAAAATGTGAATATTTAAGATTGAAAGGACCTGCCCAATACCAGAGATAATTTTTTAAAAGTATATACTCGAATTTCAAAATTCCAAAAGAAAAAGAATTAAGATATATATTATAGGTGATTAATAAACACATTTAATTCAACTGATTTCAACTATATAAGCATTTTTAAAAGGAAAGGAAACAAACAGTGAAGACAAATCTACCTACCATGCCACTCAATTGTCTATGCTCTGGAATAAAAGGGAAATGGGAGGTGAGATTCATGAAAGGACTTGCTCACTGATCCACTTACAAGAAAGGATAATATATTTTTTAATACAATACTGTTCCTGGACACTTCACCTGACTTAATCAAATTACAATCTTGCACATTCTAAAGGGAAAAAAATTACAGGGATGGTATTTGTTATGGTTTGGGTCTAGATGTCTCCCAGTCTCATCTGGTCATAGGCTTCATCTAGAGATGTGAGGCTGCAACTGATTCATGATGCAATGCTAAACTCAAAGGCACTAGGATTAAGGGTTTGAGTGCTACCTGTCCTAAGTAGCCTGAATAAGATAAAAGGGACAGGGAGATGCTGTTAAATTCTTCTTGTTGCCTTTGCTACCTTGTGTGCACCATGCTGTTTCTTTTCTTCGAGGTCTGTCCCTCTTTTAGGGACTATGGACTAAAACCTCTACAAACTGTAAGCCAAATAAACCTCTTTCCCTCCAACTTTGCGTGTCAAGTATTTTTTCTCAGCAACAAGAGAGAAGTAACACTACTACCAAGAGGTAGTATGCCGACATTTTACGGATGCTTTAAGGGACTACATGTCATTTCACCTTAAAAGATGATTATTAAACCTAACTCCTGACAAAGATCAGATTCTATTCCAAGTGAAAGAGTAATAATATCCCAACATCTCTGTAAATTGGACCACAAAAGATCATTTTAACAGTGTTCTAAAGAGGAAAAAAGTAACTCAGCTACTGACAATTTCATATGAAAATTATTTAGCAAAATGACAATGAAAAGTGATTGAAAGTAGAGCTGGGGATTTAGCTCAATGGTACTGCCACCTACCATGTAAGGGTAAGGTCCCAAGTTCGATCCCCAGTACAAAAAAGAAAAAAAAAGTGACTGAAAGTACACTGGACAAAAGAATCAGTGTCTAACGCTGGGCATGGTGGCAAATGCCTGTAATTCTAATACTGTGGAAGGCTAAGAAAGGACGATGGCAAGTGTGAGCTCCAGCCAAGTAGTTGATGACTGCTCAGAACAAATGAAAAACCAACAGAGAAAGAAGAAAATCAGGTTGGTGAAACGTTAGAAGACACTCAAATGGCAAAGATTCCAGGATTAAATCTCCTTCTCTGGATTCAAAACTAAGCTTGTCTCCCTACCTCTCCCTCCTTTCTTCCCTCTCAAAACAAAAGCACACAACAATATACATAAAGTCCCTTTTTTTACACCGGGTACACATTTCAAAACCATAGGGATAAAACAGACTAGTGGCTATCTAAGGCTGAGGTGGGTAGGGAGCGACAGGGAAAATCTTATGAATACATACGTACAACTCTGAACACAGCAGTTCCTCCTTATCAGCAGAGGATACTTTTCAAGACCCCCCCCAATGGATGCCTGAAAGTTATGGAACTGATCCCTACATATAATTTTTTTTCCCTACATTTACATGCCTATGATAAAATTTCATTTACAAATTAGACACAGTAAGGGACTGACAACTACTACAAATAAAACAATTACAATACAATCAAAGTTATATGAGGGGCCGGGGATTTAGCTCAGTGGTGCGGCCACCTGCTTTGTAAGCCGAAGGACCCAAGTTCTATCCCCAGTACCAAGAAAAAAAAGTTTTGTGAATGTGGTCTTAAAAATCTCTTATTATAATATAATATTCATCATTGTGAGGAAGTAAAATAAAACCGTGCCTATGTATCGACATGAAATAAAGTGAATTATGTAGGCACTGTGATATGTTTACCAGGTAAGGATTAATTAATAATAAACACTACTAGCTGATAATCCAAGCGACTACACTGGACAGGTAAGTGTCCATATCATGGATATGCTAAATAAGGGAATGATTCACATCCCAGGCAGAATAAAGCTGGATGAGGAAATTTTTTCACACCAAGTAGAATGGCAAACAATTTAATACTTATGAATCGTTTATTTCTGGAAATTCCCATTTACCCCAATTGATCTTGGGTAATTGAAACTGCATAATAGATAATTGCAGAAATTAAACCTCAGGTAAGGAAAGAAAACTGTATACTAAAACATAATGAATGGATTTCATAGTATGTAAATTAAAAATAACTTGTAAAAACATACAGAGACTTACATTTCAATGATGTTTAAGTACCAAAAACCTGGAAGACATTACTGAAACAATACTAACTACAGAGATGTTTTGTAGGCATATATTAGTAATTTTAAAAGAATAACTCTTTAAAATGTGTTAATAAATATGTCTAACACAAAGCTCTCAAGAGCAATTAGTGCTATAAAGTATATAATCATTTTGACTCACATCTCTTCACATACTTGGATCTTCTTGAAAAGGCAGAGCATCCAAGGGCAATCTAGCTCTGAAATAATTTATTTTGCTTTTGTTTAATCAAACCTGCTGATGAACACTCAACATTGTGCAAGCAGAGAACAATAAAGTATCTCTCAATTAAATGTCAGGGAAGATTCCAGAACATCTGCTTGGTCCATAACTCATCAGTTGGGTAACAAAAAAAATTAACATTTTAACACATTGCTTTATCTGGCCTGTATTTTAGAGCTTTGCTTATTCTCTGGGTGCTAGGAATTGAATTCAGGGTCTCTTCCATTCAAAGCATACACACTACTACTGACTTATACCCAAAGATTGTCCATCCTACCCATTTATAAAAAGTAGTTAGATACAAGCATATTTTAATTTAGCTTAGAAATCAATAGTTGTACACTTATTCATCCTTGAAGATTCATGAAAGATTTAACTGAACTTAAAGGCCAAGGTGATATTCTCTTATTAAATAACTCTTCTGTATAAACACTGGTTTTCATAATACTAGGAAGACCAGGAAAAAATAGGAATATGGATAATGATTTAAAATACCACTTAATTATTTTTTGCTATCGGGGACCTTGTGCTTGTGAGGCAAGCAGCAACACCAGAGTTAAATCCCCAACCCATTTAATTTTTAATTGGCAAAACAGCTTCACAGATTCTACCTAGCAGCTTTAAAACATGTAACTACATAAACACAAAATAAATCATCATGTATCATCAGAAGCTATCATAGCACATTAAGACCATAGGTTCTAATGTCAAATTGCTCGAGTTTAAATTTCAACTCTTACTACTTACCAGCTATTTAAAACTTTAACTTTAAATTTTCTCATCCAATGTATATAAATGTACCTACTTTTTAGCTTGTCAAGATGAGTAAAGAAAAAAAGCACAGAAAGGATTTCACATGGTACTCATCAAAGTGTAAATACACAATAAAATTTATCTATTATTACTACACTATTAAAGACATACTTCCTGTTTTAAAAATTAGGGTTCATGAGCCAAGGATTTAGCTCAGTGGCACCATGCCTGTCTTGCAAGCGAAAGGTCCTGAGTTCAGTACCCAGTACCAAAAAAAAAAAAAAAAAAAAAAAAAATAGGGTTCATTAAAACATTTCACTTTTTAAAAAAAAATCCATCCACTGTTTGAAATAAAACAAAAAACTGTAGGGCCAAAGATTTAGCTCAGTGGTTCCACCGCCTGCTTCACAAATGCAAGGTCCCGAGTTCGATCCCCAGTACCACCCAAAAAAGAAAACACTATAGAAATGACACCTAGCTCTCTATATTTCAAAAATTAAGTAATGTAGATGGAAATACAACACATTTTTACTTACAAAACCTAACCACTCAAATCCCCTAATTTGGGAAGAATCTCCATACAAACAAAAGTCCATGCTGGTCTCGTACTCACAGCGATCCTCCTGCCTCAGCCTCCCGAGTGCTGGGATTACAGTCCTGCACCATCACACCTGGCTAAAACTCATTCTTTTGTTTCCTTTTTTCATTTCAGTGGCAGCCCCAAACATCTAAAGGGTGGAGGCAAGAGCCCTCAAAACTAAGGAGTTTTCCCTCACTCTGTTCAACTATTCATGAAGAGCTATGCTTTCTATTTCTAAATATCTTGTTTTAAATAAAATTTTACTCTCCATTCCTACTGCTTACATTTGTACCTTTTAGAAATGTTTTGAGTCTATGCTCTAAGACAGACACTATGGAATAAAAGTTGGGCAGAATAGACTTGAATTCTTATTCTCATGTGGAAAATACACATCAATCAAATATAAACTAAAGAAATGAACAGTTATGATATAAACACTCTGCAGGTATGGAACTCTGGAGGTACGGAATGAAGAGAAGCCTAGCCAAACAGACACAATGGTCAGAGAAATAAAGAAACTATCCCTTCACTTAAGATCTGAACAGCATAGGAGTCAAAAGGCTATCTTGGACACTTCTCTTTTTACAGAGATCTACTTTACGAGTGGGGGAAGCTTCATAGATTTATGGTATATTTTCATAGACATTTAAGTTGCTTCTAGCTTTTTTTCATAAATATTATATTACTGTCTTCCTATAAGTTGGCTTATATATACAAGTATAGCAGGTTTAGTTCCCAGAAACAGAATCAGCTGAAATCCCAGTACTCAAAACGCTGAAGCAGGAAGATCACCAGAGGCCAGCCTAAGTTACATAGTGAGTTCAAGATCAGCCTGGACTGCATGATGAGACACTGTCTCAAAAAACAAAGAAATGAGCTTGGCGTGGTGGCACGTGCCTGTAATTAAATATACACTGCTCTTTTATTCCTGAGTTATTTAACCTGTCTGATAGTTGAATGTAAAATTTATATTATATAATAAGATTTTTAATGTATGTGAATGTTAATGACAACTGTAACGTAAAGGAGTGTAAACCCAAATTCAATTAAATTTCAATTAAAGTGATTTTTCTAAGAAGGCAGTCTCAAAATGTTACATAATCAAAATGTTATGACATTCTCATAAAGATAAAACTACAACAACAGCGAATTCTACAAAGTCTGCTGATGGTTTAAGCATGAATGGAACTGGGCACAGCATTGTATACTTATAACCCTCGCTACTCAAGAGGCAGAGGTAGAAGAATCACAAGCTTAAGGACAACCTGGGTAAATTAGCAAGATCATCTCAAAAAATACAAGTTGGGAGGCAGCTCAGTGGTGACACAAACCTAGGTTTAAGCTACAATATCACAAAAAAAGAGAAGACTGGTGAATGCAGTATGACTATGGCACAGCATAAGGGAGCTTTTTAGAGTGACAGAACCATTAAGGATCCTTTTTTTTAACTCATTAAGTTTATTGGTACATTTTAGGTATACATCATGATCACATTATTGGGAATTTGTACCTCTACATGATATATCTTGCTTTTCATTTTCTCCCATTCCTCTTCCCACCAACCCCTCCACTCCTCTCAATTTACGTAATTTTCCTTTTCCCTCTTTCTTTTTGCCTGCCCCTGCCCCACCACCACCAACACTGTGTAGCTCCTCTCCCTTTGAACATTTTCTTCTTAGTTCACAGTATCTATTATGCATTTTGGTCCTTACTGACACTTTGTTTCTCACATCAGAGAAACAATTCATTATTTACACGTCTGTCCAATTTATTTCACTTAGGGAGTACGGCCTTAAGGTTCATCTATTTAGCTACAAATGTCCCTAGTTTATCTTCCTTTATGGCTGAATACTCGATTTTATTTAAAAAAAAAAAAAAAGTCTTTGGGCCAGGGATTTAGCTCAGTGGTTCCACTGCCTGCCTTGCAAGTACAAGGATCCGAGTTCGATCCCTGGTACCAAAAGAAGAAAAAAAAAAAATCTTTATCCAATCACCAGCTGATGGCCGTTTGCGCTACTTCCAAGATTTAGCTATTACAAACTGTGCTGCTGTAAACACAGGTGTGCATATACCACCGTGGAATGATGCTTTCAATTCTTTTGGGAACATATCCAGAAGTGGAATAACTGGGTCAAATGAACCTCTAATCCTAGTGTTTTGAAGAATCTCCACACTGATTCCCACAGTGGTTACACTGTGTGCACTCCCGTGAATAGTGGAGAAGGGTTTCTTCTTTTCCCACCGCCCTACCAACATTTGTTATTGGTTGGCTTCTTGATAGCAGCTATTCTTTCTGGAATGAGATAGAATCTCAACGTTGTTTTCATCTGCATTTCTCGAATGACCAGTGATGCTGAACACTCTTTCATATGCTTATTCACTGCTTCTACTTCTACATCTGAAAAGTGTTAATTCATTTCAGATGCCTATCTTTGGATAGGGTATTTAAGTTTGAGGACGGTCTGATTTTTTTTAAGTTCTTTATATATTCTAGATATCTGAAGAGCTGGTAAAATTTTTTTCTCCATATTGTAGGCTGTCTCTTCACTCTGTTGGTGGATTCTCTTGCTGTGTAGAAGCTTTTCAATGAGATCCCAGCTGTTGATTCTTTGGGCTAGTTCACATGCAACCAGTTTTATTCATAAAGCCTTTCCTACACCAATATCTTCAGGAGTTCTACCTATCTTCCAACAGGTTTAAAGTTTAATATTCAGATCTTTAATTCATTTCAATTTTAGTATAGTGCATGGTGAAAGATATGGGTCTAGTTTTAATCTTTGGCAAGATGAAACCCAGTTTTTCCAGAACTATTTGTTAAAGAGGCTACCTATCCTCCAGTGAAGGTGTTTGGCTCCTTTGTCAAAGATGAGGTGGCTGAGAATGTCTGGAGTTGTTTCTGTGTCTTCTAATCTGTTCCACTGATCCTTGGGTCTAGACTTAATAACCAAATTCAGCAGAGTGGCTGGATAAAAGGCCAATACTCAAAAATCAATAGCTTTCTTTTACACAAACAACAGACATTTCCTTTCACAATAGCATCCAAAATAATGAAGTATATAGGGCTCAATCTAATGATTGATTCAGTACTCTGAAAAAAGAGGGAAAAGGATATCAGAAAATGGAAAGACATCCCTTATTCCTGGGTAGGAAAAACCAATATAGTGGAAATGGCCATTCTTTCAAAACTGCTATATACATTCAATGCAATCCCAATTGAAATCCCAATAGCATATTTCACAGAACTAGAGAAAACAATCCAAAATTTCATTTGGAACCAGAAGAGACCTAGAATAGCAAAGCAGTTGTAGGCAACAAAGACAAGGCAAGGGGTATCACAGTCCCCAACTTGAAACTATACTTTATGTTGAGACATGGGAAGAAAGTGTTCAAATAGGAAGGGGAACAAGAGGAGAGAGGGAGAAAGGAAGGAAAGGACAAGAAAAAAAGTGAAAACAGAAGGGAAAAATAGAAACAAAGCTTTTGTACACAGGGAGGGGAGGGGGCTTGAAGGGAGGGAAAGGAATAAAATAAAACAAAAATTTTTTTAAAAGGAAAAAAGATAAGAAACTGGGCTGAGGATTTAGCTTAGTGGTAGTACTGCTGCCTACCTCACAAGGTCCTGAGTTCTATCCCCAGGTACCAAAAAGAAAGAAAGAAACAAACAAGAAAACTATACTACAAAATTACTGTGATGAAAACAGCATGGTACTGGCAAAGAAACACCTGAGAATTAGCATTGTGGTAATGCTTAGAAGAGCGCATATACCTGTGTCTAAAATTCATACAAGGCCTGGGGGTACAGCATGTACTTAGAATGCAAAAATCCTTAATTTTAATCTACAACAATTAATTAGAATTCATATACAGTGCAGCTCGGTTCACAAACTTAATTCTTTCCACATTTTGGGTGACAGAATTCATTCCACAATCTGCTTGCAACCAAACTGCAAGCACAGGTCAAAGAATCTGTTTTAGTTGCAGAATTGTGGAAAGAATTAAGTTTGTGAACCAAGGTACCACTGTAACTATACTGCAAATATTTTTTTAAGAATTTTTAACATGTTCATTTAAGAATGAAATATACATGCAAGCTAATAATGCACAATTGTAAATAAATGCTCTGAGTAGATACACTTCATACCTTTTTTCATCTTCAAGTCATCTACAACAGTGCTGCCTTTAGGATCAAAATAAAATGCTAAACAAAGTCACAAAATGCTTGGGTTTATTTAATAAAACTCCACAGTTTGCTTATAAAATGAGTAATTTGAACATTATACTGTTTTGAGATCTCAAAGTATAATTGGTAAGCCAAGGGAGGAGGTGCATACTTATAATCCATGGGCTCTGGTAGGCTGAGGCGAGCGGATAACAAGTTTGAGCCCAGCCCAGGGAATTTACAAACTCAGTGAGACCCTGTCTCTAAATAAAAAATTTGTTGAAAGGCTGGGGATGTAGCTTAGTACATAGGTCCTGCATTCAATCATCAGTACAGTGTGTGTACACACATACACATATGCACAAGTATAAAGGGAAATTACATTGCAGACATCTGCTTGTCACACACACTGGCCCAAAATATAGTAATAAAACAATTACAAGACTCCTAGAGAGTCAGATGAGCCAGGTTATTTACAGAGTTTCTTACATATAATCTCCCCTTTCAAAATATATATAATCAATAGATATATGTGATTATTATTACAAAAGCAACTATTATTCCAAATAACGAAATCCTTTATTGTTTAATAACCTAAGGTAAAACAATGTTATCCTTTCCTTGCAAAATAAGCCTAAGAAAATATGTGACACAATTTCAAAAACAATATATGTTGAACAGATAATGAAAACAAATGTACTTATAACTTAAGGAAAATAGTGAGAGTGGTAGCCCATGCCTATAACCCCAACAGCTGGGAGACTGAGGAAAGAGGATCACAGTGAGTTTCAGGCCAGCTACATAGTGAGTTAAGGCTAGCCTGAACTACATATAATGAGACCCTGTCTCAAAAAACAATAATAGTAAGTTAAGGAAGCTGGGCATGGTGGCACATGCCTGTAATCCCAGCACTCAGGAGGCTGAGACAGGAGGATCACTGTGCCTTCGAGACCAGCCTTGGTTACAAAGTGAGTTCTAGGTCAGTCTCAACTACGTAGTGAGACTCTGCCTCAAACAAACAAACAATAAGTTAAGGAAACCAAATTCCATCTGTATCAAACATACATTTATAAAGAATAAAGCTTACTGAAATAATCAATTTTCATAAAGATTTCCAACTTCTAAGATATATAACCAGTTATAAAATAACATGTCAAGGGCCGGGGATTCGGCTCAGTGGTTTTGCCGCCTGCCTCGCAAGCACAAGGACCCGAGTTTGATCCCTGGTACCAAAATAAAATAATAAAATAAAATGTCAAGAATATCATCACCTTTCTTTCGCCTTCTCTACTTCAAGGAGTGTAGCATTCATATTTTTTATCAGGACACTCCATTTGTACTTCAAACCCTCACTCAAATCCATCCACAATCTCTTCAAATTCACTAACATGTTACTCTCTTCTGTTTCTGCCACTCACACCATTTTTTTTCATGCAAGAAGATGCCTGCTCCAATCTTTTAGCCATGCTTTGCATGAATCTTCCAAAGGCAAAACATTTCCTTTCATCATTTACTTCTTTTTGGTTATTATGCAAGGTGGTTTTTTGGTGCTGGGAATCGAACTCGGGCCCTTGTGCTTGCAAGGCAGGCGGCAGAACCACGGAGCCAAATCCCTGGCTAAGGTTTATTTTTTAAAATTAATTCATCAAAGGGAATTTGTACCTGTACAAGGTATATCTTGATTTCTCTTTTTCTCCCAATCTCCTCCACTCCCTTTACACAAAATTTTATTTGAGTGTGTGACTTCAAACAGAACGTTAGTTCAGGGGACCAACGTTCTAGATTAGCTCAACCACCAACTCTTAAACACAGCCTGAAAGTATGAAATTCCCCAGTGATTGAGCTCCTATTTTTTTTTTTTAGTATCTACAATACAGTAATTTGTATATACCATTGTATTTCATTTGTGTGCAACCCAGTAGCTACTCTATGCATACTGTTAAATGACTAAATTGCCTTAAACTGAGTACTGCACACATTTGTAGACAACATAGGAAGACATCATTTAACCCATGAGTAAATTTAGTTTCTCCAAGGGTACCCAATCCACGTGGTGTCAAAAGGTTTACTAAGCTGTGTAAAATTAAGTATGTAAATAAAAATTTATCACATTTTTAATATCCTTCTAGTATCTGTGTACCCTACTATGTCATTTGGTTTTCACACACAAATTCAGTTGTTAGTCTTCTATCATTCCTACCACATACAATCAAAGAATGCCAAAGATGAAATTTATTTTTAAAGATAATTTGCGCTAGCAGTTATCTTTTATTATATAGACAAGGATATATTCTATTTCCTCGAAAACAGGAACTAACTAGAAAATAAACCCATGTGATTTTTTTTCAGTACTCTCTTATTATAAAGCCTACCCCAAAGATAAGGCCCAATTAAAATCATCATCCAGATGGACACATTTAGTATATGTGATGCAATACCCAACACATACACTGAATTATAAAATATATAATTAAATATAAACAATATTAATACTTAAATGATAATATAAACTATAATTATTTGTAAACACTCAAGTGGGTGCCTTTGGACAAAAGGTAAATGCCAATTAAATAGATAAACTAAATACTTATTGCCAAATGACCAGAGTACAGACATAATGTACAAATAATGTACATAGTTAATAACAAAAGGAACTGATATCTAATATGAATCTTCATAATTCAGTACACTGAATGTTGTATGGATGTACTTAATGTACTTGTGTGAATTAAAGAAACATTTTCTTAATTTTGGTGCCTGCAATTTTCATCGCTTCTATGTAGACTATCATTCATAACTATCTTCATTTTTTGGTTTCATTCCTGTTTTGTAAGTCTTCAACACTCGATTTAATGAAAACTTTGTGAAACCTTCCCTGCAAGAGGTCATGGCTTGGGTGAAGAATTCATGGGATAAAATCAGTAACAGCTGTGTTGCCAATGAATTGCAAGCAGGCTAAATGGACAAAAAATATTCATTTAAGGAGAGTTCAGCACTATTGCTGGACATGAGAGAACAGGACCAATGATTCCACAAGAAATGGAGTTACATGAAATTCAGGCCAGAATTCAGGGTTTGGAGAGTTATGATGATGCTTCCAAAGACAATGACATAACTGTTATTTGAATAAATGTAACTCTTGTACACAAATAAACGTAGATTGTTGTACATGTAAAAATAAAACATCCCCTGAAAATAAACCCTACTATATCTTCTGAAGCAAACATTAATCTGACTTGGTCTTATTTTCAGGGAAATATGGTTTATAGTTAACACGTCTAGTTTATTCAGTTAGCTAACAGATATTTAGTGAATACAGTACTTCCCTCCTTCAAATCAGGGACAAACTATTTGGGTCACTATGTTAAAACAGGAAATACAGCAGAGTTCCTGTACCTTTTCACAGTCAATAGGGAATACGGTTATTACACAAAGAGTAACAGATGAATGTTATCAGGGCCGGGGATTTAGCTCAGTGGTTCTGCCACCTGCCTCACAAGTGCAAGGTCCTAAATTCAATCTTCGGTATCAAAAAAAAAAAAGAATGTTATCGTGGAGAATAAAATGCTGTGATTTAATAAGCAGAAATTTAACTTAGTTGTAAGTTAAGAAGAGATATCTTAGACTAGAAAGAAGAAAACATTTGCTACAGGAAAAGTGAAGGGAGTTTTAGATATCAAAGAGTGGACAAAAATACTGAAGAACCCACAACACTCAGAGGAAAGGGGGTATAATATTAGAGCAAGAGATAAAATGATACATAACAGTCTCACTATGTAGTTGAGACTGACCTGCAACTCATTATGCAGCCCAGGGTGGTCTCAAATTCACAGCGATTCTCGTGCCTCAGCCTCCCGAGTGCTGGGATTACAGGCGTGCGCCACCATGCCTGTCTTTTGTGTGTAGTTATATTGTTCTGTTTCTTGCTCTTTTTTCCCTAAAACAACTTTGAGACCCAACCAATTTTTATTTTCCTTTTTACATTAAAGTAATTTTCCTGAACTTTTAAAAGGGCAGTATTGTTCACTCAGGTTAGACTTCCTGGGTCCACATTTCCAGAACTCTTGCTATGTTGTACTCATGACAGGGTTAAAAAAAAAAAGTTTTGCCTTGAATTTTGTAAGACCTGGCTTTCTCCTCTGCTCTTATCTGATTCTGCCCTAATTCTTTCCTATTTTGGGCTCTCATTAATCCTGACCCAGCCAATATGGATTCTACCACAATGCATCACATATCAACAGGTACTGGTGCAGGCCTGTAATCCCAGCACTCAGGAGGCTTGAGCAGAAAGACTGACGAGTTTGAAGCCACCCTAGGCTACATAGTAAGCTCAAGGTCAGCCTGAACTACATAGCAAGATCCTGTTTCCAAAAAAAATAGGAAACAGGGAAAGATCCAAGATAGGTCATTTCACTGTTATGCAAACATCATAGTGTATTTACACAAAACCAAAAAAGGTCACTCACTTAACTTGGCCACACAAAATAATGAAGATGCATGCCAATACTACCTGGTATATAGTTTCACCGAAAACAACACAGCATTACTACAAATGTATGAGTAATGCCTTATGCTACAAGTATGTACAGCATAGCTACAGTATCACTAGGAGATAAGAATTCTTCAGCTCTATTATATAATTTTAAGGGACAATTTAATATATGTGATCTATCACTGACTGAAATTTCATTGTGTGGCACATGAATGTATTTCTAGCATTTTCTTCTTAGCTTCAGAGTTAAGTCCTGGTAGGCAACCTCATTTGGTGTGTTTTCACCTCTATGAGTTCTGTTCTCAAATTTAGTAGAAAATCTGCCTCATTCTGATATCTGCATGGATATTGGTAATACATGAGTAGCACAACTGCTTAGCTAGTGATGACTCATTTCTACTTTCTGAAAAAAAAAAAAAGTTTTCTTTTCCAGGTCTGGGATTGACCCTGGGAAACTCACACTGAACTACATCCCCAGCAAGAAATGGCCTCATGAAATGGCCTAGGTTGCTCTCAAACTTGCAATCCTGCCTCACCCTCCCAAAGACGGGGGAGTGTGAGGATATGCCACTACACCCAACTAACTTTCTTAAATCTTGAGATTCATGAACATACTCCTTCATCTAATTTTGTGATAATTTTTGTCTGGGTTCTTTTTTTGTTTTGCTAACTTCCCAGAATTCCCTAAATATATTTTTAGAAGAAAAAACACTTGCCAGGTATGGAGGAACACACCTCTAGTCCCAGCTACTCAGGACATTAAGGCAGAAAAATTACAAGTTCAGGATTATCTTGGACAATTTAGGGAGACTGTCTCTAAGTAAAGGGATATTTACAACTGTTCTGGATATCTTTGGCATTTGTGGGGTAAATTTATACAAATGCAATAGATGAATCAAAGAGCAACAATACTGAAAAATTTTCAAACTGAGATCCAAAGCAGTTGTATTTATATCCTTATTGCACATGAAATTATCAATATTTTTAATCTTTGCTAATTTGATTTTTTGCAAAAACTTTTGTTTCTGGCCTGTTTCCTCGCCACTTCCATGTTTCTTAATTATATAGAAATATGAACTGTTCCCAGGGAAATCTTTTTTTTTTTTTTCTTTTTTTGGTACCAGGGCTCAAACTTGGGACCTTGCACTGGCAAGGAAGGCAGCAGAACCACTGAGCTAAATCCCTGGCCCTAAGGGAAACCTTTTCATGTTAAATTTTCTATAGATCAGAGATTTCCAACTAGCAAACTATATAAAAAAAAATGTGAGAATCTATGCAAATTTTCATTATGACATATATTAAATACTAGAAGGATGAGAATGACTACTTCCAATAGAGTTATGTGGCAGAACTAAAACTGCAATTCTGATCTTAACAATTTTTGAATGTTTCATCCATAAATCAATTCACAGAAAATGTATATTCTGATATAAATCCACTTGTTTAGATGTTCTCTAACCATTGACTTATAGTTTTTAATATAATGTACTGATTTTGTAAATTTTTTATAAATTTATCCATGCTTTTATTTGCTATTATATACATATATTCAACATTTTTTCAACTGTCTTTATGTTTGTTTTGCAACAGGGCTTTACTATGTAGTTCAGGCTGGCCTTGAACTCACTAGGTAGCCCAGGCTGACTTAGAACTCGGTGATCCTCTTGCCTCAGCCTCTGAAATGCTGGGATTTCAGGCATATACAACCAAGCCCAGCTCATTTTTTCAATTGTTTGTTGCCAGTCCATTAAAATGTAATTGGAATTTTGCATTTTGAGCTTCTAACCATCAACTTGCCAAATTTGTTGATGTTAGAAGCATTTTGGAACTCCTTAGAACTGTCCATACCAACAATTATATAGCTGGACGAGTAGCACTTCTTCTAATTTTTCTTTTCTTTTCTTTTTTTTTTTTGTACCAAGGATCAAACTCAGTACCTTGTGCTTGGCAGGCAGACACTGTGCCGCTGAGGTAAATCCCCAGCCCGTTTCTTCTGATTATTATGCCCTTTACTTTTTTCCCTTACCTTAGAAAAATGGCTACATACGGTTTTTCAACACAGTACTAATCCAAGTGATGAAAATGAATGTCCTTCCCTTAATTTCAATTTTAAGGTTAAAGCATTTGTCTTTCACCATTAAGTATTACCCTCATAAGATTTTCATAGGTTCCCTCTCTCAGGTTGAGAATGTCCCTTCTATTACTGATATGATTCATTTTTTAAATAAATGGGAAGCTTACGTTTGCAAATGTTTTCTTTACATTTGTTGAGATATTTGGATAATTTCGTCTTTCTTAGTCTATTTGATTTTTCAATGTTAAATTAACCTTACATTCTTGCAATAAGCCTCATATGGTTAGTCTTTCGAGCACTACTGTATCCTTCTTAAATGTTTCACAGTTTTGCTAGTAAAGCTATATGAGCATGAAATTCTGTGAGGAGGTACAATTATTTGAGTTTTAAAAAAGAATTTATCTTCTTGTTCTATTTTTGGTAATCTGAAACAACACATTTGGCTGCGTGCTTCATCTTAAGTACTTGAATGTATTGGGATAAAATTCCTCTTAATATTCCCTTATTATATTTTAATGTCTATTTATCATGGTATTTCTACTTCCTTTTTTATTTAACGCAAGCTTTGAGAAATAACTCACATACCATACTATTCAAATGAGCATAAATTTTTAATATTGAATCTATGTTCTGATGTATGAAGACAAACCAAGAGTTATATCACAATGAATTCCAATTAATATGGTTTAAGTAATGACATAAAGCATTATCAGCTTATGTAAAAACTTAAGACATTTTACCCAGTACCTATTAAAATGTCAATGGTGGTTAACAAAGAAATTAAACCCCTTTCCAGAGATTGTCGGAAATTAACATGAACTATCAGAGTTAAAAGTTACAAACTCATGTTCAAAACATTAAGACTTCTAAATATTCCAGAGTTATGTTTTAAAATGTGTAAAAGGGTATGATTTCCATACTAATACATATGCGATTATGAACTGAAGGTGACTTTTGCCCTTCAGGGGACCTCTGGTAACATCTAGAGACATTTTTAGGTGTTAAAACTAGGGTTGGGGTAGTACTGTGATCAGCAAGCAGAGGCTTGGAATGTTGCAAAACATCCTATATAGCATACGAAGGAAAGTTCTCCCCACAGCAAAGACTTACCTGGCTCCAAATGGCAAGAATGTCAAGGTTGAGAAACTTTTGTGTTATATTGTCTGAAACATGAGACAATACAAAATGCCACCAGCACAGTAACTTGTAAATTATACTTCCACCACACATTGGTTGTTACAGTATCTAATAAGGTTGCAAGAAGGCAGCATAAGTGTAAGTGTAACTTTATGTGGGAACTGCAAAAACAAGCTTTGGCGACAAAGAAAGCAAAAATGGAATTCCAACAAATTCTAACAAGTCCCAGCCTAAGCTGTTAGTGGTAAAAAAGTAACTCTCTGTTAAGAGTCGTGAAAATTATCAAATAAGAAAATTTTTCTAAAAGGCTTGGCAATTAGGCTGGGACTTGGAAAAATCGCAACCAATTAATTACAATTACATAAAAGGAATGCAAGTTTCTAATACTGAACCCAATATTTAACTTAGATTTCTTACAAAATTAGTAATTTATCTTCACTGACCCCATCTTCTAGACTTAAAATATTCCTGTTATGAAAGCTGTCTATTCTAGAGTAATGTCCATTATCTTTCTGTGATTTATAAAGTATCTTATCTGACAGATCACTTTCATTGGAACTCCACGTGGTATGTAAGCTCAATGCTACTCTTATATTTGTAGTTTCCTTCTTTTCCCTTGAAGAAAAGTCAAGATGCTTTGCTATACTGGTTGCCTTTTCAGTCGTTAATGACAAACTCCCAGAAATATTCTGAAATCCTTCTCCACCATTTAGCCAAGCTTCAGAGAAGGAAGCAGCAGCTCCCACTGTCCTAACACTTGTTCTTGTAATTGCAGTGGCCTCTCTTCTGGAAAGGATGGATACTATGTATTACAATTTCTTTTCCTCTTACACCTCCTCAGGAGTGCAACCTTTTCTCAGACATTCCATCGCCTCTCTGTGTTCCCACTTTCAGTCCTGAGATAATGACAATTTACAACTTTTTTCTTTGATAGAAATCAGCTTGTCCTTTGAAACTTTGAAGCCAGGCACCGACTTATTCTCTCTAGCTATGAAAGACCTAGATAGAAGGTATCTTTTTTCAATATAAAGCTTTTTCATGTACCTTGAAAATCTCATTTTTATATTTACCTTCAACTAGGTAGCTCAATTATTTCTGCTTTTCTGTATAACTTGCTGCGGCTACTACTGTACCTCAACATTTGTTTCATTATACATTTGCATGTTAAAGAGACAGTCTCTTTCCTTAAACTTCATGAATCAATCTCTGCTAGAGTCAAAGTTTTCTTCTGCAGCTTCCTCATCTTTCAGCCTTCCTAGAACTGAAGAGAACTGGGGCCTTGCTCTGAAGCAGGCCTTATTTAAGGAAACACTATGACTAGTTTGATCATCTATCAAGACCACTAAAACCTTCCTTCCATTTTTCCCACATCCACAATAAGGCTGTTTTACTTTCGTATCATTTATGTGTTCAATAATGAGCACTCTCGATTTTCTTACTAGAACTTTCCCTTTCATTCACAGTTCAGCTAACCGGTGCAGATGTCAACCTATCTTAGCTTTCTGTCTTCTTCACTAGGTTTAACTATTTCCAACTTTTAATTTAAAGTGAGAAAGAGCTAACTCTTCCTTACAATTGAAAATTTAAAAGGTCTTTCTAGGCTACTGTTCAACAGACTAACTTCACATTATTATGCTTAAGGAAATAGGATGCCACAGAGGGAAAGAGATTGAGAAGCCAGTCAGTAGAGTGTTTGCCATATTACATGAGCACAGTCTGTGGTGCCTCCAAATAATTACAATAATAAAATCAAAGATCACCCTAACAATTATAAGAAGCCTAAAATTTTGTGACAATTACCAAAATATGACACAGAGACATAAAGTGAACATGTGCAGTGGAAAAAGCAGCCCCAGTAGACTTGCTTGATGCAGTGCTGCCACAAATTTTCAACTTGTTAAGAAAGAAAGAAAGACAGTAAGTAAGAAAAAGAGAAAGGGAGGGAAGGAGGGAGGGTCTGTAGCCCCAGCTACTTAGAAAGCTGGCAGAAAGATTGTTGTGTACCTAGGAGTTTGAGGCCAGCCTAACAAGAGAAATCCACCCTGGAATACATACATACATACATACATATATATTTTTTACCATACATGCTTATAGTACCAAAGGGGCAAGGTGGCATAAAAACAGTCTGAAAATAGTAACAACCAGGACTCCTATTATTAACTATAGTTAACTACGTCTAAGGATAAAGAGAAGAAAGAAAAAGAGCTAAAGCTTTAAGAGCATGAAGAAGAGTCTTTGGAGACAAAAGAAATAGTGAAAAGGCACAGAAGTTAGGCATGACGCCAAAAGTAAAATCTATAAAAGAAAAACTGGAAACTGGGGATTTAGCTCAGTGGCACCGCACCTGCCTTTCAAGCTCAAGGTCTTGAATTTGATCAAACTAAACTTTTGTTCTTTGAAAAAAACACTGCTAAGAAAATGAAGATAAAAGCCACAGACCAGGAGAAAATATTTGGAAAACACATATCTAATAAAAGATGTGTATTCAAAATATATACAGAACTCTCAAAAAAACATAAAAATACACTTTTTGGAGGGGACAGGGTCTTACTATGAAGCCCAAGATGGCCTCAAACATGCAACAATCCTCCTGCCTCTGCCTCCTGAGTGCTGGGATTACAGGCGTGCACCACTATACCTGGCTCTCACTTTCATGAGCGAGCAATCCTACTCCTTAATATTAATTAAGGAGTAATTAATATCTGCATGTATAATAATTAACTTTATAAAGACATAAAATAAATGAATGATGGTGATGGAAAAAGTCCTACTAATTATATACCCAAGAAAAAGGAAAACAGATTTTTATCCAAAAACATAAGACAGAGGCACACACTTATAATCCCAACTATCCAAGAAGCTGAGACAAGAGGATCCCATATTTAAGAGGCCAGACTAGGCAAGAAACTGTCTCAAAATAAAATTTAAAAAGGGTTAGGGATGTAGCTCAATGATAGAGAGCTTACCTACCATGCAAGAAGCCCTAAGTTCAATTCCCAGCATTGTGAAAATAGTCAAATGCATCACACTGTACCTGAAAAAGTCAAACTCAAAGTAATAGACAATATATAAGATTTTTTGAAAAAGGAAAATTATAAGATAGAAAATAGATCAGCAGTTCCTAGGAGCTTACAGGTAGGGGACTGGCTGTCTATAAAGGTCTATGAAGAAATTTCAAGGGTATTGAAATGAGCTGCATCTTGACTTTGGTGTCAATTAAAACACAATATAAGCTTTATCAAAGCTTACAGAAATGAACAAGAAAAGGGTAAATTTGTTTAACATGGTGGCACATGCCTATAATCCCCTCACAGTGGGAGACTGAGGCAGGAGAATTACAAGTTGAACCCCTACCTGAACAACCCAGTTACTAGACAAGACTGTCTCAAAATTATTTTTTTAAAAACTGTTTTTTAAAAAAGAATGGTAATATAGCTCAGTGCAAAGGCCCTGGATTCAATCCCCAGTACTGAAAAAAAAGGGGGGGGGAGTAGGTTTTACAACAAAAGCAAATTAAACCTCAATTGAC
>NW_022900935.1:12807072-12832273 GCF_012274545.1 Fukomys damarensis
ATATATATATTGAACCAATAAATTCATTTCTTGGAAATTATAGCTATAGAAAGAAATTATTGTTTGACTTAGTTTTCTTTCTTTAAAAAAGCTTTATTAAAATGTAATTCAAGGGTACCTCTGGGAAGATAGCATAGAGGTGAGCAGAAGAGAAAGCGCCTCTCTGAGATGTGGTGTCCTGACACTGGAATGGAGCAGCACAAGGAAGAGGAGGGAAATGGGTTCCCAGGACCCAGGAAGGATGTGAGGAGAGAACTGAAGTCTACAGGGAGAGTGCAGAGAGAGGCTTTAACAAAAAGGAAGAAGGTACCAAGCAACACTCCCTCCTAGAGCTGGGACTCTCGGAAAGGGAATGGTGGCCAAAACTGTTAAGATGCACAGTGACTGCAGGCAACCACAGACACCTCCACAGAGACACACACCAGTGGAATGGAGGAATAGACCCACCAGACTACAGTGGTTGGTGAATTACCCGGGTTCACACCTCATCCAGTAGAGGGTGACTGGCTGGTAGCCTGAGGGGGAGGCAACTGAGCTGGGAACTCAGAACAGTTGTGGGCCAACTTCATCTAGTAGCTCCCATGTGCTATGGTGTGGGCACCAAGCTCAAGTTAGCAGGAGATCAGAGAGCGGAGTTCAAGATGGCAGGAGACACAGTCTGTTCTAGGCTCAAGGAATCTGGTTCCAGCCTCATAGTTGAAAAGCAGCCCAAACTTCAGAAGTATTAAAGGAACAGGCTGGCTAGGATTATCCACTAGCCCACTGTAAAGCGGCACAGCTTGCTGAGATTAAAAAATTTGGCTCTGGATTCTGTTCACCCACATTGCCTAATAGTAAGGCAGAGACACACACTGAATTGGACAAATTTTGGATTTTTCTTTTTTTTTCTTTCTTTCCTCCTTTGTAGTTCTCGTTTTTCCTTGAACTATTTGAACATGGATTTCGAGGTTTTTGTTATTGTTGTTCTGTTTTGTGCTTATTTTTATTTTTTCTTTCTCTTTCCCACCTGTCTTCTGCACCGGTTTTGTAAGTTTGCCCTCCAACCTAACTTCTGATCTTGTCCTCTTCTTCTATTTCTGTTTTTTACCCCAATCCCTTTTAAAATTTCTTCTGTAAGGGTCAAGTGCCATATTAGGGGCTACAATTTATTGTTTTCTAGGCTGTATTTGATGCTATTGTTATTGGGTGGTTTTTTTTGTTTTGTTTATTTTGGTACTGAGGATCGAACTCAGGACCTTGTGCTTGTGAGGCAGGAAGCCGCACCACTGAGCTAAATCCCCAGCCTTACTTTTATTGATTGTATTACTTTAGCCAAGGTGACACAATTGTGCTAACCAGTTGTTCCTCCTGGTATACCAAGACAGAGATTGCCTAAGGATCTTTAAAACAAAACAAAACAAAACAAAAAACCCTCACAGGACAGTGCCAAAGAACTTTTCACCCCCAATAAATGGAAGAGGTAGGATCCTGCAATAGACTCAAAACCCAAAAGCTAACTACACATGGAAGACACTTCTGAGAAACAGTCATTTCCTAAGGGCTCTGAATATTGGCAATAAAGCTACTTGCCATAAGCAATTAACACACATCAACCCAACTTTTAAAAAAAGAAAATAAGACACTTAAACAAGATGCAATGCCCTCAGGCTATCAGCTCACCAAAGGCAAATCCCAGGAGCAATGAAGTGAAACAATCCAGCAGTCACCCACCTGCACTCTCTGAAGTGGTAAGAGCAAAAATAATAAAGCAGATGAATGAGACTCTAGAAAAAAAATCAAAGCACGAGCCACGGATTTAGCTCAGTGGTTCTGTTGCCTGCCTCACAAGCACAAGGTCCTGAGTTCAATCCCTGGTACCAAAAAAAAAAAAAAAATCAAAGCAGAAATAATTTCCCAGATAATTACAAAGATGGTGACCAGAATGAAAGACAACAACAAAACAAAAAACAGAGCAGCTAAGAAATGTGATGGAAACCATGAACACCCAGTATAAGAAATAGAAGGCCAGGTATTTAGCTCAGTGGTTCTGCCAGGTGGCAGAATTGGACTGAAGTGGCAAGGTCCAAGGTCCCAAGTTCAATCCCTAGTAACCAAAAAAAAAAAGGGGAGGAATAGAATACATGAAACAGATTCAAAAAGATATCCAGGAAGTTAAAAACTCCACTGAAATTGGGCCTGGTGGCACATGCCTGTAATCCCAGCATTTGGGAAGCTGAGGCAAGAGGGTAACAGCGAGATTGAGGCCAGCCTGGGCTACATGGTGAGTTCAGGGCCAGCCTGAACTACAGTGAGACCCTGGCTCAAAGAAACAAACAAAAACAAATAAACAAAATAAAAAACAAAACTAAAACAAAAAACAAAAAAAGTCCATTCAAAGTATACTCAGCAGAACGAGCCAATGTGAGGATAGAACATTAGACACAGAAGACAGGATTATGGTAAGTGATCATGAAAAGAGAGATTTCTTAAAAATAGCAAGGGACCATAAGAAGTCAATCCAGCAGCAGTTGTTAGATGATGGAAAGAAGAACATAAGACTGATTGGAGTCAATGAAAAAGCAGGAGATGGCGTAAATGACATAAAAACTTGTTCTCAGAAGTAATGGCAGAAAACTTCCCAAACAGGGAAAAAGAATTTGACACACAGATAAGTGAGACATACAGTACTCCAATTAGCCATGATAAAACAAAACAAAACAAAATCTTCTCCAAGGAATATAATAGTCAAGATTTCAGAAATTCAACACAAGGACAGAATACTAAAAACTGTTACAGAAAAAAAAAATATCACTTATAAAGGAAAGCCCATCAAAATCACAGCAGACTTCTCAACACAAACTCTCAAGCCAAGGGGAGCTTTGAGTGAAGTATTTCAAGACCTAAGGAAAACAACCTCTAACCCAGACTAATGTACCCTGCAAAACTATCCATCAAAATTAACGGAGAAATAAGATACTTCCATGATAAAGAACACCTGAAGAAATTCCAAACCAGCACTCCAAAGTGTTCTGAAGGGTACTCTACAAAGAGACAAAGAGGATTACAACCCCATGAACCCAAACAGAATGAATCCACCGGGCAAGGCAAGAAATAAAACAGAAAAGGAAAGAAGGAAACCAACAGCACGAAAATAACATTACAGAGATAATATATATATCAATTATAACCATCAGTGTTAATAGTCTCGATTCATCAAAGGATACAGACTGGCAGAATAGATCAAGAAGCAAGGTCCAACAATATCCTGCATACAATAAATACATTTAATTTAAGAACAAATTCACAAAGTGAAAGTCAAAGGATGGAAAACAACACTCCATGAGACAGAAACCCCCCCGCCAAAAAAAGCAGGGGGTAGCTATTCTACTTGCAAAGTGAATTTCACGCCAAGACTGATTAAGAGAGTCAAAGAAGGTCAGTACATCCTGGTAAGGAGAACAATCCAAGAAGAAGCGATAACAATCTTAAATATACATGCACCAAATAGCAGTGTACCCAACTATATGAAACAAGTATTAATGGACATGAAAAACCAAACCCCAAGTTCAATCCTTTGCACCAAAAAAGCCAAAAACAAAACAAATAAATTGTAATGGGAGACCACAATACCCCATTGTTACAGACAGATCAACTAGACAGAAAATCAACAATGAAATATTAGAATTGAACCACACTTCTGAACAAATGGACTTAGTAGATGTCTACATTGTTCTAACCCACAACATCAGGATAAACATTCTTCTCAGCAGCACATGGGACTTTCTCTAAAATAGACCATGTACTAGCTCACAGAACATGCTTAAGTAAATGCAAAAGAACTGAATTATTCCATGCATATCATTAGACCAGGTGCAATGAAATTGGACATCAATGGCAAAAGAAACCACAAAAACTTCATAAACACACAGAAATTAAATAACACCTTCCTGAACAAACAATGGGTCACAGATGAAATTAAAGAAGAAATCAGATAATTTCTACAACTAAATGATAATGACAATACAACATACTGGAACTCGGGGGATGCAATGAAAGCAGTCCTACGAGGTAAACTTATAACAGTGAATTCCCATGTCAGGAAAACATAGCAGGATCAAACAACCTAATGTTGTTTTGTTTTGCTTTGGTACCAAAAATCAAACTCAGGGCCTTGTGCTTGTCAGGAAGGCACTGCTGAGCCGCTGAGCTACACTGCTGGTTCCTGAACAAGCTAATGTTGAATCTCAGGCTCCTAGAAAAAGAACAGCAAGTCAAGTCCAAAGCTCATACAAGTGAGGAGATTATAAAAATCAGAGCAGAAATTGCAATGGAGACTAAGACTCGAACTCATGCATTAGGAATTAAAAGGGTGAAAATCAAAACAGATCCTGTAGAAATCCAGAAGATTGTCAATACCTACTTCAAGAACATGTTTTTTGTTTGTTTTTGTTGTTGTTACCAGGGATTGAACTTGGGACCTTGCACTTGTGAGGCAGGCAGCAGCACCACGGCACCACTGAGCTAAATCCCCAGCCCAAGAACATGTATTCTAATAAGATGGAAAATACAGAAGAAATGGACAGATTCCTAGGTACACATGAATTACCAAAATTGAATCAAGAAGATACAGAAATTCTAAATAAGCCAATATCATCAGCCAATGAAATTGAAGATGTCATTAAAAACCTACAAACATGCCGGGGATTTAGCTCATTGGGGCTTCCGCCTGCCTCACAATCACAAGTTTGATCCCCAGTACCAAAAAAACAAAACAAAAAATCTACAAAGAAAAGTCCTGGCCCTGATGGATTTACTGCTGAATTCTACAAGAAATTTAGAGAAGAACGAATGTCACTACTCCTCAAACTCTTTAATGCCATTGAAAGGGAGCAATACTCCCAAATTCATTCCTGCAAGCAAGCATTACCCTAATTTCAAAACCAGAGAATGACCCAAACAAAAAGGAAAATTACAGGCCAATCTCCTTAATGAACATAGATGCAAAATAAGATACTGGCACACAGAATGTGGCAAATCATCAAGAAGGTATACACCATGACCAAGCTGGATTCATCCCAGGGATGCAGGGATGGTTCAACATATGCAAATCAATAAATGTAATAGACTACACTAACAGAGCTAAGAACAAAAACTATATGATCCTTTCAATAGATGCAGAAAAGGCATTTGACAAAGCCCAACACTCATTCATGATAAAAACCCTGAAGAAAATTGGTATATATGGTTTTTATCTTAATCTAATAAAAGCCATTTGCTGAAACAGCCAACATCATGCTAAATGGACAAAAACTAAAAGCTTTCACTCTAAAATCAGGAACAAGAAAAAGATGTCCAACTGTCACTGTTCTTATCAATATGGTTCTAGAAACATTAGCCAGAGCAATTAAATAAGGGAAATAAATAACTGGAATAAGGATAGGAAAGACAGAAGTTAAGCTATCATTTGCAGATGACATGATACTACATAAAAAAACCCAAAAACTTCACCAAAAAGACTTTTAGATTAAAAACTACAGTACTCTGAAAAAGGAGACTGAAAAGGTTATCGGAAAATGGAAAGGTTGCCGGGCATGTTGGTGCATGTCTGTAATCCCAGCACTTGGGAGGCTGAGGCAGGAGGATCACTGTGAGTTCGAGACCAGCCTGGGCTAAACAGTGAGTTCCAGGGCAGTCTCAACTACATAGTGAGACCCTGTCTCAACCCCCCTCAAAAAAGGAAAGATATCCTCTCTTGTTCTTGGATAGGGATAACCAATATAGTGAAAAAGGCCATATTTCCAAATTATTATATATTCAATGCAATTCCAATCAAAACCCCAACAGCATATCTCAAAGAATTAGAAGGAAAAAAAAAAAAAACCCTAAAATTCATTTGAAACCAGAAGAGATCTAGAATAACAAAGGCAATTCTGGGCAACAAAAGCAAGGCTGGAGGTATCACAATCCCTGACTTTAAATTATACTACAAAGCTACTGTGATAAAAACAGCATGGTACTTACAAAAGAACACACACCTGAGGATCAATGGAATAGACTAGAGGATGCAGACACAACTCCAAACATGCTAAGCCATCTAAAAAAAAAAAAATTTCTTTTGGTACTGTAACAACTGAGCTAAATCCCTGGCCCCAAAGCCACCTAATCTTTGACAAAAGAACCAAACACCTTCACTGGAAGAAAGATAGCCTCTTTAATAAATTTAATAAAATAAATTTAATAAATTGAAACTAGACGCTTATCTTTCACCACTCATTAACCTAAAATTGAAATAGATCAAAGATCTAAATATTAAAACAGAAGCACTAAATTTGCTGGAAGAGAGAATAGGTAGAATGCCTGAGGACAAAGGAGTAGCAAAGACTTCGTGAACAAAATCCAGACCTTATGCGAAATACTACAAAGAACCAACAACTGGGACCTAATCTTATTAAAAAGCTTTTGCCCAGCAAGAGAAACCACCAACAGAGTGAAGAGACAACTTACAGCGTGGGAAAAAAATTTTACCAGCTATTAATCAGATAAAGGACTATTATCATATATAAAGAACTCAAAAAATCAGACCCCCCCCAATTTAAAGATCCAACCCAAAAATGGGCATCTGAAATGAAAAGACACTTCTCAGATAAAGATTTAGAAACAGCAAGTAAATATATTTTAAAATGTTAAGTATCATTGTTAATTTGTGAAATGCAAATTAAAACAATGCTGAGATTCCATTTCATGCCAGAAGTATGGCTGCTATCAAGAAATCAACCAATAACAAATGCTAGAAGGAGTGTAGGGAAAAAGGAACCCTCTTCCACTGATGGGAGTGCAGACTGGTGTAACCACTGTGGAAATCATGTGGAGAATTCTCAAAAAACTAAAACTAGAGGTTCCATTTGACCCAAGTATTCCTCTTCTTCTTGCTATCTTCCCAAAAGAATTAAAAGCATCAAGGGCCGGGGATTTAGCTCAGTGGTACTGCCGCCTGCCTCACAAGCACAGGGACCCGAGTTCAATCCCCTGTACCAAAAAAAAAAAAAAAAAAAAAAAAAAGAATTAAAAGCATCATACAACAACAACATATCCACAACCATGTTTATCACAGCACAGTAACAGCTAAATCTTGAAAACAGCCCAAATGCCCATCAATCGATAAATGGATAAAGAACGCCAGAACCCTGCCCTGACTTCAGAACCTGAACAAGTTTTCAATAGGATGGCCTAGACCTGACATCAGCCTGAGGGGTGCGTGATACAAAAAGCACAGTTGCCACTGAGTTTTTGACACTGTGTTCTCTCTTACTAAGAGGTCCACTGTATATACTGTCTCACACACACACACACACACACACACACACACACACAAACACATATACTACAGGATATACCTCTTTTTCTACTTTTACTCAATCCAAACACACTCTGCAGAGTTTTTTTTTGTTTGTTTGTTTTGTTTTGTTTTGTTTTGTTTTTTCCTTGTTTTTTGGTACCAGGGATCAAACTCAGGACCTTGCACTTGCAAGGCAGGAGCAGTGCCACTGAGCTAAATGCCTGGCCCCTCTTAGCCTATTTTTAAGAAAACCCTGCTACCATTAAAAAATAAATAAATAAAGTGCTAAGCATGTAAAATTAGTTGTGTTAAAATACACACATGCAAAAGAACTGTCCTGGAGAAAAAATACTTCCAGAAAGCCTGTTTAAATTATTTTTAAAAAGGCATAGACATTAAGAAAACCAGCAAGTCAATTCATATTCTGTATTATCACAAAACAACCTGGGCCAAAATTATTGTGGCACACTGTAATTCCAGCTACTCAGGAGGCTGAGTCAGGAGGTTACCAAGTTCAAAGCCAGCCTAAGTAATTTAGTGAGACCCTATCTCAAAGCTTTAAAAAAATAAGAAAGACAGAGACACAGAAAGATCGAGAGAGAGAGATGGGAGCAGGGTAGAGGAGCCCCGATCTAAACTTCACTGTACTTGTTAGATAATCATGAGCAATTTTTAAATTACTGAAGTGATCTAAAATAAGTAAATAATTGCTCCTTTCTCATTCCTATATGTAGTCTTTCCCTAAGTTTCCCATCTTGGTTTATAGTGTCACCAGTTATCTTTCAGAGCTGGGGATTCAACTCAGTGGTAGAGCTTAACTAGCATGTATAAGGCCTTAGCTTCAATCACTGGTGCTCCAAGGAATAAGTAAAAATAAAGTGTATCTTCTAATATTTTTATTATGTTTTTAATTTTTACTAGTAATGCTTATACTGCATAATGATTACATACCTTATTGGTTTGTACATAGCACATCTTAATACTTTTCATCCCCTTCTCCTCCCTTCTTTTACCTCCCCTCTCCCTCCATCTCTCAGTTGAACAACTTGAGGATGAGTGTGTGACTCAATAGTAGAGTACTTGCACTAGGCTCTGGGTTCAATTTTAGTACCAAAGGGGAGAGAATTTAAAAAAAAGTAGTCTTTCAAACTGAAAACACAGACACCAGTGGCCATCCTTTCCCTATATTCATCAGCAAGCCCTAGTAACTCCACCTCTAAAATGTATCACAAGTTACCATCTCCATCCTACTCCAATGATTTCTTTCACCAGCTGTAACAACAGCCTCCTAACTAGTGTTGTTTCTCATCTTGTTCTCTGAAGTTTACATATCTCCTATACAGGAGCCAAGGGAACCCTAAAGACCTTTCAAAAATATATTAACCAACAAGCTACTCAAAGAAATATCTGCTGCTTCTCCCCACCTCCCTATTATTATAGGATAATACTATGTCATGTTATCCTATGATATACAATGTTTTTAACTATCTGAACTTATTTTATCTATTTCTTGTTTATTTTCTATCTTGCTCCTACCACTAAGCCTTTTTCTTTCTTGTTCACACTTGGAAGCATGCCTGATATGAGCCCTAAATACCTGCAGAATGAATGAATCTCTCCTATACTGATGCTCTACTGGAGCCAGAAACTAACAATAGGAATGAAATTTAATCTCCTACAGTTAATTGATATTCTCAATTTTAGCTACTCAGAAACAATTTACAGGTGTGGGAAAAGAGGGGCTAACATCTTTTTTAAAAATTCCTTTCTATTCCTAGTTTACTGAAATGCTTTTATAATAAAAGTTCACTGGATTTTGTTAAATGCTTCTTTTTGCATTACATAAGATGATAATGTAGGGTTTATTTCCTTTGGTCTATTAATATTATACATTACACCAACTGATAAAGAGTTTTTGTGGAGTTTGTTTAGTTATGTTTGTTTTGGTTTTTGCAGTGCTAGTGATTGAATCTTGGGCTGAAAGCATGGCAGGCAAGTTTTCTACCACTGATCTAAAATCCCCAGCCCAGCCAGACATGGTGGAGCACATCTGTGGTCCCAGCATTCAAGAGGCAGAGACAGGAAGATCACCGTGAGCTACAGGCTATCCTAAGGCTACAAAGTGAGTTCAAGGCGAGCCTGAAATATGGAAATAGCCAGACCCTGTCTCAAAAAGTAAATACATACATACAAATACCCCTAGTCCTTAGGAATGTATTTAACCAAGGAGCCACAATACTTTTAAAGGACACACAAAACATTACTTGATAAAATTAAAGAAGACCCCAGAAAAGGGAAAGCATTCCATTGTTGACAGACTGGAAAAAATATTAAAATGACATTACCCTTATTTATAAATCTAATTCAAACTCCATCACATTTTTAAAGGCTTTTTTCCTCCTGAAAAAACCATCTCAATTTTTACTTGTAATTTCAAAACACCCTAAATGAAAAAGAAACCCCTACTGCAGAACTACATAATCAAAATACTGAAATAATGGCACAACGGAACACAAATGAGCATCAAGAAATAAACCTTCACATATGTAGTTACTATACACTGAATAGCTGGGTTCTCCAAAATTCAAAGTCTGAGCCCTAACTTCCTGTCTTAGTCATGATCTTTGTCACTGGGACAAAATACCTGAAACACGCAACATTAAGGAGGAGAAGCTTATTTTGGCTCACATTTTAGAAGTTTCAGTCCTTGCATGGTCAGCCAACTCCAGATAGAAGCTGTGTGGTAGAATGGTTTGACTCACCGCTTGACAGACAAGAAGCAGACACAGAGAAGGGAAGAACTGCGAAGGGAGATTACCCTCCAGATCGCGCCCTCAGTGACCCTCTTCTTATAGTTAGATCCTACCTCCTAACAGAAGCCAGCTACTAAATGCCCTCATCATCCAATCATCTTCCAAAAAGCCCACCTTTGAGCATATGAGGATTTGGGGGAAATTTTAGATATAAACCATAACATCACTTATGTGATTATATATGGAGATGAGGACTTCAGAAGAAAATTAGGTTTACAGGACACAGAAAAAGTGGACTTCTCAAAAAAAAAAGTGGACCTCTCATAATGAAACTAATGCTCTTATGAAAAGAAACATGAATGAGTTTATATTCTTGTCCTCTCACACATACTAAACAGTCTTATGAGCACAATGCCAAGACAGTTATCAGTCTATAAGCCAAGAAAAGAGGCCACAGAATGAAAATTTGTTAAATCAACCAGTCTGCATTTTGCTAAGGTAGCCCAAGCATAGCAATACAATAGGCCAAGCATCTTTCAACAACATTTCCAAGACGTCAATGGACAAAGAATGGGATTTTCAATAAAAAGTGCGGGGAGATCTGGGTATGGTGGTACATGCCTGCAATCCCAGCACTCACAAAACTAAGACAGAAGGATCACTGTGATTCCAAGGCCAGCGTGGGCTACACAGTGAACTCAAATGCAGACCGGACTACACAGTCTCAAAAAAAAAACTGCTGAGAAACTAAACATCCAAATACAAAAGAATGAAACTGAACACCTACCTTACACCATGAACAAAAATTAACTGAAAATCTTTCAAATACCTAAGGGGCTGAATTCTACAGTAAGGTAATAATAAGTAAATAAATGTTTACTTCAAAAAACTAAAAATATTTCAAATGTTTTTGCCACAAAGAAATGATAAATGATTGAGGAAGTAGATATGCTTACTTTGATTTGTATATTACACAATGTACACATGTAACAATCTATCACACAGTATCACAAAAACGTCTATAACTGTATGTCAATTAAAAAGAAAAAAGCTGGTAAATTTTAAAACACTTAAGAAAATACAGAGCAAAAAAATACATGACTTTGAATTTGGCGATAGTTTTTTTTGTTTGTTTTTTTGTGTTTTTTTTTTTTTTTTTTCAGTACCAGGGATTGAACTCAGGACCTTGCACTTGAGAAGCAGGCAGTGGAACCACTGAGCTAAATCCCTGGCAATAGTTTCTTAAATACGGGACCAAAACCACAAGATACAGGGGAAAAAAAAAACAAAAACAGATCAACTGGATTTAACATGTTCCTGCCACCACTGGTGGTACATATATGACTTCCCATTGGGTGATTTGTACCATCTGAAGGCTGTACCATGCCACCCGATGGAACAGTCACATATACCACTAGTGGTTCTGAGCCACCCAGCAGCAAGACATACGAATTATGGCCCCACTGTAAACATGTTAAAATTTTTTGAACATTAAAAGATACTTTCACAACAAAGACAACCTACAGAATATGAGAAAACTTCTCCAAATCATGTATAGTTTAATATCCAGAATATATATAAGAATTCCTACAACTCAACAATAAAAAAGGCAAACCCAATTTAAAAATGAACAGGACTTAAGCAGACATTTCATGGAGAATTGGAGCTCTCATCTACTAGCCCTATCCATTAGTGGAAGCTGAAAATGGTACAGCAACTATAGACAACAGTTTGGCAAAGTTAGGTACGGCAGCACATTTCTGTAATCTCAGCACTCTGGGAGACTAAATTGAAGCCTAGCCTGAGTAACTCAATGTCTCAGGGTCTGGGGATTTAACTCAGTGGTGCAGCCACCTGCCTCAATCCCTGATACCACAAAAAAAAAAAAAAAGGACCTGTCTCAAAATAAAAAAAGAGGAATGGGATATAACTCAGTCCTGGATTCAATCCCCAACAGCCCCCCCTAAAAAAGTATGACAGTGCCTCAAAAAGATAAACAGCCAAGCACAATGGCACATGCCAATAATCCCAGCACTTGAAAGGGTAAGGCAAGAGGATCACTGAGAATTTGAAGGCCAGCCTGAGCTACATAGTGAGTTCAGGACCAACCTGAACTACAGAGTGAGATCCTGTCTCAGAAGCAAACAAAAAAGATTAACATTTCTATACAACCCAGTAAATCCATTCTTAGACATATAACCAAAAGAATGGGAAGTAGGTACTCAAATACATTACACCAATGTTAATAGCACCATTGCCAACAAAAACTAAAAGGAAGAAGCAACCCCAATGACTACTGCTGGATCAATGTATAAACAAAATGTGATATATACACACAATGGTAATTTTTTTCAATCATAAAAAGGAATAGGAAGTTCTGATACCTGCTATACCTGGATGAACTTTGAAAGCATCATAATGGGTGAAATAAACCAGACACCCAAGAACAAAGATTGTATGATTCCATTATATAAAACACCTAGGTTAGGTCATTTCATAGAAATTAAAGCTTACCAAGGGTGGCAAGAGGGCCTACAGGGTGTTATTGCTTTGGGGTCTCTATTTGGGCAAAAGAGATAATGGTGATGATAGTATTTATGAAAGTACTTAATTCCATGAAATTATATCATTTAAATGGTTAAAATAGAAGTTTTTTTTAACTTTCTCACAAATAATTGTATATAAATTATGGGATACAGTGATATATCCATGTATGTATACAGTGTGCAATGACTGAATCACGTTATTTATCACCGTAAAGACAGTACATTTATTCTTTCTAACAGCAACTTTCTAAGCTTTGATCAACATTTCCCTATTTCTTCTATCCTCTAGATCCTAGGCACTAATGACTATAATTCTACTATATGTTTCAGAGCTCATCTGTAAACAGCAGTGGCTTATTTCACTTTATATTATGTACATTTTAACACATTAAAAAACAAACTTAGGCCGGGCATGGTGGCTCAGCCTATAATCCCAGCACTCGGGAGGCTGAGGCAGGAGGATATTGCTATGAGTTCGAGACCAGCCTGGGCTACATAGTGAGTTCCAGGTCAGTCTCAACTATATAATGAGACCCTGTCTCAAAAAAACAAAACAAACAAACAAACAAATTTAGGGGCCAAGGATTTAGCTCAGTGGCGCCACACCTGCTTCGCAAGTGCAAGGCCCTGAGTTTAATCACTGGTACAGGAGGAAAAAACAAAGGAGAAAAAAAAAACCTTAAAATCCAGTATGGTGGCACATGTCTGTAATTCCAGCATTTTGGGAGGGTAAAGCAGGATAACCATGAGTCTGAGCCCAGCCCAAGCGATTTAGCTACTTAGCAACACACTGTCTTAAAAAATTTTTTCTAATAGAAAAAATATGTTTTGTTTTGTTTTTTAAGAGCCAGGTGGCACACGCATGTAATCCCAGCACTCAGGAGGCTGAGTCAGGAGAAACATCCTATAGTGAGTGAGTTCAGGGCCAGCCTGAAATATTCAGCAAAACCCTGTCTCAAAAAACTAAACCAAACAAAAAGTTGGGGCCTGGGGGGCTGAGAGGTGTAGAGCAGTACAAAGGCTTGAGTTTATTCTCCAGCAATACCTCCCCCCAAAAGACAATTTTTTTAGAAAGGTCCTGGTGTCAATCTTAAAGATTTAATTTTTATTTTGAGACAATGACTTCCTAAATTGTCCAGGATGGCCTCACTCGTCTGCCCCAACCTCCTGAGTGGCTGGAATTATAGGTATATGTCACCACACCCAGCTTCACTTCTGTAGTTTTAAGCCACTCAATTTCTGGTCACTTGTTATGGCAAAACCTGTGAAACCAACACAGATTTTGGTAAATGGAAATATGTATGTCACTGTAGCGAAAACTTAAAAAGTGTAAATATATCGCTTCTCAGCCTTTTGGTTAAGATCAAGTGTAAAAGTGAAAATATGCCTTTGAAATTGGGTAATAGGCTGGAAGAATTTTGAGAATCATGATAAATATAAATTACAGAGTACTCTAAAGAGATGATTGGTAGAAATACAAATGTGAAAGGCAATTCTGGTCAGAGATTAGAAAGATGGAAAGAGAAACAAGCAAAGAGTATCTACAATCTTAGAGAATACATATCATATATTATGAACCAGAATGTTAGACATGTGTAACATTATGGTTAAGAATTCTGTTGAATTCTCAGAAAAAAATGAAGAAAAAGTAGGAACTGGAAGAAAGATGATCCTTGTTATAAAGTGGCAGAAAACTTGACTAAATTGTGTTTTGCTGGGTGGAAAGCAAAACCAAGAAACAATCAACTTGGATATTTAGCCTAGATTTTCAAGAGAAGTGTTGAAGGTACATGTTGAAGGCCGGGTTTCTCTTTGCCACTTACAATAAAATAGAATATTAAGAGGAAAGAAATTCTAGAAGGAATTGTTAAGCTAAATAAACAACTCCTCCCGATTACTGGGTAGGTTCCAAGATTTTTAGATTACAAAGGATGTTAAAATTAAGAAATTCAGCATTAGAAAAGCATGTTCTAGAAAGAAGGCCAACTGTGCGGCTGGACAACCATTTGCTGTAGCTATTAGCTGTGTGACTCATGGACCCAGTCAATCATCTCAACAGAAGCCAGAAATAAAGATGGGGTTATGAGGAAGGGTCTGTGAAGAATCCTCTTTTCCAAGGGTGTAAATCACTTTGACATACAACATTCACAGGGTTTTCAGGAATAAAAACCAGCAAAAACAACTGTTCAAATATACTCAAAGAAACAGAAAGGACAAAATGAAAACAAAAAATTGACATCTAGGATTCAGAGGCAGGTAATGAATAAATACATTTAACTACAAGTATGTACTTATATTTAAAAAATAAAATAAAAATGACTCTTAAAGCAAGCCACAGATAAAGAGGCAGAAGACAAACAGGTCCAGAGCAAGGGCTGACAAAACCTCCATGGGTCCAAAGGGCAGATGATCAAACCACAAGGGATTACTCACAGGTGTTCCTTTTTCTTTTTTGGTCACACAGAGCTAATACATCAACACCACCACTTTTTTTTTTTTTTTGGGGGGGGGTACGGGGGATCAAACTCAGGACCTTGCACTTGCAAAGCAGGCCAGCACCAATGAGCTAAATCCCTGAATAGCCAAAGCTGGTCTCGAAGTTGCAATCCTCCTGCCTCCAACTCCCAGGGAGCTGGGATTACAGGCCTGTGCCACCACATCTGGCTCCCAGACCTTTTTTTAATTTTTGAAACTGAATTAAATTGTTAAGTTACCCAGGCTAAATTTATGATCCTCCTGCCTCAGTGTCCCAGAGCCCAGGGATTAACGGTATGTGCCAACACTGTGACAGCTATTATCAGGTCTTTAAATGTAGAAAAATGTGTCCTGTTGGGTTTAGGCTTGCTTGGGACCAGTGTACCCCTCCTTAGTCCTGCCATTTTTTCTTATGAATAGGAATGTTTCTCTTATGCCTGTCTCATCACTGTATTTTGGAAGCAGATAATCTATTCTTTAGTTTCACAGGCTCACAGATAGAGAAATTTTGCCCCAGATAAATCATACCCAGAAACCACATTCATACTCTTTTCCAGCTAATGGTGCTGAATCCAGGGTCTACACTTGCCATTGAGGTAGTCCCAGCCCCCTTTTTAAAATGCTATGTTGAGACAAGCAAGTTATCCAGGCTCCCAGTCTGGATTTGAACTGCAATCCTTTTGTCTCAGTCTCCTGAGTAGCTGGAATCACAGTATATGCCACCATAATCAGTTGAGATTTGGGACCTTTTGAACAGATGATATTTACAGATTTTGGACTCAAGAGTTTATGCTACAAAGGGCTGAGGCTTTGCGGGATGTTGGGATGAGGTGAATACACTTTGTACAAAGGATACACACAAAGCTTTGATGGCTAAAGGGCAGACTGGAGTGGATTAAATTGTGGCTCCCAAAAGATACATCTACATTCACAATCTAAAAATGGTAAACTGAATGAGTCCTTGCAAATGTAATTAAGGTGAAAATCTTGAGATGAAATCTCTCTGGAATAGAATACAATGAGGAGTGTCCTCAGAGGGAAAAGATACAGAGATGGGAAGATAGGAGCAGTTACACTGCCATAAACCCAGGAACACACATCAAATTAATGAAAGTTGACAAACAACAGGGACGGGGGATTTAGCTCAGTGTTTCCACCACCTGCCTTGCAAGCACAAGGTCCCAAATTCAATCCTTGGTATCAAAAAAAAAAAAAAAAAAAGTTGACAACAGAGTAGTCTCTAGAGCAGGAAGGCAAACCAGAGCTTTCAATAATACAACCTGATGCAGCACATGTGCCCAGGTTTGCAACCACTACCCTAGAGCCTTCCAGAGGGAGTATGACCTTGATAACACCTGAATTTGAGATTTGCTGCCTACTGGACTGGAAGAAAATAATTTTTTATTGTTTTAAACCATCAGGTTAGTAGCAATTTACCAATCATCAAAGATGTAACAAATGTGGAGGCCAGGAATTTAGCTCAGTGGTGCCGCCACCTGCCTTGAAAGCACAAGGACCCAAATTCGATCCCCAGTACCAAAAAAAAGAAGATGTAACAAAGCTGAGCATCAAAAATGACCATAAGAGGTCTGGGAGCATAGTTTAGTGACAAAGCACTTGCCTAACAATCAGAGGGCTCAGGTTTTGGTCCCCAGCATTTCAAGAAAATAAAATTCCCACAAAAATAATGAACACAACAATTTAAAACATATGAAATATATTAAATTCATGAGTACATAATGTTATCCCTTCCAAACCTCACCTTTGAGAGTTGTTAAGAGTATTTCATTATTCTAAAATTTGATAAAAGGGAGAGAAAAAAAGCACTCAACTTTCAGATATAACCAAATAAAGGATAACAGAATTCTTTGTGGAAGAAATCTGGTTAATAAATATAGGAGAAAGGACAGACAATCCCTCTCCAATGAAACAACATATCAGGCAACACTCAAATGGCTTATAAATCCACAGATAAAAAGCTAACAAACTATGTTTAGGTGCCACCAACAGAACCTGAACCAAATGATCAATTTCTCTATCACTACTGAAGGACAACCACTTACGGACCTCCAGTATGATGCAACAAAAATTTGTACTGCCATCCAATAGAATGACTACACATCCTAGTTTATCTAGAAAACTCCATTTATGGTTATTATCCCACATGACTTTTAACAGAATTATTCTCAAAAGTATGTTTGGAAATAATTATACTATCATAAAATTTTTCTTGCAAAACAAACAATGTAAATCTCATCAAGCTCTATCAATTAAAACTTTCAAGTCATGGCAAGCAGGAAATTTTTTCAAATATTGGTGCCTAGATTTCATCCCAATAACTGGTCTGAGATATGCCCTGAGCTTTGTGATAACTAAAAGTTCATTAAGTAACTCTTAAATTTCAGCCAACTAAACTTTTGGGAAATATGACAGGGTATAGAAAAATGGTAAACACTGTAACAAGGATTCATTAGATCAGAGAAATCAGAATGTAGAAAACTCTCTTAGGTAAATGAGCTGCGGTTTGGGGAAAAAGTACTGAGCTTATATACAGTACTAGCAAGGGAGATGGCTGCAAGTGATTTCTTTTCAGAAAAACTTGAGAAACAAAATAAAATATATAAATCTTATTTGCATAATAAATCTGGATTAAATAAGGTGTTACCTGAAGGTTCCCTGAAATTATTTCAACAAAAAGAAAGGACAGGAGGAAGGGAGGGAAAAATGAGAAGTCATAGAAGACAAAAATGGCCAAACATGAAAAACGTCAAAACTGAGTGATTAGAACATGGGGATTTTTGTTTGTCTTTATTTATTGAGAGAAGGTCTCACCATATAACTCAGGCTGGACTTGAATTCATAATTCTCCTGCCTCAATGTCCTGAGTGCCAAGATTACAAGCCTGAGCCACCACATCAGTGGAACGTAGGATTTTATTGTATTATTCTATATTCATGCTTGATACAGAATTATGAAAACATTAAAAAAAAGTACTTTTAAATTTGTTTTACTTATAAACATCATATCATTCATGTCAAAATATATAAATAAGACATTTGTAAGACACGTTGGGACATGTAATGAAAGACGAACACAAGATACTTGACTCAGAGCCTATTGAGGTGGGTGGACTACATCTAGATAAAAAAGTATCTTTGGACAAAGGCAGACAGTTAAAGCTTCTACAGAGCCAGAATAACAACTAAAGCCAGGTATGGTGGCACATACCTCTAATTTCAGCATTCTGGGAGGCTGAGACAGGAGGATCACAAGTTTGAGACCAAAACTTAAAAATAAAATAAAATAAAATAAGAAGCACTAGGGATGTAGTTCAGTACAAAGTCCCTAGGCTCAATTCCCATTAAATATGGGGGTAACATAACATTATAAGTATTCCCTAAGAATAGGAAACTATGGCCAGGGATTTAGCTCCGCAGCATCATGCCTGTCTTGCAAGCTCAAGGTCCTGAGTTTGACCCTGGTATTAAAAAAAAAAAAGGAAACTATGGGATAAGCACATAAAAACTGGTACTATCCCTAAAATGCTAAATACCAAATTGAACTATAAACTGACCAAAAAGTCCAGGCTCTGACTATTGCTTGAACCAACGACATGAAAATACCATTTTTTAGGCTAGGGATTTAGCTCAGTGGTTCCACTGCCTACATTGCAAGTGCAAGGTCCCAAGTTTGATGCCCAGTACAAAAAAAAAAAAAAAAAAAAAAAAATGACTGCCATTTTTTTATAGGTCAAATGGTCAAAGATTAGAAATTTTGTATGGATGAATATAATAACATTAGTACTACCTGGCAGGCAGAAGCCCAGTATGATCTTCAAAAAAAAGGAGAAATGACAAAGAAAGTACAATTTCATATTTAGCTATTATACACAGCTAAGTTAAAAATATGACAGGCAGTCAGATAGGGTTAGGCCCTCTAGAGTAAGGACAAAGGTAAAACACAAAACTGTGGCCACACATTTGCTAGAGACCAGGCCTCGACATAAAGACAAATGATCAGGCCTGGATACTTCCTCAAAAGACAAACACTAGGCCTAATGAAGTCTAGATAGTCTTCAGCCACCTCAGTGGGTGATAAAGACCTCTGTAATCGTCATTTCCTAGAAAAATCTTTGTTCTGTCTATGCACATGTAATGTGATTTGTTTCGCCATTGGATCACCATTACCTAAAGAACTATATCTGTAATTTTATTTGTTAATCTAGCTGTAACCCACGTTGTACTCATATGGTTTGTTTTTGTTGTTGTTTGTTTCTGGTACTGGGGAATCAAACTCAGGGCATTACAATGCTTGTGAGGCAGGTAGAGGAACCACTGAGCTAAATCCCTGGCCCTAAAGTTTGTATTTTCTAAAAAAAAAAAAAAAGAGCAGTGAAGCATGTTTTAAGATGATCTTGGAGAAAGTACTACCTAGAGGAAAGGTTTATTTGATGCTTCCTAAGAAGGATTCGTAAGTGTAACTCAAATTATTCCAACATCCATGAATTAGACATAAAAAGTCCTGTGCTTTTTCTCAAATGAGAATATAAACACTAACCATAAGTATTTTGGATAAGTATAAGTTTTAATCTATACCATACATCCAAAGGAATACTTTTAAATTATTATTTTAGTCATGTACATGTTAGGTACAGTGTAGTATTTCAACATAAGTATATAATGTGTAGTGACCAGATCAGGGTAATTTCCATGTCCTTATCATCACTTTGTGTGACTACATAAAGAAAATGTGGTGTGTATTCATCATAGAATATTATGCAGCTATAAATAAGAATACTATCCTATCATTTCTAGCAAAATAAGTATAACTAGAGAACATTATGATCAGTAAAGCAGGGACACAGAAACACAAATACTGTATATGGATGCTTTTTGGGGGGTACCAGGGATCAAACTTGGGACCTTGTGCTTGCAAGGCAGGTCCTATAAGGACATTTTTGTTTTTGTTTTAAGTTAACCTTAAAAGTACGGAAGAACAATTACTAGAAACTGGGAATGGGAGAGGGATGGTGATAGATAGGGATAGACAACAGGTACCAAAACACAAAACTACTTAAGCTCTTAACATGGCATGGCTGCTTAATCCCAGCACTTGGGAGGCTGAGGCAGGGGGACTGCCACAACTTCAAAGCCACCCTGGGCTACATAGTGAGACCCTACCTCAAAAAAAGAAAAAAAAAATAAGTTCTAGAGTTCTACAGACAGTAGTGTGGGAAGAGTTCACAATGACCTATTATATATTTTAGAAAAACTAGAAAAGTAGTGCTCTGATGTTCCAAACTACTTTCAAGTGATACCTGATTCTGGTAACGTAATTTTGCTAATTACATTATAATCTTGAACAAATCTTTGTGTCCTTTTTTATAAAATGGGACAGTAACAGTGGCAACACTATGGAATTCATAGAAAGGTATACTACACATAAAATATTAAAAATGATAGCAATTAAGAGTTTATAAATACCATTATTATCATTGTTGTAGTTACAGATGGGAAGCATTGCGAAAACTCCTCAGGATCTCGTCGATACCAGAATGGCTTTTTCAAATGAATTCAAGAGAGCCAAAAGCATTCTTAAAGCAAATGATTTTACAATGTGTGTGTATGAATTACAAATACATTAATATGTACCACATTTTTAAGTAACACACTTAGCAAAAAAAAAAAGGTTCAAGAAAGAGTGATCAATCTTTTATAATTATTTTATTATAAAATGTTAAAACAATACAGAACTTCTTCATAATCCTATTACCTAATGAAATCAATGCTTTCATCTATTTTCTGTCCAGCAGCATATATAATTTCACATATTACATACATTGCATAGTCTATTTGTATTTAATATAACACAAGTATTTGTTGCACTTTGCAAAATTTTCAGCTTTTATACTATCCTTTCTCATCCCCACCTCCAGAAGATAATTAATGACGATAGCCCTTTCTCTTAAATTCATACATATATAAGCATACATAGACATATGTGAGAAGGGAAGAGAAGTCAATTTCGTTTTACAAAAATGGATGTATACAATAATACATATGCTAAGTTTAATCCTCTCATATGTACTTCAAATTTAACATACAGACAAGTTTGATATGGATATAACTTACTAGACCAAATAAATACACCGACAAGAATTACTTTGTAAATAAATTTTGAAAAGTACAGGAATTTTACAGTAAAACATGGCTGCTAGATTTAGACCTCATATTTTGAAACATTATTTTAATAGCCAGGCATAAATAAGTCAACTACGTATTACACGGCTACTGAATGGATCTTAAAAATTATTTTAGAAAACAAAAATTTTACAATCTTAAGATTTCATAAAGGGCCAGGGCTCAGTGGTTCCAGTGGTCCCAGTTTGATCCCCAGAACCAAAAAAAAAAAAAAGACTTCATAAAAATAAAATCCTGGGCTGGGGATTTAGCATAGTGGTGCCGCACATGCCTCACAAGCACAAGGTCCTGAGTTCAATCCCTGGTACCAAAAAATAAAATGAAGTAAAATAAAATAAAATCCTGACCTTAAAGAGAGACAGAGAAGATGGAGAGAGGAAGGGAAGGAAGGAAGGTCTTTATATTCAGGCAGTAGGATGTGAACGTGGTTCTCTAAGAGATGATATATCAATATAGTGCTAGTCCACCCACATATTCAGCTTCCCCACACTCACAAATTGGGAGTACAATCTGATTATAATCAAATCAACTTATCTAATTAACATCTTATTGCTCTAGCTGACCACAATCAAAAAAATAAAACCTTAGGCAAGTCTACACGGAATTTACAGTAGTTAACCAAGTGGTCTTAAAATGCAGCCATTGTCCCATCTAATCATAATCCAAAACAATCAGAAAATTCCTAAATCTGGACCCACAGAAGAGAACCTTGGGGTATAAAAGACAAGAAAGATTTACAGTTGGGCACACGTCTATAAATCCAGCACTCTGGGAGGCTGAGGCAAGAGGCTTTCAAGTTCAAACCCAGCATGTGCAACTAAGGGACGCCCTGTTCAAAATTTTTAAAACTTTAAAAATGTTAGGGATGTAGTTCAGTTTGAAGGCCCTTGGTACAATCCTCACTGTCGCCAAAAAAATAAGATTTGCAGAAGCCGCCAAAATTACAAAGCAGACAATCTGGTACCCAAACCATGGAGTATCTGCTCTAATAGGCAAACTTTTCTTACTACGAATCAGCAAAAGCCCTTGAGTTCCTATTATATAGAGGTCACGGGCATTACAGATACAATAAAGCAATAAAATGGGCAGGGCAACACACACTTGTAACCCTAGCTACTCAAGAGGCTGAAACAAGAGGATCACAAATTCAACACCAGCCTAAGTTTCTTAGCAAAACTGTCTCAAAATAAATTTAAAAAGAATTGGTGAAGTAGCTCAGTAGTAGAACACATACATAGCATGCAGGTGATCCTAGCTTGAATCTTCAGTACTGCCCAAAAAAACCCTCTAGCATAAAAGAATTCATAATTTAGCACCAGCACTTATCATGCTGAATGATCACAAATACCACAGCGCAAGGGCTAGCATATAGCTCATCAACCAGCACAGTTGTTCAACAACTCTCTCGACTTATGATTACAAATATGAAAGGCAATAAGCATCATAAATATGACATCATGCTATCAATTTCAAATTAGATAAACCTAAAGTATTAGCCAGGTCTATGTACATAGTTTGCTTTAACTGCCTCAATACAAAAAATTATTTAAAACATAACTGTACACCACAGTCCCTAAAATCTGCTTGGAGTGCACATACGTAATCCACATAAAATGTAGCAGGTGATGGGGGGGGGACGGACACATGCACCATGTAAGAAAACTGTACTGCACATTCTAAACTATCCTCAACAACGAAATGGGCTATGGATCTAAAAGACATAGAAAATATTTAAGTAACCTTCCTCCACAATGAATCTGGTAAAATAACAAGTAAAACTCCTGTGTTTGTTGCATGGTCTTAAAATTAACATTTTGACAGCAACCAGTATGACATCTTTTAAAGGTAACACAAGAGAAATAAAAATGTACTGAAAATCCAGACGAATTTGGTACATTCAAAGCACACAGATATATTCTAGAACATTCAAAAAATTCAGCAAAGTGAATAGCAACAGCATTAGTAGCAAATGGATACAGGATCTCCCTGAATTAACATTACACGTCTAATTTATTCTATATATTTTAATTAGTAGGCCATATGCCATATGCACTGACACTCAAGACAAATGAGAATCCAACTTAAAACTGATCACAGCTTGATAACAATTTAAAATTTTGAAAAACATGCATTCCACCCCTAATATTTGTACTAAATGAACCATTTGGACTTATAGGTTCAGTTGCTCTATGATTAATTGCATGAAAATCTAACATTTTATAAATCTAAGATTATCAACATTAAATTTTCTATGCTCAAAATACAATGAGATGGGGCCAGGGATTTAGCTCAGTGGTTCTGCCACCTGCCTTGCAAGGGCAAGGACCCGAGTTCGATTCCCAGCACCAGAAAAAAAAAAAAAAATGAGATGGCCAAGCACGGTGGCACAAGCCTGTATCCCAACATGTAGGAGGGTGAGTCAGGAGGATCTCTAGGAAGTTTAAGGCCAGCCTAGGCTACATAGTTCAAGGCCAGCCTGAACTATATAGCCAGATCCTGTCTCGAAAAATGAAAAAGAAAAGAAGAGCATTAAAATGATTGATGAAAGACCAGAGGGATGTATAGATGGGATAAATATGTGACAAAACATAGTAAAATGTTAATGGTACAGCCCAAGTGGCTGGGTATATGGATGTATTTAATATTATAACTGTATTTTTCACCTTGCTAGATAATTGTATGTTCTAATGAACTGTAGGAAAAATATTTGACATTACGTTAGTTATTTATCATTTTCAAACTTTTAAGGACAGAAATATGAAGAAACTCCTAAGTGGCATACAACACAGTTATTTTAGCTGGGACAAACCTAGATTCAAATCCCAGCTCAAACCTCTCCCCTAGCTAGCAGTCTGATCTAACCTCTCTATGCCTAAATTTCCTCATACATAAATGGGTTCTACAGTTACTGTGAGGTTAAAGTTTTCAAATAAAGCAATTTACACAGTGCCAAGCACACAGTAAGCACTCACTCAAAACGTTATAGCTGTAGTATTATTAAAGAGATTGCTAATTTATGCTAAAATAAAAGGGCATTTGCAACAAAGATTAAGATGCAATTCTTTACCTGGTTAGTGTAACACACTAACTGATACTTTGGGGCCATTCCCAAAAAGAAGATCCCTGATAGCAAATTTACAGTTTTAACACGCCGAGGGGGTAAGATGGGATGAAAAACCCTTCTCAATCCACAGTATTGTTCTCCATCCGAAGAAAATGACTCAGAATTAAATAAGAAAACTTTCAAGACAAACTTCAACAAATTCAACAACTGCTTCAAAGAACTGGCTGCACCTATGCAGGCTAGTTGGATACATCCTTCTGATGGCAAAACTTGACATACGCCTCCACGTTCCTAATTCCAAGGAAAGAAGCTAGACTAGACCACGACATTTGTAGCGTAGTTGCCAACATCTCCCAAATCATAACATGCCAACGACCCCACTTCTTCACAGACTAAGAGTCCCACCTCCACTTTGGTCCCCCCACAACCACGGACATGGGGGGGCAGAAAAATGAATGCGTGAAGGTGTTCTTGAAGAGCTCTCTCAGTTAATTCTCATGAGACCCCCTCCAAGACTTATTCCCGCCACCACTACCCCCACCTGACTTCTCCCCAGCTAAACTTCCATACACTGATTTACTAGAGATGTAGTTGAGAATCTGACACCTTCCTTTCGTGGGCTCGGACAACTCACCCCCAGTGCTGTGGGGGAGGAGGGGAGCTGAGGCAAACAACAGCCCCCGCCCCTCCCCCTACAACCAGTTACAAATCTTTGTCCCACCTGCTCAAGGACCCCTCGCCAACGAGCTCCAGACCCAAGGTGGCCTCAGACCTGCCCGCAACCCCCCCCCACGGGCGTGGGCGACCCCAGCACTAGCCTAAGCTTGGCCCTTCGCCGCCCCAGCCCG
>NW_022900935.1:12832424-12840840 GCF_012274545.1 Fukomys damarensis
CCGGGCCCAGCCGGGCCTGGCGCAGGAGTGAAGGGGGGGCGAATGCCGCGTGCCGGGTCACAGCTCCGAGGGTCCCACGAGTGTGCGCGTGGGCGGTAGGGCCTGCCCGGGAGAGGGGGGGCCGGGACTCCGGGGGTTAATGGCCTCCAAGGGCCCCCGTGAGTAGGATTATTTTCTCTCAGAGAAATTCCTCCGCCTGCGGTTTCTTAAAGGGAACGCCAAACAAGCCCCTTGCGCGCGTCCCTAATACGCATGCGCACCACAAGTCCCTCCCTCCTTTCCCACCAAGCCCCCGGTGCTGAGCGTGCGCGGTGAGTAGACCAGGGTAGGCCAAATCCTGCAAATCTCTTTGCTGCCAGCAGCTGCTCCCACCACTCAACTATGGCCGCTCCCTTAAAGGGACCATGACGCAGAGATGAAAGAAATTCGTAAAAAAGACAATCTGGAAGATTGGGTGAAATGTCAGTGAGGGGTCCACATCACCTCTTAAGTTGACTACAGAGATACCATTGGAAAGAAAAGATGATGACCTTAAGTTCTCATTGGATCTCTCAACATGAGGAATCGCAGTCAATAAAGGAACCAGACACATAAAGGAAAACCAACTTTTCCACCTTTCAACAGCCAGATGTGAAGCACAAGGCATAGAATATCGAGGACTAATTGCCATAACCTAACAAATAAGATCATTTGATGATTTATGAAGATTGAACTGAACATTTGAAGAAAATTTCCTCACTAATAATTTGTCCTTAAAATATAAAAAGGAGCAAGGATCTTAGGAACTGTCCTACTCTGGTGTTATCAATGGCAAAGTTGCTGCCTGGTCCTGGGAAGTAATTTACCCCCAAGATACCTAGTTCCTGATGTGAAACTAGAATGAAGACTTGAGTCACAGACCTGAGGATATTCAGTGCACCAAACTGACCTCACGGCAAGAGAGAACATTAAAAACGAAGGTGCCATGATAGTTCAAGAATATTGTGTGCTCCTGGGAAGATGTGTGATGACTTACGGCTACTATGTGTCCTCATTCACCTCCATTGAAGAAGCTTAAGAACCTGATTTAAAGGATGAACATCTAAATCTAAGTAGGAAACTAGAAAGTAGATTTACGTCTATCTTGCCCTAAAACCTAAACTGCATCCTAAACTGAAGATGACTAAGGGCTAAAGATTTAGCGCAATGTCACTGCACCGTCCTAAGTTCCAGCTCCAGTGCCAAAAAAAAGAGGGCCGGGATTTAGCTCGTGCTCAAGCGCAAAGTTCCCAGTTTGATCCCTGGTACAAACAACAACAACAAAAGATGGCTAAGGAGAATGAGGGCTGGATTCATTCCTCTTATGTTCATTCTAATACCCTCCCCCCACCAAGCCTCAGGTGGAGAAAAATCCCCTAATTCCACTAATGATCACTTAAGGGCAATTGGGCGATTTATAGCAATACAAAGAAGTTGCCTCCTGGAGGCGATTCGATCCCCATAATTAGACCTTCAAATGGGAATGAGCAACTTCTAAATTCACAAGATAGTAGGGTGCAACTTCATGTGACTTACTGTGTGTATCGCTTGGTAGCTGTTTTGAACCACAAAAGTTTTCTAATATAAGGCATCCTGCTAAACACCATCAAATTACTGTTTCCATGCTGCTCATTTTTAGGTCTGTTTATATTTAATTTCTCTGCTAGGTAGAAAAAAAAAGGAAAGACAAATATATTGACCTTGGGCAGGATTTTTAAAAATACTTTGATCCTCTAGTTGCATGCCCAGGGTAAGAAGGAAATAAGAGAGGCCAAGAAAAGATAAGTTCCAGGAAATGTACGTACAAAAAAGGTATAGTGGTTACCACCTCTTTTATTGGCAGTGGAATACTCCCTTCTGATGAAATCTAGAGGCTTAAAGGGGAACTGCTAATTTGAATTAGAAGTAGGGAGCCCACCAGCCTGTTTACCCAGCCTGCTTTGCCTCCCTCTGCTCCTTCTTTAATGACCCCACCCATCATTAGAAAAATGTTGGGAGGGCCCGGGGATTTAGCTCAGCAGTTCGGTGGCCTGCCTTGCAAGCGCAAGGACCTGAGTTCAATCCCCGGTACCAAAAAAAAAAAAAAAAAAGAAAAGAAAAATGTTGGGATTCTCAGAACACAGTTTAAAGCCGTTGATTTAGTACAATTCCACTTTGGCGGGGGGCATTATGCTGTGGATCAAACCCAGGGTCTCATACATACCAGGCAAGTACTCTACCACTAAGCTACAATCTTGGCCTCAATTCTACATTTTATAGATGGAGCCACCGACCCAAGGGAGGTGTAAATTACGTGAGATCACACAAAAGATTAGTAACAATGTCAGGACTGGAACAGGCATCTTGACCCTCAGCCTAGGGCGCTCTCCTGTATCAGACTGTTAATACAGATATTAAGGATGTATTGGGTCTTGAATGATCAGCAGGACTTGTGTATTCCAGGAATAATCAATGTAATCATCCATATGGAGGAAGGAGAAAAAACCAACAACCAACATTAAGTGAGCATTGCAAAGTTAATCACAGTTTTACCAAGTGTTCATAGAGGTGCAACGTCAGCAAGCAGAGATGCCTCGTCAGAATTCAAAGACTAGCTCTTCTGTTTTACATAGTTGAAATATAAACTAAAGGTAGTACATTGGTGGCCTAATGGTCAAATCTGTCCCACAAATATATACTCAGCTTGTATTCTGTATACCTATGTGATCTTAATCAAGTTACTAGATTTATGACTTGGTTTCCCCATCTGAAAAATGGGTTATTGGGAGAAAAAATATAAGCTACATCTGTAAATCTCTTGGAATACTTTTAGTTCCTATCACCATGGGTATTATTTTGTCTTCTTTTATTTTTAAACTATATTCCAACATTTAAATAAAATACAGACTCTTAACTGACAAACAGTTTGCTCATGATGGCCGATTGTAAATGAAGTTGATCAACTGAAGGCTCAGGCTCCTCTATAGAGCCTTCAAATCTTTTCGGTATATAGGCAGATCTCAGTGTCTTTACAGGGACATTGGCCCAGGATTTCTCAATTAACCCCAAACAGTAAAGGATGTTGTAATGTTCCTTCCATAACTCTTTAAGGGTTAAATCTGTATCTGAGACCATCTGGAAGCACAAGCAGCCAGTTTTGGATCATAACTCAAGACTTTGGTCATAAAACTAAAATTGTGGTCATAACCCAAGATGTTCATGTCAGGCTTATTGTAACTTGAGGGTCCACTGTAAGCTGGATGTGGTAATACACACCTGTAATCGTAGCACTTGGGAGGCTGAGGCAGGAGGTCACAAGTTCAAGGCCAGCCTGGGCTACATAACAAGTTTGTGTCAAGCCTGGGCTACAAAGCAAGACCCTGTATCAAAAATAATAATAATAGGGCTGGGGATTTAGCTCAGTGGTACCATGCCTACCTTTCAAGTGCAAGGTCCTGAGTTTGATTTCAAGAAAAAAAAAAAAAAAAAAAAAATTCAATACACCTTGAAGCCGGGTGCGGTGGCACACACCTGTGATCCTAGCACTTGAGAGGCTGAGGCAAGAGAATTGTGTGAGTTTGAGGCCAGCCTGGGCTACATTGTGAGTCTGAGGCCAACCTGAACTAAATAGCGAGATACTGTCTCAAAATAATAATAATAATAATAATAGTAATAATTTAATTAAATAGGATAATTCACCTACAAATCCATTTTACTGACTTCTTGAAAATAAATAAAATGGGCCCTGGGATTTAGCTCAGTGGTTCCACAACTGAGCTAATTCAGGGACCTGAATTCGATCCCTGGTACCAAAAAAATAATAATAATAAAATAAAATGAATACAATGGAGAATGTTTTGCAAGTATCAAGCTGATTCATTTTAATTTTCTTAGGTCATGTTCCATTATAGACTCAACTGAAGTGCAGCCCTGAGAGTTTTTTCCCTTCAAGAGAGAATAGGGCGGAGGATTTAGCTCAGTGGCCAGCTGCCTGCCTCACAAGCACAATGTCCGAGTTCAATCCCGAGAGAGAGAGCGAGAGAGAGATAGAGAGAGAGAGAGAGAGAGAATAGAGTAGGCTTAACAGAATGAAAAAGAAGTTGCCAATTTTCTCGGTTTCACTTTTAACCTGTGAGGTGCAGCAAATGGTAAGAATCTCACAGTTCTCCCACACTCCAGAAAAATGTACCGTACTTCTTTCTCTCTCTCTTTTTGTATGGAGATCAAACTCAGGACCTTGCGCTTGTGAGGCAGGTGCAGTGCCACTGAGCTAAATCCCCAGCCCAAGTACTTTTTTCATCTTAGGACAGCTAAGCCTTGAGGTTGTGACATAGTGAAGGGAAAGGCCAGCTCTTGTGATTAAAAAGTAGAGAGAAGAAGGAAGTAAGAAGTAAGAGAGGGATCACTTGAAAGACATGTGTCTTTGTCTTCCAGCTCTTCAAAACAGTAAGGATTCATAGTCTTCTGTTTGGGAGTAAGTAGTCTTTGGGAGTCTTTGGGAGCAAGTAGTAAGTCTTCTCCTATTTGGTAAGCAGTGATGACATCTTGACTACGCCCACACCACAGAACAGCCAACCATATCTGGATAAAAGAGATATCACAGTTGTTGAAAAAGAAAGGTGGGCTGTGGATTTAACTCAGTGGTTCAGTCGTCTGCCGCGCAAGGTCCCAAGTTCAATCCCCAGTACCACAAAAGAAAAAAATAAGAAAGAAGGTTCTTCACAGTGACTCTCAGCCAGGGGGTAAATCCAGGTTTTATGGCACTTAAAGTTTATGTGATGAGGGCAGAAGAATATTTTCTAAGAAGAGGAACCCAAAATTGTATTCAGAAAATTAAATCCAGAAGCTTGGAAAGAGCTCCATAAAGCGAATGGCCCTTAGCTCCTGTGTAATATAGAACATATCTAGAAGTTCCCACATAGCCTGCAGAAGAACAGAAAAAGTAGCCAAGAATAATGGCTGGTAAATATGGGGGAAGCAGCTCTGTAGGTTACTCTGGTCTGAAAACAAAAAGGAGTAACAGGCAAACCTCAGGAAGAGTTGTGGTTTGTCTCCAGGGTCAGAGCAAGCTCAGGGAGGCCAAGCTACAAAATGTGAACAGCAGATTGCTGAGCATCCTGGAAGAAATGGAACAGTACAGGGACCCCAAATGCATTCAAGGTCTCCAGCTACTTCAACCATAATGCCTCATAAACACACAGACACCATTTTAGGGACACTCACAGAGGTAGAACACAATTACAGGAAAGACTGCTTCTGTCCAAAAGAAGTTATTACTATTTTAATCATTAGATGGGAATATGTTTTAAAGCAAATCTGATATATTAGATAAATTCAGAGAATGTTAAGAAAATGAAACAGGGTGATAGGATGTAACTGCAATGAAGCTACTTTAGAGAATATGTTTCTGAGGAGATGACACTGGAGCTGAAACTTAAATGATGACCAAAAGCCAGCTGTACAAATGTCTGCGGCAAGGATAAAATCTCCTTGCAGAAACCTTTGAAGTCCTCAAGAACAGCTAGATATGCCAATGTTATCAGAAGCCAGGAAGAGAGAGGCAGAGGAAGAAGTCACAGAAGTAAGCAAAGACAAATTATGAAAGTCCTGCAGGCCATGGTAAGGGGTTTTTATTTCATTTTGTATCTGATGGAAAGCCTTTAGAGACCGAAAAAAAATTATATGTGAATCCTCTGGAGACCATGTGCAGAATAAGCCATAAGGCAACAAGGGTGGCATAAGAGGCTTTGAGGCAGTTCAGGTGAGAAATGGCAATGACTTAGTCTGGGACAAGGCATTGGCAGTGGGAATAATGAAAACTAGTTGAATTCATGATACATGTTTTAGGCCAGAGATTCATTGGTTCGGGCACCTGCCTTGCAAGTGCAAGGACTGGAGTTGGATATCTGGTACCAAAAAACAAAACCAAACTAAACAAAAAAAAACAAGACATATGCTCTGGAGGCGGTGTTAGCCTCCATCATTATGACAAAACTCAAGTGCAAGGACTGGAGTTGGATATCTGGTACCAAAAAACAAAACCAAACTAAACAAAAAAAACAAGACATATGCTCTGGAGGCGGTGTTAGCCTCCATCATTATGACAAAACATGTGAGAAAATCATCTTAAAGGAGGAAAGGTTTATTTTGGCTCAGATTCAGAGGTTTCAGTCCATGATCAGCTAAGTCCATTGCTTTAGGCCTATGGCAAGGCAGAAATTCCATGACAGAAGGTCATGGCAGAGGAGGGCTACTCGCTTCACGGCAGCCGGGAAGCAGAGTGGGGAGGCATGTGTTGGGAGGAGAGGCATGGTTTCCAGTTTCGTCCACTTGTGTTCTATCCATATCCCCAGTCTACTGGATAATACTACCCACATTCATGGGGAGTCTCCCACCTCAGTTTGCTGTCCCACAAGCCAGTTGTCTCTCCAAGCACCCTTATAAAAACACCCAAAAGTATACTTTACTAACTTCCTCAGCATTTCTCAATCCAATTAAGTTGACATTTAAAATTAGCCACCATTGATGTTTAACAAATAGTTTTGCTGCTAATAAATTGGATTCTGGGGTAGAAAAAAAAGAGAGATGATTTAAGGATGATTGATTCTTTGTTAGCCTTAACAATTAGGTTAATGATGTTGCCCGTTATTTGAAATGAAAAACAATAAATTTGAAGGAGTGAGCAGAGGAAGAAGCAAGAGTAAGGTAGAGTAATGTCTTGGACATGTTAAATTTAAGATGACCCAAGTGGAATGAACATTTGAGTCTAAAATTCCAGAGAGACAAAAGCAGTAGCAATAGAAATAGGGGAGTCAGGGGATAGATGTAGCTCAGTGGCACTGTGCCTGGGAAGTGCAAGGTCCTGAATTTGATCCCCAGTACCAGAAGGGAAAAAAAAAGAAATAAAGGAGTCATCAGTATAAGCCAAAAGATTGGATTGGATTATCTGCAGAGTATAAGATGAACTGACCCCTGAGCAATTTTAGATTTATAACTCAGTTAAACCAAGAGGATCAGTAAAGTAGCAGAAAAATCAGAAGTGTTTGTGGTCTGAAAGCTAAATAAATGTATTTCAAGAAATAGGATCAATTACCAGTTTGTCAGATGTCACTGATAGGACAGGTAAAATGAGGCCCAGGAGTTGACCAGAGAATTAGATCTCTGGTGATATAAAACCAAACCATTTCAGTGAATTGGTATGGGTAGAAACACAATGGAGGGCGGGGGATTTAGCTCAGTGGTTCCACCGCCTGCTTTGCAAGTGAAAGGTCCCGACTTCAATCCCCAGTACCAAAAAAAAAAAAAAAAAAAAAAAAAAAAAAAAATAAAAAAAAAAAAAAAAAAAAAAAAAAAAAAAAAAAGAAAGAAAGAAACACATTGGAATGTCCCAAAGAAAGAATAGAAGATAAAGCAATAGAGGCAGTGAATGTGGACAATTCTTTCAAAAGTTTTATTGTTAAAAAAAAAAAAGATCAGAAAAATAAAGTAGGAGTTGGCTCAAGAAAAACAAAAACAGAAATCAATAAGTCACATTAAAAATAGTAAAGCATCTCCAAATATAATATATTGGAAATTTCTAAGAGATAACATGGCCACAAGGACTTATCCCTCCAAGCTAACACAAATTGTAGATGAATCTGCTTATGTTCAGAAAAAACCAGGAAGCAGATGATGAGAATTGGTTGAAAAGAGGACATCATGCATCTTGGGGTCAAGCCAACTCTAGAAGCCAGTGCTTCATTCACCATTTAATCCCTGGAAAGTTCTTTCTTTAAGGTTGTCCTAAATAGTGGTTTCCTTCTGCTAGAGAAGATAAATACTGTTGTACCTCTTCTATGAACCTTTTTTTTCATGACTGGATGAAATAAAACTCAGTGCGAACGAGGACAATTTAAAGATGAGCACATTTAATGCTGATGAAGTCGATATTTGGGAATGTCAGAACATAGCCTGGCAAGTGTTATGGGCCAGCTGAACAATCATAAGATGTTTTTATTTCCTAAAATACTGACAATAACAGCAACACTGCTTTAAGTAGTACACAAATTCTTTTTCTTTTCTCCCCCCGCAACAAATCCTTTTTCAAAGGTAAAGTTTTTTTAAAGTTTTATATTTAAAAATAAGAATATGAATGCATGCATATTAATTTTTAAAATCTAGAAAGATATATAGGAAATGAACAGTAGTTATGGATTTGGAGCTAGGTGAAAGAAAATGGGGGAGGAATAGTCGTCATTTTCTACATTTTAAATTTGTGAACTATACAAATGTACTATTTTTAATTAATTAATTAATTTTTACTTTTTGTGATGCTGGGGACGGAACCCAGGGCTTCACACATGCTAGGAAACATTCTGCCGTGGTACCACACCCCCAGCCTTGTATTACTTTTTTTTTTTTTTTTTTTTTTTTTTTTTTT
>NW_022900935.1:12841399-12848502 GCF_012274545.1 Fukomys damarensis
TTTTTTTTTTTTTTTTTTTTTTTTTTTTTTTTTTTTTGAGACAGGGTCTCAATATGTAGTTCAGGCTGGCCTGGAACTCACAGTGATCCTCTGGCCTCAGGCTCCTGAGTGCTGAGATTACAGACATGTGCCACTGTGTCCAGCTGTGTTACTCTTTAAAAAATTAACTTATATTTAAAATTATCTCCTTCAAAATCCTGATTACAATAAGTAGTGCTAAAATAAATGAAAAATAATGAAGAATAATGAAATAATAAAGAAAAATCCAGCGTACATTAAACAATAAGATTGGAACAAGTGTTATTTAATATACTTTCTCTATGAGCAACTATTTATCACCTATGGGTCTTTCCACACACATTCATCTTGCCTGTTAGGTGGAGAGCATTTGTTCACATTATTTTGGAAAAGAAGCAGACTTACAGAAGTTAAATCACCAGCATAGGGCCACGTGGCTAACAAGAAGAGGAACCTGATAGATACTTATACTGATTGGCTTCAAGTCAGTCACACTGGGATAAAGTGAGGGTGGAGAAAAAACATAAAAAAGTGAAATAGTACGCAGGCAAAAATGTAAATGATTATAGGAGTTAATAAGGAACATAAATAAGCAGAACAAACCATGCACAATGTAAAACATTCAGCCACACTCATGCAGAGAGATTCTTCCTTGAAGGGCAGGCCTACCAAAGCTAGATCTTCAGACTGCTATGGCATATAGCAATCATGTAGTTCATGGTGGCAGAAAACAGCAAAAGCAACAAGAGAGCAAGGGAAGGCCTCTCAACAGTGACTTTCGGTCCCTTTTTGTTATGCAGATTCCTTAGTGAGGATAGCACTCTCACCCTCCATCCTAGTGCCTTTGAGCCTAGCATTGCATCATAAATTAATTCCAGAAAAAAAACTCCACCTATGACCACATGAGGGGGACATCAAGAAACAAGCCATAACAGTAATATTCCACGGTATGAGCACACCACATTTTATCAGCTCCTCGGTCAGTAGACGCTTGGGTCGCCCCACCTTTTGGCTGTTGTGAATAATGCTGCTACGAACATTGGCCTGCAAATGTCTTTTTTGAGATCCTGCTTTCAGCTGGACACAATAGCAGGCATCTGCTTCCAGGGGTTTTTGGGAGCAAGAAGCAGAAGGATCATTTGAGTGTAAAAGTTCAGGGACATCCTGGGCAAGATAGTGAGATCACACATCTCTAATGATATATATTTTTTTTAATTTTAAAAGATATAATCTAGCTATAGCTCTCCTATCTTCTCCATCTTCCAGCCTTAAAAAACCACTCAGGACCTTGCGCTTGTGAGGCAGGTGGCAGCACAACTGAGCTAAATTCCTGGCCTTCTTGTTGTTTTTTGTGGAATGTTTGAAATTATTTGACTTAATTAATAGTACTCAAAAACAGAGAAATTTGGGGCTAGGTGTATTGCTCAATGGTAGATCCCTTGCCTTGCATAAGGAAGGCCCTGGGTTTGATCTCTGGGTCTACTAAAAAAAAAAGATAGAGAGTATTTTTGTGGCCTTGAAGTAGAAAAACAAAGTTGAATCTTTCCCATTTCCTGATTTCAAAATTTACTGTAAAATTGCTGTTTGTGGTGACTCATGCCTGTAATCCCAGCACTAGGGAGGCTGAGGCAGAAGGATTCCCACAAGTTCGAGGCCCGATTGGCTACATAGTCAATTCAAGACCGGCCCAGACTACAAAGTGGAACCTTGTAAAAAAAATTACTATAAAATTATGGTAATCAAAACAGTAAGGTCTTGGGAAGAAGATATTGAATGAAAAGAACAGAGGATATAGAAAAAAGTCTTTACATATATGATTGAATGATTTTGACAAAGACCATCAATAGGAAGAGAACAGTCTTTTCAACAAATGCTACTGGGAAAACTAGATATTCAGAAAGAGAAGAATAAATTTGGACCCTTATACCATACACAAAAAACAACTCAAAATGGATGAATTATAAGAGCTAAAACTGTGAAATTGTCAGAATAAATATAAAAGCAAAAGCTTCGCAATCTTGGCTTTGGTAATAATTTCATAGATATGACACCAAAAGCACAGGTAACAATAGAAAAAAATGGATAAATTCAACTTTATCAAAATTAAGACTTGTATGTAGCCAAGCATTTGTGCAAGCCTGCAATCCCAGCATGGCGGGGTGGTGAGGCAGAAAGAAAGTTCAATTCCACCTAGGAATTTCAGGAGAGTCTATCTCAAAATTTAAAATAAGAAAAGGTAAGCTGGGAATGTAGCTCAGTGGTAGAGCACTCTTAGACTTAATTCCCAGTACAACAAAAAATAAAAATAAAACTTTTGTACATTGAAGAACACTATAATAAGACAGTGGTAAGTATGTGCACAAACTAACAGTGAAAAGGTAGATTGCAGAATGTGAGACAATATATTAGTAGAGGTCAAAAGACTGCAAAAAAAAAGAAAGGCTGCAAAAATAAGTAAATAAGATAAATAGATAAATAAACAATTAATAAAGGTGAAAAACAAACAAGGGCTGAGGATATAGTTCAGTGGTATAGCACTTGACTAGCATATGGGAGGCCTTGGGTTCAAGCCCAGTAGCACCCAAAGCAAAAACATGGAAATATAGGAAATTAGAAAATAACAAGTGTTGACAAAGATGTGGAGAAACTGGAAACACTGTGTATTGCTGGTAGGAATGTAAAGTGGTGTAGCCATCATGGAAAATGTTATAATTTTTCTAAACAACAACAGAGAGTATAATTTATATTGTTACTGTATAAGGCAGCATATCCACTTCTAGGTACGCACACCAAAAAACAAAAGTGAAGACGGGAACTTGAACAGATATTCGTACACCCATACTCAGAGCAGCATTATTCACACAGCCAAAAAATAGAAGCAATCCAGATATCTCTGATGAATGAATGGATAAACAAAACATGATGTATAATACAATACAGTATATTACATCAATATACAATACAATACATCATCCAGCCTTCAATAGAAAGGGAATTTTGACACATTGCCACATGGATTGAAAATATTGTGCTAAATGAAATAAGCTAACCCCTAAAGAACAAATATTTTATGTTTCCATCTTTTTGAAGTTCTTAAATTGGTCAATTTCATATAGATGAGGAGTAGAATGGTGTTTGCCAGGGCTGGGTAAATAAGGATTTAGTCTGTGAATGGGTACAATATTTCCATTACAGAAATAAAACTATTCCGGACTTAGTAGTGATGGTTGCATAAAAAAGATATGTATTTGGGCCAGGGATTTAGCTCAGTGGTGCTGCCACCTGCTTCGAAAGTTCAAGGTCCCAAGTTCGAGCCAGGTACCAAAACAAAAACAAAACAAAACCCCAGACATATATTTAATGTCACAGAACTGGATACTTAAGTGTGACAAAATGGAAAATTCTATTGTTTATATATGTAAATATATTTTACCAAAATAATGAAAATACAGGAAAATGAATGATTTTCCCATTTGAGACATGAAAAATAAAAATTTTTTTTTGAGACAAGGTCTCACTATGTAGCCCAGGCTGACTTTGACTTGTAGCAATTTTCCTGCCTCAGACTCCCAAGAGCTGGAATTACAGGCAAGTGCTACCACACTGTGGACTAAGAGATAAAAAATTTAAAGCCTGTGAAGACTAAAGGAATTTTACACAAGTAGAAATTAGGCATAATATTAAAATGGAAACTTTTTCTTTTTTTGGTAGCCGCGATTGAACTTGGGTCCTTGTGCTTACAAGGCAGGCAGCAGCACCACTGAGCTAAATCTCCACCCTTAAAATGAAAGCTTTTACAACCAATACCTATTATGTTCTTTCTACACCAGTGTTTGTCTAAGTAAAATTTAAAAAGAATGAAATGCATAATTCTAAAGAGTAATTTAAAGAATTTTGATAAATTTATGTACCTGTGTAACCAAGACCAGCTTAGGAAAAAACACATTTCCATGAACAGAGAGTACCCGTCATGTTCTTTTCTACTCCAACTGCATGCACTCTAGAACTGTCTTCTAATTTCCCATAGCACAGATTACATGTGACTGTTCCTTAACTTCATATGAATTGAATAATGCAAAATATTCCTTTTTTATGTCTGAATTCTTCGGCTCAACATAATGTTTTTGTTTTGTTTTGTTTTTTTCAGTCCTGGGGATCAAGCTGCTATATCCTTAAGCCCTTCACATAATGTTTTGTTTTGTTTTGTTTTTTTGGTGCCAGGGATTGAACTCAGCACCTTGTGCTTGCAAGGAAGGCGGCAACACCACTGAGCTACATATTTTTAATATTCATCTACATCGTAGGGTGGATCAGAAATTCATTCTTTTATTATTAAATATTTCATTTTGTGAATATGCCACAATTTGTTCATTTTTTTCTCTCACTGGTAGATATTTGGGTTGTTTATAGTTGCTAGCTGAATAAAATGGGCATGAGCATTTTGCACAAGTCTTTGTATAAGTTTTTTTTTGTACTGGGGATCGAACTTGGGACCTTGCACTTGTGAGGCAGGTGGCAGAACTTCTGAGCTAAATCCCTGGCCTTGTATGCACCATTTTTAATTTTGAGATTTTTTTTCATTTAAAGGAAATATCAATGCTACTAAATTCACAAATACACTAATTTAAATGCCCAATCCTATTTATCAAAAATATATATTACAAACATGCAAATATGTACTCTCTCCTCATGCCAGTGACTATTCAGATCATGATTTGGAAAGCCTGGGATTTGGTTCAGTGGCACCATGCCTGCCGTGCCAGAGAAAGGTCCTAAATTCAATGCCCAGTACAAAAAAAAAAAAAAGAGAGGGAAAGATACATGATTTGGAAATGAGGAAAACAGAGTCCTCTCAAACTGAAAGTCTGTAGGTGTTTTTTACAACTAACTTCGGCGAAATTCATACAACACAATGATCTTTACTTGTTAATTCACAAAGGAACACCTTCAAAACTTCATTTTGCTAAAGTTTCTATATTAAAAAAAACCTGAAAAATATAAATGTTGCAAAGTTAAAAATTTTTTCATTGGAACTTCCACTACAGTTTACACAGGACAATATACCTATTACAAGGAAAAGAAAGAGCACACTACCACAGATAAAAGACCTCAGGAATGTACATATAATTGATATTACTTTGCATTAATCAAAGACTGCACCTTGTGCAAACTATAGCTCATAGTCCACAACAACAAGGATGTCTTGGTTAAGATGCAGTTAACTCTTCTAACTATAGATCAGAGGTCCTTCCGTGGCACATTTTTATAGTTCCGAATGCACTTGAAATGATTATTTCAAAGTAACCTGCAGATGTCCTGATAACTCCATCTTTCTCCTACTTGCAAAGAACTGTAGTTCTTTTCTGCTATTTAAAAAACCCTTTGCTAGGCAGGGGATTTGGCTCAGTGATTCCACCTCCTGCCTCGCAAGCACAAGGGCCCGAGTTCAATCCCCGGTACCAAAACAAAACAAACGCTTTGCTGAGCAAGGCATGGTGGTACATCTCAGCACTTAGGAGGCTGAGGAAGGAGGATTGCTGTGAGTTCAAGGCTAGCCTGGGCTACATAGTGAGTTCAAGGCCAGCCTAAAATATATAGCAAGGTCCTGTGTCAAAAAACAAAAAACAAACCAAAGCCAAAAAAAAACCCCAAAACAAAACAAAACTTCCACTACCACATTCACTACTTCCACCACCAGATCCACAACCACCACTATAGTGACTACGTCATTGTCTTCCACCAAAACGAACCCCTTTGTGGGCTCATTATTTGATTGCTATTTCCACTACAATTTCCAAAATCATAGTTCCCACCTTATCTTCCATGTCCTGATTCACTGCCACCATAGCCTCCTCTGCTGGTATGACCAGGACCGTGGTAACAATTGCCACTATCACCTCCAGATTCATTACATCTGCTGTAGCCTCCAGAACCACCTCTGCTCCCACCATCTCCACTACCACAGGCTCCTCTTCATCCAAAGTTCCTTCTCTGGCCTAACCTACTTCCACCACCTCCAAAGGTTTCTCTGCAATGCATAAGGTTGCCAGATCCACCAGCACAACCTTGGGTTGATCCAGCACACCGTGTCTCTTGTTTAGAAAGGGCCTTTTCCATAGTTATCCCCATTAAAATGTGTTATTTCTGAGTTGGGGGGTGAAGGATGCATACCTGTAATCCCACCTCTCTGGGGAAGTGAGGCAGAAGGACCACAAGTTGGTGCCTAGCCTGAGAAATTTAGCAATTTAGCAAGAACCTGTCTCAAAATTTTAAAAAGTCTGGGGATATAGCTCAGTGGGAAATCCCTGGGTTATATCCCCAGTATGGGGTGGGGTTACTTCTGAACAACAGTTTAATCAACTGTATTATGACCATCAACAGTTACAGCAGCAGCCAAGCATGGTGACACACACTTGTAATTCTGGCTACTCTGCAAATGAGAAAGGAGGAACCTAAGTCTGAGGTCAGCCTGGACAGTTTAGTAAGACCCTGTCTCAAAAATGTTGGGTGGCTCCCGTGCTTTACAGACTCCTCTCTAAAAACAACTCTCTTTTGTTTCACTCTTCTTGCATCAGCCCTGAGTATCCACCCCATATCCTGCAGCCACCTGTTCAAGACAAGAAAAAAGTCATAAAACCAAAACTTCCGAAACATTTTCTTTGGTGGTCTCTCCTAGGAAACCACACTAACTGTGCTTACTCATTTGTCTCCTAAACTATCATCTGTAGTTTCAAAACTCAGAGCATCAATCAACAACTTCCTCAACTGCTCCAGTTCCTTTGGATCAAGGCTCTCCTCCCCACCCCCAGGCACCAACAGCCTCAGGCTGGAAGCTCTGGGTTTGGTTTTACCTCCATCTGGAGATTGGGTCCTCACAGCCAACTGGAGTTCAATGTGAGACCAAGGGAGACCTGTGTATTTATTTGTCTTCTCATATGACTTGTTTCAACCAATGGAACAATAGGACATTTGATACAAACTGTCTTGGAAAATTGCATAACTCTAGGAGGCTGGGGCAGGAGGATCACAAATTTGAGCTGAGCCTGGGCAATTTAGTAAGACCATGCCTCAAAAAAAAAAAAAAA
>NW_022900935.1:12848566-12883070 GCF_012274545.1 Fukomys damarensis
AAAAAGAGAAAAAAAAAAAAAAAAAGGGGGCTGGGGATTTAGCTCAGTCGTTCCACCGCCTGTCTGGCAAGCGCAAGGACCCAAGTTCAATCCCTGATACCAAAAGAAAAAAAGAAAAGAGAAGGAAGGAAGGAAGGGGAGAAAGAAGAAAAATTGCTTAAGCATTTTCTTATTCTCTCTTGTTAAATCTTTGTCACTTCCATGAGGGCAAACACAGGTAGTTGGCATGAAGATGAGAGAGATTAAGAGGAGTGGAGCCAAGCCACTCCATGTGAGAATATTCTTTTTCTTTTTTTTTTTTTTTTTTGCACTGGGGATCGAACTCAGTTCCTTGCGCTTGCAAGGCAGTTTTTATTTGAAAAGAGGTCTCACTCCTTAGTTCAGACTGGCACCACCATGCCCAGCTAGGTGAGACCAACCCAGCAGCCATTCAGGGATTCAGGAAGTAGTCCAAGTCCAGATGAGAGTAACAGAGTTTAGCCCAGAATTGCCCAGGTGACTCATAGATTTATGACAAATAATAATGGCGACTCCTGTACTGAATTGTGAGCTGCTTGTGTAGCAGCATTAGTATGACAATAAACAGTTTATGCACACCTTTAATCAGTTTCTTATTGTTACATAATAAAATACCAGAAACTTGGTGGATGAAAGAATGCATTTTTTTTTTTTTTGAGACAGGGTCTCACTGTGTAGTTGAGGCTGACCTGGGACTCACTATTTAGCCCAGGCTGGTTTTGAACTCACAGCGATCCTCCTACCTCAGCATCCTGAGTGCTGGGATTACAGGCATGCACCACCATGCCTGGCTGCAGTTTTTTAGTACTGAGGATTTAATCTAGGAGCACTATACCACTGAGATGGGTCCCCAGTGTTTTTATTTTTAATTTTAAGACAGGATCTCCCTAAGTTTTCCAGGCTGGTTTTGAATTTATGATTCTCTTCCCTCAACTCCCCCAATAGCCTGGAATACAGATAAACACCACTGCACCCAGAAAAAAAATTATCTTATAGTTTCTATGATTTAGAAGTCCAGCCATGGGTAATCTGGGTCTTACCAGGATGAAATCAAGGGGTCAACCAGATCTGTAATCTCATTTTAGATATACAGTCCTCTTCCAAGTTTTCTGGTCACTGGCAAAATTCTTTTTTTTTTTTTTTTTTTTTTTTTTTTTTTTTTTTGGTTTTTTGAGACAGGGTCTCACTATGTAGTTGAGACTGTGAGACTGACCTAGAACTTACTATGTAGCCCAGGCTGGTTTGAACTCACAGCAATCCTCCTGCCTCAGCCTCCCGAGTGCTGGGATTACACCCAGCCTCAATTTTTTTCATAGTTGTAGGGCTGAGGCTCTTAGCAGCCCCCAGCATATGACTTTCTATACAACATGACAGTTTGTTTCTTCAAAGCTAACAGGTATCTCTGGCACTTCTAATCTCTCTGGCTTCTGTCTGTTTCTGACCTCTACTAAAAAAGCCAGCTTATTAGGTCAGGCCCACACAAAATAATTTCCCTCTTGATAGTTTAAAGCCATTTAATTAGGGTTTTGCACATCTCCAAAAATCCTTCCACTTTTCTCATTTGAGATAACTTAATCACAAAATTATATCTCATCATAGTTAAAGGTCCCATTCATAATCAGGAGGGGGATTTTACAGGATGTATATACTAGGACATAGAAATCCTGGGGACAATTTTGGAATTTTGCTTAGTACAATATTTGAACCTAAGGTGTGGAAACAATTTTTAGAGATAAATATATAGAGCGTGAAAAATAAATTTACAAATACAGATCAGTGATGGAGAACCTTTTAGAGACTGAGTGCCCAAACTGCAATCTCAAATCCACTTATTTATCCAAAGTGCCAAATAAACCTAAATGCTGAGGTTTTAGTTTAGAAAAAACAACTCATGCACTTGACTCACCTGCTGACTGAGAGGACATGCCACAAGTTTACCACTGGTATAGATCATGTAACACACCACATTACCTTTCAGATAAGCTACCTGAAAGTTAATACTATTTATCTGTAAAATTAATTTAATAAGGTTTATTAAGCTGGCCAAAACAAAAAAAGACTTGATTGCGGGGTGATTGGTGGAGAAGAGGGCCATTCTTTGAAAGGTGCCTTCTTTTTTTGATCAAATTTTACCCTTTACTCAACCTTTTAAGGTTTTGTGGTTAACTTGCACTTAAATTACACTTAAAAAAAATATATATATAGATATATATATATCTATATATATATATTTTGGTACCGGGGATCAAACTCAGGCCTTTGCTCTTGCGAGGCACGCGGCAGAACCATTGAGCCAAATCCCCAGCCCTCTAAAAGCTAATTTTATGACACAGAAAAGCTCTTGAGCAAAAAGTAAAGGCTAATATGAAAGTATTTGAAAAAGAAAATGACATCCACACATAATTGATGAGAAAGTCATAAAGATACTATCTCTTCATTTCTTTCACTTGGTATTATTTGTTTGTGTGAAACAAAACATGGTCTGTTCATCCAAACAGAGCGCAGTTCAGCTGTGTTCATGATATGCTCCCACTAAAAATCTGTAGCACCAAGTGAAGTGCTAAGTCTTGGCTTAAAATCTTAGTTTTGAAAAAAATCCTATAGCATATTTTTTCAGTATGTATTTAAGTGAAAAAGTCATATGGGGGAAAAATGAGTCACTGACTAAAAGGTGACATAATTTTTCAAGAGCCATTACGGCAGGGCTGTTCTGGTATAGGACACTTCCCCAGCACATGTGAGAACTGGGTTCAATCCCCAGCACTGCAGAAGAAAAATAAAAAACTACTAGCAAGGCTGTGAGGGGAAAAAGTGAAACCTTTTATATTGTTAGTGGGAGTGTAAACTAGTGCAAATATTATGGCAATCACTATGGAGATTCTTCAAAAAATGAAAACTAGACATTCCATTTGATCCAGATATTCCTTTTCTAGGTATCTTCCCCAAAGAGTTAATGACATCATATCACAGTGATACCTTCATACACATGTTTATAGCAGCACCATTCATAATTGCTTAATATTGGGAACAGCCTATATGCTCATCAACAGGATGAAAAAAGAAATGTGGTATGTATACATAATGGAATATTACCCTGCCAAAAAGAACAATAAACAAGTCATTTGTTTAAAAAAATGGGTGCACCTTGTGAGCATAATTTAATAAATCAGACACACAAGCTTAAATATTACACAGTTTCTTGTATGAGAAACCCAAAATATAAATAAAGAGCAAAATAGAAGATAGGTATTAGAGCTATCTCTATTGGAAACAGATCAATTGCCCATCAATTGGAGACTGGATAAAGAAGATGTGGTTTTTCTATAAGATGGAATACTACTCAACCATAAAGAATGAGAAATTAGTGGCTGGGCGTGGTGGCGCATGCCGGTAATCCCAGCACTCGGGAGGCTGAGGCAGGAGGATCAGTGTGAGTTCAAGACCAGCCTGGGCTACATAGTGAGTTCCAGGTCAGTCTCAACTACACAGTGAGACCCTGTCTCAAACAACAACAACAACAACAACAACAACAAAGAATGAGAAATTAAGGGCCAGGGATTTAGCTCAGTGGTTCCAGCACCTGCCTCACAAGCACAAGGCCCAAGTTCAACCTCTGGTAGAAAAAAAAATTATATATATATATATATTGAGAAATTAGGGTCATTCATCAGAAAGTGGATGCATATTGAGATGATACTCAAGTGAAATAAATAAGTCACACATGTAAATACTGAATAGTTTCTCTGGTGTGAAAAACTAAAAGTGTAAATAAGATCCAAATGATATAATTGACAATGTGAAATAGGAAGAAAAGGGCTAAAGGTGTAGGGAAAGTGGGAATGGTAGGGGAAAGGAAATAAGGGAAAAGAAAAAAAAAAAGAAAAGAGAAAACAAAAAAATGGAAATAAAGTTTTTGTAAATAGGGAAGGGAGGAGGGGGTGAAGAGATGGCAGGGTAAGGGGCAAAAGTGAGAACCAAGACCTGTCATGTAAAAGTACAAGATCCTAATGATGAATGTAACTGTACTGTATACCTAAAATGTACCAATAAAACAATTCAAGAAAAAAAATAGGTATTAGGAAGAAGGGAGGTTAATTTTCAAGTGGGAAGGGGATCAGGACATGGAGGGAAGGCGAGGGAGGGAAGCGAAAAGGGATGAGAAAAAGAATTGAGATCTGGGGCTGGTGATTTAGCTCAGTGTTTCCACTGCCTGCTTCACAAGTGCAAGGTCCCAAGTTTGATCCTTAGTACAAAAAAAAAAGAATTGAGATCCGTTGCATACATGTACCAACTCTCCAGAATGAATGTAATTATTATGTAATACAAACAGGTACTTATAAAAAATAAAACTAAAAATAGGCATTATGGCAAAAAGTCATTAACTAAGCATATTTAGGTAAATTTATTCTTCCCTCCTTAATTCTAGCTCTAAAATTCTTACCGTTGATTTACTGAACCAACATGTCCCATGTCCAATCAATATGGCACCCCAGCTGCCATTTACTAAGCTGTCGTGTGTGTCTGCTAAAGTTTTAGATGCATCATCTAATTTAAACCTTAAACACATACCTGTAATCCCAGCACTTGGGAGGCTCAGGCAGGAGTTCACCAGTTCAAGGCCAGCCTGGACTACATAGCGAGTTCAAGTCCAGTTTGAACTACAGAGTGAGACCCTCTGTCTCAAAAACAAAACAAAACAAAATAAAAATAATAATTTAAACCTTATTACTAGACACTGAGGATGAAATTAAGATTTAGAAAAGTGAAGTAAATTTGCCCAATGGCATTTAGCTAGGACTTCAAAGACTTGGGATTTGAACCCAAGTTTGTTCAAATCCAGAGCCTGTCCTCTCAGCTTCTGCAGGTTTCAAACCAGCTTGGTATAGCATTTGGTGGCTCACACCTGTAATTCCAGCACTCGGGAGGCTGAGGCAGGAGAATCACTGTGAGTTCGAGACCAGCCTGGGCTTTATAGTGAGTTCCAGGTCAGTCTCAACTACACAGTGAAACCCTGTCTCAAAACAAACAAAACAACAAAAAACCAGCTTGATATATAGAAGCACCACCATTGTCAGAGTACAAAACCAGCTTCCATGTAAGTCTAGTTTCTGCTGTTTAAAAGTTGCTTAGTTTTATACGTTTCTTAAGACATATAAAAGCTTCTTCCGAAGCTCTAAAATGGCTATAGAAATTCCTAGCGCATATGGTTGCTTTGTTTGTTTTGTAGGAATCAAAGCGACAATGTTTATGAAAATATATGTAACAGCATTTGATGAATTATTGGTGCATTCACCATAAATGATAGGAGAATGTGAGCCCGTGACTTATAACTTCTCTTCCCCGTCCCGCCATGATATATAAACCTTCTCTCAGTGTTTCTTTTAGGGTTGTGGCACCATCAGCCAATCTGTCTAAAATTCAATCGACTTTAATTTTTCTCTTTTCTTCCTTTGATCCCATTGTCCACACCTTCAAAACCAAATTAGTTATCAAAACCAGTCAATTCTGCCTTTGTAATGTCTATCGTATCAGACTCCTGCAGCGCATTTCACTGCCTCTGCCACAGCTAACACCTTTATCAACTGTCCCCAGAACCGTTTTCCCTTAATTATTTAAATAAAAAAATTAATAATGTTACATACACCTGATGTGAGAGTTTTATTTTCTTTTTCATGAGTTGGGGATGGAACCCAGAGCCTTGCGCACAGTAAGCTTGTATCACTGCGTGATACCCCCAGACACTCGGTATGAAAATTTTAAAAGTTTACAAAACTTATACCGTGAAATGTAAATGTCCTTTCCATTACCGTCTTCCAGCCATGTAGTTGCGTATCACACAGGCAGCCACTTTCCAGTAACTCGGTGAAACCGTACCATTACCTCCCAGACCATCCTCTAAGGATGCTTCCAGCTTTTTGCCAACATTCCAACATTCCTTTATTACTTAGTATATTTTCTGCTACTCTACCAGAATAAAACAGACTAGGCAACTTATAAATAATATTAGTTTATCTAGCAAACCATTCTTAAGGCCAAGAAGTCCAAGAGTATAAAGGCAGCATCCAGTGAGAGCTTTCACGCTGGGTCATCATGTGGCGGAAGGGTAAGCAGGCACCTGTGCAACGGGAAAACCCAACACACTCACCTTCTTTATCAGAAGCCCCAAGAACCCACCCCCATTCCTCCAGCATGATTCTCTTCACTGGTGCAGAGCCTTCAGTAACTAATTACCTCACAGAAGCCCCACCCCACCTCGATACTGTTACAATGGCAGTTAAGTCTCAACATGAGTTTTCAGGGCGCTGTTCAAGCCATACATAGCACTATATATGTAACTTTGAATGAATGTGCATGTATTTGCAGAATGGATGCATGTGCTTAGACATAGGATCCAGGTGTGTTGCCCGGGCTGATCCCAAACTCCTGGGCTCAAGTCATCCTCCTGCTTCAGCCTGCCAAGTAGCTGAGACCATGAGTGTGCTCAGATTATGTAATATAAATGTATGGGTCAACTTTTTAAATGTTAATAGATACTAATGTTTTTGTTGTTTTTTGTTCATTTGTTTGTTTTTCTGTACCTGGGATTGAACTCAGGACCTTGAGCTTGCGAGGCAGGCAATTGGCACCACTGAGCTAAATCCCTGGCCTGATACTAATGTTTTGTACAGGTCTGCACATCCACTAGCTGTGTATGGAAGTAACTGTTTCTCTGCTTCTTTACCAACAAAAGCTAGAGATATATTTGTATTCTATTTTATTTATTTTATAATGCTGAGACTTGAACCCAGACCTTCATGCTCTGGATGTTGTATCCTTGAACAATTTTGCCATGTATTGGTGATGTAGAAAATATTGGTTCAGGACTGGGGACACAGCTCAGCAGTAAAGTGCTTGCCTATCACGTGCAATGTTCTGAGTCCAATCATTAGCATCACACATGTCTTAGTTATTTTTCTGGTCACTGAGACACAACACTCAACACCCACAAAGTTAAAGAAGGAAAGGTTTATTTCATCTCACAGTTTGTAGAGGTTTCAGTCCATAGTTGACTGACTCCAAGTCAGGGCAGCATGGCAGAGGGGCATCAGAAAGGAGAAACAGCCCAAGGCAGGCAGTAAACAGTGAGCCTTCCTTTTCTTTTTTTTATTCCATTGAGGCCACAAGCCAATTGGTCGGAGCCATTCACACACAGGTAGGCCTTTCCATTATCCACACCCACAACTATGCTAAACCAATCAGTGGACAAATCTAGTTACCATCTTCACAATCCAAAAATCACACACCCACGATCCAGCCACCTCCCTAAAGCCCCACCTAGGAGTACATGAGGCTTTTGCGGAACATCTAGATATAAACCATAACAACAGAAAGGAAGGAAGAGAGGGCAGAAGGGTAAGAGAGAGGAAAGAAAGGGAGGAGGGGCCGGGATTTAGCTCAGTGGTTCCGTCGCCTGCCTTGCAAGCACAAGGACCCAAGTTGGATCCTTGGTACCAAAAAAAAAAAAAAAGGAAATAAATTTCATTCATTAATGTCACAACCCCATCATAAAAGTCTTCACTGCTGCAAAGCTGTCAACCTTATGATGGCAAATACAAGTTTTCCAAAATTCTAATTTCACGTGAAAGCCTAGGTTTTGTTAGTGGCAACAAATACAGTCAGTTGTTTTCTTTGAAGTAACAGTTTCACTTTCATTCAACTTTGAAAAAAAAATTTCTGCCAATTACCCAAGTCTTATAACTGTTGTTTGTCAGTCATTCTTTCAATCACAAGTGGTGTTCTATGAACAAAAGCAGCTAGATGTGTTTCTAGAACTAGATTCAATTCCACAAGGACATTTCCTCATTTCCTTGAAAGAATCCTGATACTCAGATATGCAGAAGTGCTGTATCCCTACATCCTTTAGTCACACAGAATACGAAAAGAGGGGGAGAGTTCAGATTTAACAAAATTAAAATGAATAATTTTAGCACTTCGTTGGGAACAATGTTTATTATGACGAGGTGACAGAAAAGGGCACAATGAGAACAGAATCATTATGGGAGCACTGTGTTTGGGTCAGCAGATTAACCCAACGCTGATTTGCAGGATCAGTGCAAACACCAACACAGCTCAAAAGGCAAAAACGGTAGAGCTGCTGTGGAAAACAGTATGACGGTTCCTTAAAAAACTAAAACTAAGAACTGTGTGCAGCTAGCTACTCAGGAGGCTGAGGCAGAAGGATCATCGAAGACCAGGAGTTTGTGACCAAATCAGGAAATACAGCAAGACTCCATTTCTGAAATAAAAAAATAAATTGGAATACTAGCCAAGTGTGGTGTGTATGCCTGTAATGGCAGCATTCTGGTGGGCTGAAGCAGGAGGATCTAAAGTTTGAGCCCAGCCTGAGCAACTCAGCAAGACCCTGTATCAAAAATTTTGAAAGGTTGGGGATATATATTGGTATGAAGGCACCCGGTATCATTAAAAGAAAGAAAAGAAAAGGAAAGGAAAAAAAAGGACCATGTGATTCAGCAAATGAGTTGAAAGCAGGATCTCAGAGAGATCTGCACACCCGTGCTCATAGCAGCATTACTCACAATAGCTAAGAAGTGGAGGGCCGGGGATTTAGCTCAGTGGTTCTGCCACCTGCCTTGCAAGAACAAGATCCCAAGTTCGATGCCTGGTATCAAAAAAAAAAAAAAAAAAAAAAAAAACAGCAAAAGAGTTGAAAACAGGATCTCAGAGAGATCTGCACACCCGTGCTCATAGCAGCATTACTCACAATAGCTAAGAAGTGGAGGGCCGGGGATTTAGCTCAGTGGTTCTCCCTGAAAAAAAAAAAAAAAAAAAAAAAAAAAAAGAACTGGAAGCACCCTAACGTACATCCATAGATGAATGGATAAATAAAATGTGATATGTACATAAAAACAGAAGCAAATTCTGACACATGCTACAGCATTAACAAAACTTGACATTATGCTACATGAAATAAATCATTCATGAAAAGACAAATACTATAAAGCAGTCAAGCTTGTAGAAAGAGGAAATAGGATTGTGGTGGCCTGGAGCTTGAAGAAGAGGGAAATAAGGTGTTGTTTAATTACTGTAGATTTTCAGCTTTGCAAGATAAAAAAATTCTAGAGATCGATTGCAAAACAATGTGAATATAGTTAATATTATTGGATTGCACATTTGAACATGTATAAAGAGTCAGGGCACAGTGGCACTTACCTGTAATTCTAGCTGTTCAGGATTCTGAGGCAGGAAGATCGCAAGTTCTAGCTCAGCTGGGAACTTAGAAGATTCTGTCTCAAAATAAAAATGGCTAGGAATGTAGCTCCGTGATAAAACACTCCTGGCTTCAATCCTGACTATCACCAAAACGAAGGAACAGTGAAACCAGGCATGGTGATACACACTTACAAACTTGGCAAGTCAGGGCTGATGCAGGAGGATCACAAGTTTAAGGCCAGCCTGGATGATTTAGAGAGATGCTGCCTACTAAAAGGGATGAAGACGTATATAGCTCAGTGGTAGAGAGTTGCCTAGCAGGTACAAGGCCCAGCATTTCAATGCCAGCACCACCAAAAAAGACCTCAGCATAATGGAACAGTGATCATTAATCATGATATGTCAATTCCACAATAAAGTTTTTATTTTATTTTATTTATTTATTGGTACCGGGGATCGAACTTGGGTCCTCATGCTTGCAAGGCAGGCTGCGGCACCGCTGAGCTAAATCCGCAGCCCCTCACAATAAATTTTTTAAAAGGCAAAAGATTTATTCAATCTAGAGAGAAACCAGAGTATCCAATAAATCTTTTAAATGTCCAGCAGAGCCAGGGATTTGGCTCAGTGGTTCTGCCACCTGCTTTGTAAGTACAAAGACCAGAGTTCAATCCCTGGTACCAAAAAAAAAAAAAAAAAAGCCCAGCAGATCAGTAAAGCATAGTTCTGGGTATGTGTGTTAGTCACTTTCCCATCTCTGAGACAATATACCCAACAGCCATAGCTTAAATAGGAGGAAAAGTTTTATTGGGCTCCAGGTTCAGGGCGTCCATTCATTCTATGGTCAGCTGACTCCAGGCAGAAACAGAATGGCAGAGGGGCATGGTGGAGAGAAACACGCTCAACCCATGGCAATCAGGAATCAGAGAGTGAAAGGAGGAGCCAAGGAGGGAGCCAGGTCCTGCCCCCTCTGGACCTCATCTCCCAATCAGGCTCCACCTCTTAAGAGCACATTCAGCTGGGAATTCATCAGTGGATGAGCACATAAGGGCATCGTGATCCAGTCACCTTCCAAAGGCCCCACCTCTGAACACATGAGACTTTTGGGGCACATTCTAGATCTAAATCATGACAGTGTGTCATATGTAGGCCAGCACATTGAGGGAAGAAGACCTGCTTCCCATGTAGGTGGCATCAACCAACAGACTTGGAGCCTGGACAGAATAAAAAGGGAAAAAAGGAAGTATCCTCCTTTTAGAACTATTCCACACTGGGTCTAATGGTGAATACCTGTAATCCTGGGAGGCTGAGGCAGGAAGATCACTGTGAGTTCTGTGATCGGGCCAGCCTGGGCTACATACTGAGTTCAAGACCAGCCTGAGGTATATAGTGAGACCCTGTCTCAAACAAATGAGCAAAAAAACAAAAACAAAAACCAACAACAACAAAAAAAAAATGGGCCAGAGATTTAGCTCAGTGATGCCACTGCCTGCCTCGCAAGCACAAGGTCCCGAGTTCCATCCCTGGTACTGCCCCCCTCCAAAAAAAAAAAGAGGAATCTCATGGACTCTTCAGAATCCATGGACCACAACTTGAGAACTAAACCATGTATTGGCATATAATTCTTGTACTCATTTATGATTATGTCCCTACTAACTTTATTTATTTTATTTGGTACCAGGAATCAAACTCAGGTCCTTGCTCTTACAAGGCAGGTGGCAGAACCACTGAGCTAAATCCCCGGCCCTCCCTACTAACTGTAGAAATAAATTCTTACTCCTACAGCATGGATTCTGAAACCACATATAATCTGGCCTCATTTCCCCTCTCTGCCTCTATCCTTTTCTTTTTTTTTTTTTTTTTTTTTTTTTTTTTTTTTGGTATAGGGGATGGAACTCAGGTCCTTTGCCTCTATCTTTTTTTTAATATATCAACCACACAGAGAAATTTGCTGATCCCCAATCACAAAACGCACTTTCAAATTTCTGTGATTTGAACAAAGAAGGAAATCCTTTTGTATTCTATTAAAAATCCTACTCATCCTTTCCTAGTGCAGATATCTATACCCCATGAAGTCAAGGCAATTCTCTTTTGCTTTTTTTTTTTTTTTGGTACGGGGGGGATCGAACTTCAGCCCTTGTGCTTGCAAGACAGGCAGCAGAACCACTGAGCTAAATCCCCAGCCCCAGGGCAATTCTCTTTTCTGTAGGATCTCTAGGCATTGTGCTTGTCCCTGCCTCTCCACTTATTTCATATTCGGGCATCGGTGTCCTAGTCTTGTCACTGTATTGTGAAATACCCCATGGCAACCTGTTTCCTTCACTGCTTCCTTAGCACAGTACATTAGGTGAACGTAGGCAAGCCAGCTGCTTTGTTGTTTTCAGCTTCCTCTCCTGTAGAGGAAGGATAATGACAACTATCTTGTAAGGTCATGTCTGTGTCTAGCATAGCACCAATAAATGAGAAGACTCTGTCTTCCTTCAGTATGTTTTTGTTTGTTTTACAATGCTGGGAATCAAACAGGCCTCACACACGCCAAGCTACCACTCTACCACTGAGCCATGTCCCCAGACTCCTCCTTTATATGTTGAATGAACAGATGGGTGTACATATTTGAAAAGAGAAGCATTGTAAAGTTTGCAACGGATTTAGAGAAACATTTGTGATCCTGACAGTGGTTATTAATAAGCAATACTGGGATTGTGACATCCTAACAGGCGTTGGAAAACCTGGAACAATTTTGTTTCGAGAGAAATCTAGTCCTCTCTCCGTGATCCTCTGACTTTCTTCATTTAGATTTTGTGTTAAGAAACTTTTGATTGTAACTGCAAGTTTGACAAAATCTACAAGATATTCAAAATTAAATGGGTGCCATTTAAAATATCTCCCCCAAATTCTTACCCTAGGAATATGCAAGACTGGAAAATTCTAAAATTCAAGTTCCAAAGTCTTTAAAACTAAAAATAAATAAATAAAGTAAATGGAAGGCATTAACATATATACCAGGATCTTATCAGATTTAATGGTTTTAAGAATTAGGATGACCTGGGTACAGTGGCACATGTCTATAATCCCAGTATTTGGGAGTCTGAGGCACAAGGATCTCGTGTTCTAGGGCCAGCCTAGGCTACATAGCATGACCCTATCTTAAAAAAGAAAAAAAGAAAGAAAAGTTTAAGGAAATCAAGCCATATTTTAAGTACTTTTATGTTGAGAAATCTATGTACAGAAGTGGATAGAGAAAGAATGGCTGTATACCAATTATCCATGATGAATATAATCATTATGTACTGCCAATAAATACTAATAAAAATTAATATTAAAAAAGAAGAGAGAGGAATGTTTAATAGGTACAGTTGGATGAGAGGAATAACTTAGTATTCAAAAGCACAGTGGGATAATTAGTTGACAATAATTAATTGTGCATTTTTTCTCATTTATTTTTTGTATAAAGGTTTTTCTTTCTTTCTTTTTTTTTTTTCTTTTGGTACTGGGGATTAAACTCAGGACCTTGCGCTTGCATGGCAGGTGCAGTGCAGCTGAGCTAAATCCCCAGCCCTCATTTATTTTTTGTTTTATACCGAGAATTGAATTCAGGGCTGTCCACTGAGCTACATTTTCTATCTATCTATCTATCTATCTATCTATCTATCTATCTATCTATCTATTGTTGTTTTGTTTTGTTTTATTTTTGGTACGGGGGATCGAACTCAGGTCCTTGTGCTTTTGAGGCAGGGTGGAACCACTGAGCTAAATCCCCAGCAATCTATCATTTTGAAGCACAGTCTCATTAAATCACTAAATTACCCAGGATGGCCTCAAACTTGTGATACTCCTGCCTCAGCTTCCCAAGTAGCTGAGAATGTAGGATATGCCACCACATGGGGAAGAAACCAGGATTTTGAACTGAGAAATTTGTCTGGTCAAATAAGAAGCCTGGACAAGGAATTCTAATCTGTCTCTGCTACTGCCCAGCTACATGGTTTTAAACACATCTCTTCTTTTCTTTGGTTTGACTAAAAGATTCTGAGCACATCTCTTCCTTTCTCTGGTGTCAGTTTTGGTATCTCTAAAACAAGATGCTTGGACTGGATCAGTACTTCTTAACATTTTTACTACCCATGCCTTGAACACCGTGTTTTTAGTTACTAAATAAGTTGCATTTACTAAAAAATTGTTTATTGTCGTTCTCTCTGTTACTAAAATGACACTGAGTGAGACTTCTGAGTAACCAGAGATATACACCTTGCAAACTAACTGAATTAATAGAGTCAAGCCAAAAAAACTCCATCTTCAGGCTTGCATAACCTGGTTGTAGTGAATATATGTACCACGCCAATTGGCCCCTTTGCTCCTTGCAGGTTCCTCAGAGTGAATGGGTTGGGATAACTGTCTCAGCGCCTGTATCCATTTCCTCTATCTATACCCCACCAGTATCAGAATTTCTTCAGTCAAGACTGTTTCCCAGCCAGGTGTGGTGGTGCACACCTGTAATCCCAGCACTCAGGAGGCTGAGGCAGGAGGATAACCACAAGTTTGAGGCCAGCCTGGGCTACATAGTGAATTCAAGGCCAACCTGATCTACATAGTGAAACCCTGTCTCAAAAAGCAAACAACAAAGACTGTTTCCCAGCTATTATGACTTGTGTCGAGACGTCCCCCCAAAGCTTCATGCAGTCATAGGTGAGGCTTTTTTAGAGGTGGCTGAATCTAGAGTGTGCCATTGATTCATGGTGCAATGCTAGGATTAAGGGTGCTAGGATTGGGCTGGGGATTTAGCTCAGTGGCTCCACTGCCTGCCTCACAAGTGCAAGGTCCTGAGTTCAATTCCTGATTAAAAAAAAAAAAAGAGTGCTAGGATTAAGGATGGGTGATTACTAAATCAGTCTACTGATTAGTTTGGCACCATTCTAATCCCGGTGGCCTGGATATAACATGAGGGGCAGAAAGAGGCTTGTCTTTTCCCTTGACTGCTTGTTTTGCTACCTTCTTCCTGCCATGAACTGTTCTGCTCTGCAATGCTTGTCTGCCATGCCACCCTGTTTGGAACCAGCTGATTGTGGGCTGAAACCTCTACAAACTGTGGGCTAAGGAAACCTTTCCCCCTTTCACTTTGGCCATCAGGTATTTTGTCTCAGCGACGAGAGAAAAGTAACTAAGACACCAGCTAACTCAGGCAAACCACTGGCCTTGAGCACACTTGCAGAAGTTAGCCTATGGCAAAAGCCACTGAAACAAAGATCAGTAACATGCTTTGTTAGGTGAGAAAGAGGGAAAGAGGATTTACTGTGAAGTTCACGAAGCTTGGGTTCAAGACCCCTGATTTGCAGGAGCTTCTGTGAGAGGTAAAAGTTGCTGGGAGTAACAAAATATGGGGCCCCACAAAATCGGGATCCACTCCATATGTAGATTTGCATCCCTTTCCAGCAAGATGAGAAGTAGACATCTGGTTTATCTACTGACAGCAGAGAGGAAATAGTTCTCCTACCACTCTATCTTTGACCAGCATAGCCGGGCAGACACACTCTAGTCCTGTAACGTGCTAATACACATCTGTAGATCCAGATTATTGTAGCTACCTCTCTGGGGAGACTCAGAGTCTAGGTGAGTGAGTGATCATTCAGTTTCTCCAAGCTAATTTCTTCTTGACAGTCACTGTCAAGTCTTCCACTTCCTAGTTTTTTTGGCTTGCCTTCTAATACATTTCAAAAGTAATGTGTTTGCTTTTCCCATTCCTGGCACATTTGAAAGTATGCGATAAATAATTGTTAAATGAATAACTTAGAAGAATGAATTCTAGCTTTTCTAGTTCCCAGACTCTGACAAGAGTGCTAATGAGCTATAAAAATTACCAAAATATGGGCTTTCACAGGAAGGAGGGCAACAGTTTCTTGTTCATTCACTAAACTCATAGTTTGCAAGTTAGTGGGCTTTAGAGAGTCGGATTTAGAATGCAGATTCGTGCACCGTCTTCCTTCCTTGAAAGTCAGATTCAGCAGTCTGGGAAGAGATTCAGTAGGCTCCTTTTCTGGGGAGAGGGGTAAGTGCTGAGGGGTCAAACTAAGGGCTTCTTGCATGTAGGCAAGTGCTGTAACCACTGAGCAACAACCCCAGCCCTGTGAAAGCCACGTTTTAATTAAGAGCCCCTGATGACTCTGCTGTTGGCTACTTATAAGAATCACAGCAAAAGGGACCAAGTTTGTTTGAGGATAGAATTTATTCTTCCATTGCAACCACATTTTAATTTTAGTCCACCATCTGTCTAGGGGTAGGTTCCAGAGAAGGTGTGGCCCCTTGACATTGTGGCAGTCCCTAATTTCTTTTCTTCAGGCAGATATAGCTGCAATGGTGGAAATAATACAGAATTGGAAAATTAAACCTGGATTCATATTGTTAGATCTCACTGAGCCTCAGTTTATCTGTAAAATGAGAATAATATTAGCCACTCATAATTTAAGGATTAAATATACCACTTGTGTGAAAGTATTGTGCACAATGCCTATTACTGTTCAGTTCAGTTTTGTTTTGACCTCATACTTTCTCCTGAATGATGTCGAAGATGAAAACGTTTCCCCAAGGAGCCAGGCATGGTGGCGCACGCCTGTAATACCAGCACTCAGGAGGCTGAGGCAGGAGGATCACCATGAGTTGGAGGCCAGCCAAGGCTGCATATTAAGTTCAAGGCCATGGGCCAGGGATTTAGTTCAGTGGTTCCACTGCCTGCCTTGAAAACGCAAGGACCCAAGTTCGATCCCCAGTACCCCGCGCCCCCCATAAAAGTTCAGGGCCAGCATGAACTATATAACAAGACTCTGTCTCAAAACCAAAAGAAGTTTCCCTAAGAACTATAAGACACTTGAAATTCTCCCATTTAGACATTCCTTTCTTAAATTTCAGTCTTTAGTCCATATTAAAATGTAAATGGTCCTGGCTGGGCATGGTGATGCACACCTGTAACAGTAGCACTTAGGAGGCTGAGGCAAGAGAATTGCTGTGAGTTCCAGGCCTGGCTACATAGTGAATACAAGGCCAGTCTGAACTACATAGTGAGGACCCTGTTTTATTTATTTATTTATTTTTGAGACAGGGTCTCACTATGTAGTTGAGATTGACCTGGAACTCACTATGTACTTGAACTAAGGACTTGAACTGACAGCAAAACTCCTGCCTTAGCCTCCCAAGTGCTGGGATTACAGGCATGTGCCACCACCCCAGCTAATGAGACCCTGTTTTAAAAAACACCCATAGGGCCAGGGATTTAGCTCAGTGGTTGTGTAGACTTCCTTGCAAGCGCAAGGTCCTGATTTTGATCCCTGGTGCAAGAAAGAAAGAAAGCAAGAAAGCAAGCCATAAATGAGTGAATGAATGAATGAATATAAGTGGTCCTGAAATTAACGAGATGACTCATTGTTATTTATATCCTGGTGAAATATGCCTCATAAATTGCTTAGACAAAGCAAAGGTAGGAAGAAGATTATAGGTGCTATTATGGGAAAGGAAGGAGGGGAACACCATCTTTCATTCTTTCATATACTGTACATTGAACCCAGGGCCTTCTCAGTAAGCTATATTCTTAGCCATTTTTTTTTCAATTTATGTAAGTCTCTTAAATTGCCCAGACTGGGTTCAAATTTATATCCTCCTGCCTTAGCCTCCCAGAACGCAGAGATTATAGGCATGTACCACCACACCCAGCTTCTAGTTTTTTCTCTATGTTAATGTTTATACCAATTTTCTGGACATTGTGTTTGTTGCTGGAGATACAAGGATGAGCTGGACAGATAAGCTCCTGGAGCTTACACTGTAAGAGGATTTAGTAGTTCATTTTCTGGTGCTATAACAAAATACCTGAAGCTAGTTACTTTATAAAGAAAAGAGGTTTATAGTCATACCTCTGTTCAAGAACAATTTGGTTCATGAACAGAAGTATTCACCAAAATTTTTCTTCTGTTTGTGAACTCCACATTGAGTGACAAACATGAACATGGCATCTTCCCCAGAATTGTGGGATCAATTAAGGTTGTGAACTGAGATACCACTGTATTTAGCTCACACTTCTGACAATTCAAGAGCATGGTGTCAGCATCTGCTCAGCTATGGAGAGGGCTTTCTGGACACATCACAACACAACAGATGACATTACAATGGCAGCAACATGGGTAGATGGAACTCTGTGATGAGACAGAAAGGCAGAGACATTCAGAGGCCATATTTGCTTTTTATAACAACCCATTCTCATGGAAACTAACTGGGGTTTCAGGAGAACTATATTATTCCTACTTGAGTTTGGTACCCCCAATAACCTAGGGATCTCCCACTAGACCCAAGCCTTTTTTTGTATTTTAAAATTGTTCGACAGGGTCCTGCTAAGTCACTACATTGCCCGAGCTGGGCTCTCATTTTCAATCCTCCTGCCTTAGTCTCTCAGAGGGATCGGAATCCAGACACACACCACCGTCTCTAGCTTAGGTCCCTACTTCGCAAAGTGTACACCACCCCTAACACTGCCACCCTGGGGACCAAGCTTCCAGTACGTGAACACCGGGTAAAAAAAACCGTATGCTGTCTTAGTTACTTTTCTTGTAGCTGAGACAAAATATCCAGCACCCAAAGTGAAAGGAGGAAAGGTTTATTTAGCTCACAGTTTTTAGAGGTTTAAGTTCAGAGTTGGCTGGCTGCAAGGCAGGGTGGCATGGCATAAGGGCATTGCATAGGAGAAATATTTCAGGCAAGGCAGTGAGGTAGCAAAAAAGCAGCATCAGCAAACAAGTGACCAGCAACAAGCAGCCACCCTTTTCCTCTCCCTTATATTTTATCCAGGCTACCGGCCTGTCACACCCCTAATCCTAGCATCGCATTGTGAACCAATGCCAGCGTCTCATGCTTGATCCCAGCATCACACACCCTACATTCAGCCACCTCTGAAAAGCCCCTCCTATGACTGCCTTAGGGGGTCCTATAGATATGAGGCATAGCACCAACCATACTATGGGGTAACAGACAAAAAGTACTCAACCAATGAATAAAATGATAAATTAGATAAGTGCCTTGGAAACACAAATATTATTAACTTCTCTACATACTTACAGTAAGTTCCTCTTCCTGCCAAGAAAGTTCTTTCCTCTTTCTAACAGTTGGCACTTAGCCTCAGGAAAAGCAAATACAAAAGAAAAAAGGGAGAAGGCAATGAAACTGCCCCAGCAGCTTTTAATACACTTGTATCTTATTCTCTCCATTTTATCTCTACTTGTATTCTGTTTTCTCCATTTTGTCTTCACTGTTCTGTTTCTTTTTCTTTCTTTTTTTTTTGAGTGCTGAGGATTGAGCCCAAGATCTCAAGCTTGCTAGGCAAGCATCATACCACTAGCTAAATCTCCAGCCTGTCTATGCCTTTTTTAGTGGAAAATTCTCGTAACCTTTCAATCATGTCCTTGCTGCTGCTCATATGAAGCCTAGAAGTTACAAAGAATTCAGTGAAGGCAAGGCCTGAAGTAAGACCTGGACTGGCTCCAAGGGGACACCAGTGACCTTTTCAAAGTACAACTGCAGGGCTGGGGATTTAGCTCAGCAGTGCAGTGCCTTCCTGGCAATTGTGAGGTCCTGAGTTCGATCCCTGGTACCAAAAAACAAAACCAAACAACAATAACAACAATAAAACAAAAACAAAATACAACTGCAGTTACATAGTTGGGATAGGAGCTACATTTCAAGGTGCTGAAATTCATCTTTAGTCCTCTGTAATTAGGCCCCTCTAACTGTTGTAACTCTCAGATGAGTCGGTCGTTGGTCTATTTTTTTTTTTAACTGTACTGGGCCACATCCCCAGCCTTCCCCCCCCGCGTTTTGTTTTTTTGGAGACAAGTTTTATAATTTTTTGAAGTCCTCTGGCTGGGCTTGAATTTGCAGTTCTCCTGCCTACACCCCAGAATGTGGGGATTACAGGCATGTGCCACCACATCTGGCTAACTTTTAAAGGTTTGCTCTTCCTCTTTCTTAACTCTACAATCTCATTTCCATGAGTTGAAATCTCTTAGAAGTTGAGCTGTTATAGTTACACCAAAGAAGTTTTGACCAGAGAGCTTAATTTCTCCTATTTCAGGTGGCCAAGTAAAAGAACAGAACAGGTTGGAGCAGGTCTGAGTAGAATGGGAATGGTGACGTGTAAGCATGAACTGCTAAAGATTTCTTCTATAAGTTCTAGCTGCTCTCCTTATATTGGAGTTCACATCTTCTAGTGAAATAACAGCATATATTTCTATAGTATGTCTCATATCCTACGTGCTCTTTTATGTGTGGTAAACACTCATTTAATTTAATCTTCCTGATGCTAAAGGTAAATACTATATTATTATCATCCCCGTGCTGTGTATTGAGGAAAATGGAGCCAAGAGAGGTCAACAAAGCTCTTAAAAGTAGTTAATGGCAAGCCCAGGATGCCCGTGTAGATGATCTGGCTCTGAAGTCAATGTGGTGGTGGAGATAGAAATCAGAGCCTTGCTTATGCCCCTATGCACTGCTATATTGCCTTTCAAGAGTGACTTTATTTCTATTTCTGAAAGATTTTTGGTTTTGTTGTTTTATTTTATGAAAGAGAAACTGGCCAGGTGTGGTGGCACACACCTGTAATCTCAGCCTTTGGCAGGCTGACGCAGGAGGGTCAATGCAAGTTTGAGGCCATCCTGGGCTACAAAATGAGTTCAAGTCCAGCCTGAACTACATAGTGAGACCCGGCCTTAAAAAAACAAAAAAGAGAGAAACTGATTTCAAATAATGCATGGCATTGAGAATTTTGAGAGGACAGAAAAATGAGGCATAAGGCAATTTTGTCATGGAGTTGGATATAGCCATCACAGGAAGAGAGGTTGGAGGTACTAATGTTTTAGAATTAAGAGTTTTTGAGCTTTTTCAGAATCAAGGGTTTCAGAGTTATGAGATAAATTTCTGGGGGAAAAAAGTTAACTACGGTTAGAAAAGGCATTCTCGACTGATGAGGCAACAGGGCAAGGCAGTGAGGAGGGAAAGAGGCAGGGACAGGGTGGATGAGTAGAGATGGTGACCCAAAGGGGCTGGCCATGGGCACAGATTTCGTTCAGTTTTAGGATATGCTGCTCAGAGTTTTAGGCTTTCAACCCCTCTTAGAGGCATGTCTTGTGTGACTGTTTGCATCTTTTCCTACCAAATAACGGAGGCCAACTGTGGAAAAAAGAAGGAGCAGGCTGTTGGACTGGGCTCAGATTGCTGGCTGCTTCACAAGCATCAGATTCTTACTCCCTGGAGGGCTCTGAAGAGGCAGCAGGCACGTGGTTCCTGGTCTAAATTCAGCAAGCAGAAGAAGGCAATGGGGGAGGGAAGGCAGGTGGGGAAGGCAGGGCTGCACCGACTGCGGGGAGGTACTGGCAGCCTCTGGATCTGGCTTACAGCACTGTACGAGGGAGATCTTCCCCTTTACCCTCTCATCATCTTTCACCCTCTGTCTAATCAGATCTGTGTTTGTCTAGAATCCAGTCTTTGCTGTCAGACTCAGCCCTGGTTTTCAGCCATCCCCTAGGCCTGATGAACCCTGAGTCCTGTTTCCAGACTTGGTCTGCTTGGGGTGACTCACAAAGAAGGCCCAGGGGAGGGGGAGGCTGAGCTTTCCAGGATCTGTGAGTGTGTGCTAAGAGGGCTGGGGAGAAATGCTGCTGCTGCTGAGGTGTGGGCTTGGAGCCAGGCCTTCCTGAGGCCTCCCACCCTGGACTCACCCTCTCAAGTGTCCCTGAAATTAACCCTAGGAAGATTTTTATTCAATCATGATGGCAGAGAGGGCTTACTTAATCCCAGTAATAACATTTTTTCTTCAGCTAACATAGCCACTGCTTTAGCCAAAGACACCATAGTACTTTATAGTTACCTCCTATATTCTTACTGCGTGAGAATTTTATAGATGAAGGAAACTCTGATTCCAGACTTGCTTTTTATTTTGTTAGCTTATTGATATAAGCTCCCAGAGAGGGAAGGGAATTTATCTACTAAGCACCTAAAATTGTCCATGTCCCGGGACTCTATCCTTTCCTCTTTTAACCTATTTATCCTTTGTAATGAGGAAGTTACTGTCACCCTGTTTTTAGGTGAGGAAACTTAAACTCTAAATGAAGTAACATACTAGGGTTACACAGTTATTATGGAGAGGTTGTGATTCAAATCCAGCCTTACAAAGATTCTACAATGCATAATTTTTTCAACATACTTTGCTTGCAGTGGAACACACCTCTAATCTCAGCACTCTGGGAAGCTAAGGCATGGGAATCACAAGTTGGAGGCAACCTGGGCAACTTAGCAACTTAGTGAGGCCCTGTCTCAAAATAAAAAGTAAAAAAGGATTAAGGATGTAGCTCAGTGTGAAGGCTCTGGGTTCAATTCACAGTAACACACACACACACACACACACACACACACGTGCACAAAGGAAAAAAGTCATCAAATGTCTAAGATAGGAATTCACAGGCTGAATTCAAAGTTGAAGGACGTGATCCCTACCTTCAAAGAGTTCACAACCTCGTAGAGGATGTACAAGTCAGTAGACAATGGAAATATAATGTAGAGTAATAAGTACAATGACATACTGAGGACATTTAGGAGACTTGAGTACCAGCAGAGTCCATGGAAATAGCCATTAATGAAACCGTGTCCACCACATCCCTGGTCATGTGGAACACAGAGGTCTAGAAGAGTAACAGCGGACACTGTGGGTGGGCACTACACTTACCGTGCATTATCACACCGAGTCTTCACAACCTTGACCTTGAATTGAGCTTTGAAAAGGATCTCCAGGCATGGTGCCTCCTTTGCTGTCGTCCCCCAAGTAGGATGACATTCATAGAGCCACAGGCACATTACACAGCGATAATAAGAGCCTTCAAGTGTTACTAAGCCTGGAGCCAAGGCCCAGGCCTTATTCTGGGCCTGACTGAGGGGAAACAGGGGAAACAGGCAAACCCAGTGTCCAGTGTCCAGTCTGCCTTTCCCTACAGGTCAGCAGCACAGGAAACTTCATCCCTTTTACCCCTTTTGTGCTCAGAAAGATATTGAATGTCAGTCTTGCTTGCCCCCCAAAAGCCCCTGTGGTGCACAGAATATATGCCAAGAACAACCAGCCTTGATGATCTTGCCTGCTACGCCCAGGCTTTCCAGATTACTCCCTTGTGTCTTTGGGGAAACGTTAGTCAGGCTGCACCTCCACTGTGTCCTTCCATGCTAAAGCCAGCAAGGTTATTTTCAAACTTGATCCTGTGTGACCAGCATCACTGCTTAAGTACCCTCAGTTAGAGTCCCCAGAACTTGGATGTCACAAAGATAACAATAACCAGCTTTAACTGAGAATTTAATAGCTCCTGTGTTAGGTTAGGTTATGTAGTCCTCCAGCTGACAAAGGAAATCTTGTTACTCTTATCATTTAATAAATGAAGAAAATAAATCTCAGAGAGTTTCAGAAACTCACCTAGGGACAAATGGCCAGAGACAGAGCTAGGATGGAATCTGAGTATGTTTCATTCCGCGTTTTCCTGTGAGAATGAAACTAGCAAATAGCATTTAATGGATGAGATATTTTCAGTCTGCCCTCAATATGATCTGTGGATCTGCAGCTGGGCTGGCTTGAGGCACTCAACCCCCTTAAAATGAATGTGTTTGTTTGTTTGTTTGGTATGGGGATCAAACTCTGGGCCATGCACTTGTGAGGCAGGTAGCAGCACCACTGAGCTAAATCCCCAGTCCAGTTTGTTTGTTTTAGTACCGGGGATCAAAATTAGGACCTTGTGCTTTCAAGGTGGCAGGGGAAGCACTGAGCTAAATCCCTGGCCCCGTTTGGTTTTCTGAGACAAAGTCTCCCTGTGTAGTTCAGGCTGGCCTCGAACTCACAATGATCCTCCTGCCTCAGCCTCCCAAGTGTTGGGATTACAGGCGTGCACCACCATACCTGGCTGTTTAAAAGGAATTAACTGGTACTAGCAAAATATGACTCAGGCGAGTTGAAACTTGGTTATGACAGGGGCCTAATTAATGAGATAACTTAAATTTTTGTCCTTTTGTAGGACATAAAAAGTGATTTTAGGTTAAAAATAATTTATTTTAAATTAACATGTTTAAAGGCAACATTATATAGTTAGGTTTATATATTTCAATAAAGTATTGTATAGGGCTGGGATTTAGCTCAGTGGCATTACACCTGCCCCACAGGCACAAGGTCCTGTGCTAAATCTCCAGTACAAAAAAAAGTATTGTTAAATTTAGAAATCTTCAATAATACTTGAAATATAAATAATATTTTACATTTCTTCATGTAAGTAGTGATACGTATTATTTAATTTAAGTTAATTTAATAGTGTAAGAAAAATATTATTTGTCCAACTAGGTACAGTGGCAAATAACTGCACTCCCAGCACTCTGGGTAGCTGAAGCAGGAACATTGCAATTTAAAGACACTATCTAAACAAACAAAGTCTGGAGATGTAGCAGAGTGCTCTGAGTTCAATTCCCAGTGCCTCAAGAAAATTCTTAAATTGATATTTGGTGTCCTTACATTTTGTTTATGAATTCTGGCATTATATTTTTAAAAATTAGCTATTTCTAATTAGTGGACATAGCTTTTGTTTCTAAGAGATAACATTGGGGGGGTACCGGGGATCAAACTTGGGTAAGAGAATGTTTTTTGAGCTACATTCGTATTCATTTTTCAGATGACACTTGTAAATAAAGGTAATCTTTACTTCCCTTAAACTGAAGAAAGAAACCAATTATATATAGTTGTTCTTATGGGCAGAATAACTTAGTGTTACATGGATATAAACCGGGTACAAATCCTGTTGCTACCTCTTAATAACTGTTTCTCTCTGGGTGACTTATTCTCTCATTATTTCAATTTCATTATTTTCATGGGGAAGGGGTGAAATAAGAAAAAACAGTTATGTGCCAGGAGTATGGTGGCATACACCTGTAATCCCAGCACTCAGGAGTTTGAGGCCAGCATGAACTACATAGTAGAACCCTGAATCAAAAAAGCAAAAAAGAGCTGGGGATGTAGCTTAGTGGCACTGTGCCTGCATGGCAAGCGCTAGGTCCTGAGTTTGACTCCTGATACCAAAGGAAAAAAAATTAAAGAAAAGAAACCAATTATGTATGGTGTGAAAATTACATGAGCTAACAAAAAAGAAAAAGAAAATTGAGTTAATCCATGTAAAATCCACTTTAGAAAGTCTGTAAATTACTAGAGAATTAGAGAGAAAACCAGAAGTCACCCAACCTTACTAACTGAATGGACTTGGCTATTCCCAATGGTGCTTTCTACAAATTAGAAAAGCGGGTCTATTCTCAAAATGTTCATCTACCAGTCAGAAAATTGTGAGGAGCAGCAGTTTGGAACTACACTGGGACATCAGGCAAAAACCAAGACTGTCCTGAGCAAGACAGGACATTTGGTCACCATGCCTTTGGAGGTCAGTGTAGCTTCTTTTCTTTTCTTTCTTTTTTTGTATTGGGGATTGAACTCGGGACCTTGCGCTTGCGAAGCAGGTGGCTGAACCACTGAGTTAAATCCCAGGCCCGAGTGCAGGATATTTTCAATTCAAGGCTGTTACTGATCATGTTGAGAAGACAGATTTGTACTTAAATATTTTTCCCTATTTAGAATTTGGCTGGATTCCAGCACCTACCAGGCACAGAGATGTTATATGTTGAATAATGAATGAATGGGGGGGGGCAGAAAAAGGAGGGGGGAAGTGGGGACAGAGAGAGAAAAAAAGAGAGAGTGATTTAGCAAAGTATATGTTAAATTATTTTCTAAAAGAATTACGTGAGTAGTGGCTATTTCAATTTGTATTCACTTAGATGAAAAATGATATCTCAAGTTAGTAAGGATGAATATTATCCCTATATTTGTTCATATGTTTTGACTATTGCTGGGCATGGTAGCACATGCCTGTAATCCAAGCACTCGGGAGGCTGAGGCAGAAGAATAGCCATTAGTTTGAAGCCAGCCTGGGCTACATAGTGAGTTCAAGTCCAGCCTGAACTATTATAGCAAGACCCTGTCTCAAAAACAAAAACATATGTTTTGACTATTGGGGTCTTATGAACCTGTATAAATTCTTCATGTAGTAAAGACATTAACCGCTTATAATTTTTTTCTTACAACTGCATTTTCAGTTTGATTTTTATTTCTATTATTCTCTTGTTATTTTAATCTTCATGTAGGGAAATTTATTGATATTTTGTTTTGTAATTTGTTCTACATATTAAATCTTAGAGGGCTGGAGATTTAGCTCAGTAGCACTGTGCCACAACTGACTCACAAGTACAAGGTCCTGAGTTAGATCCCTGGTATTAAAAAAAAAATCTTAGAGATTCCTATTCCTGACAATAATCTGGTAGTCATTTCTATTTTTCTTGCTTTCATTCTGGATTTCTTTTTTGAATATGTGTATTTCTTTGATTCACCTGGAATTAGTTTATTTATAAATTAAGTATTCTAATATTATTTGTTGAACATTTCTTTCCCTTCTTATTGATTTCTGATGTTCTTTTATGGTGAAAATTCATATACAAAGGATCTGTCTCTGAGCTCTTCCTCCATTCGGTAATGCTTTATACTGTGGCTTTTTTGACCTTTAAAATCAACTCAAAATTTAGGAGCAGCCGAAGAGTGGTAAATGCCTTCTAGACAAAACTACTGTATGGAAAAAACCTGGAAAGACATTTAGCTCACTGTGGGGGTAAGATGTGATAGTAATTGAATCACTAATATATTGGGATCATCACAGGCTAAGGAAGACCTTTCTGCCTAATCCCGATAAGGAAATACAGAAAGAGAAAAATAAATGTCCTATAAACACAGCATGTTATCCCTAAAGGGAAGCGGTAATAGAGTGAGATATTGCTATTAATCCAGTGTGTTTGCTATTAAGAGAGGCGATCTAGATACTGATTAAATGTGCTAGAAGAATTTACCCGGGCATTAAACCGAACCCTTCAGAAAGGTTATTTGCTTGGATGTTCAGCAACAATGGAGGAATGGAGCATGGGCAGTTAGCTGCATTTAAAGGGGATGGAGGAAGTGGCACGGCCACTGAGACACCTAGTGGTGAGGATCTTCACTGCACCGCAGAGTTTGCCAACTGGGCCCAATCAAGAACCACTTCCTCCAAGGCTGGAGTAGGTGGATGAATTTTGGGAGTCTAGATGCCCTCCCTCCGTCTTTTCTTTTCTGTCCCCAAACAAAATAATTTCAGGTCTCTATTGAATGATACAGCCTCAGAACCAAGTGCTGAGAGACCCAGAAAACAAAGAGCCTCTGCAAAATAGGAAGAGAGAACTATGAAGCTAATTTAGCACACACTGACCGAGACAGTTTGTCAAGCCCTGGGGTACAGTTGAAGATGTAAATTTAGGCAGTTCAATTAATATTTATTAGGAAGTAGCAGTGTGTTTCATCATGCATGTCACCTTTATCCCTTACCCTTCTAGGCCTCATAAGAACTCAAACCAGAAGATAATTATAACTTTCATTTGTTGTAATTATAGTGTTTGAATTGTAAGTTCACCCACATCCAAAGGACTACAAGGTGAAGATTGCTCTACATGCCATTCAGCCGTGATAATTTACCCACATTTGAACTACAGTTATGAATAATATCTGGAATCAATCATTTATATCTTCAGTGACTCAGAAAAGGAAAGATTAATGGATTCAATCATGTATTCCTTCAAATATATATTGAGTATCTTAGCGCTGGGCTATGGGGATTTGGTGGTTAAAAGAGAATCTCTGTGATTGCTTTCATGATCTTACAGTTTTGAGTGTACAAGTTAGTGAGTCTCTACAATAAAGTGGGGTGAGTGTTCTAAGAAGCTAAGTACAGCATGCTAATCAAATGAAGCCATTGGTCCTCAGGGTCACTAGAGGCCTCCAGAAAAGTGTAAGTATGAGTCAAGTTCTGAAAGATAGATAATAAGAAGTAACAACATAAACCGGGGAGACAGTGGCCAGGGAGAGATATTTCAGGTGAGAGTGTAGTGTAGTGAGCGTGTAGTAAGAAGGCAGTCAATGTGATTTGATTATGGCAAACAATGCAAGAAGGATAGGAGAGGCTGAAGAGGAAGGTTAAGAGGAAGAGGTTGTAGGGCTGGGGATTTAGCTTAGTGGTTCTTGTTTCTGCCTTGCAAGTGCAAGGGCCAGAGTTCTATCCCCGATAACAACAACAACAACAACAACAAACAGTAGGAGGCTGTGGTACTTGAGAGGTTGTATTTTCTCTCAACCTCTCAAGGACCCTCAGAAGACAGAGAAGTTTATGTAGACCTTCTTTTTTAAAAAGAGGTGGGGCTCTCATTGTGTTGCCCAGGCTGGCCTTGAATTCCTGAGTTTAAGTGATCCTCCTGCCTCAGCCTGCCAACTAGATGGGGCTACAGGTACACACCATCACCACTACGTGCCCAGCCAATATGGAGTTTAAAAGTGGCGTGTGGAAGCACCAGATTTGTTTTGTGAAATGATGGTTTTGGTTGCTCCTGGAAAATAAAAAGAGAGGAGTTGTGATGATCAGTTTGAAAACTTTTGCAGAAGTCTAGGTAAGAGACTGCCACTAAATTAGTTTGGATGATAGAGGTGGTGGTTTTTTCACCTGTAAAATGAGAAAAACAATATCATCCTCAGAGTTATAATAAGAATTCAATATTAAGTACTTGTTATACTGTCTGGTATAAAATAAATGATCAATTTTGGCTATTGTTATGATCTTGGCTATTATTTGAGGGAAGATTTTCTTTTCTTGCATTGCTGGGGAATGAACTCAGGGTGTTACTCACGCTCATTAAGTGCTCTACCACTGTGTAGTATCCCCAAGCCCTAGAAATTTCTTATCATATATATACGTATATATATATATATGTGTATATATATATACATACACACATATATATATACGTATATATATGTATATATAATATGTACTATATATACATATATACTATATATTATATTAAAATATATGAAATATATATTATATATTATATAAATAAATAAATATTTTTTTGGTATGGGGAATTGAACTTGGGATCTTGCACTTGCGAGGCAGGCGGCGGTACCACTGAGCTAAATCCCTGGCCCAATTTCTTATCATATGAAAAAAACTAACCTCTTGGTACACACAGGAAAGCTTTTAATAGGGTGAGTGAGGGTGGGGTTTTATCCTGGAAGTTTATTCATTACTTGAATCTTTTATAGTTAACACATGAATAATGTACTACTTGTGTAATCTTTAAAAATTAACAGCTGTGGGCCAGTTGTGGTGGTGCACGCCTGTAATCCCAGTACTCCAGAGGCTGAGGTAGGAAGATTGCCCTGAGTTCGAGGCCAGCCTGGACTACACAGTGAGTTCAAGGCCAGCCTGAACTATATAGCAAGACCCTATCTCATAAAAACCAAAATAAATTAAAAATTAATAGCTGACCAGGCACAGTGGTGCTTCTACAATTCCAGCTGCTCTGGAAGCCGAGGCAGGAAGATGGTGAGTTCAAGGCCAGCCCAGGGGACTTAGCAAAACCTCATCACAGAAAAAAAAAATTAATAGTTGAACCTAACTATCCACACAGAGAACGAAAGAGGAGGAAGCAGAGTGGCAAAAGCTAGAAATTTCGTCAACGGGGTCTGGCTTCCAATCCCAGATCATTTACTACCTGTGTAAGGCTGGGCAAAGCCCCAGTTTTTTTATTTGTAAAATAAGATTAAAAGTAGTGCAGCACTCGTAAGATTGTTGTGAGGGTTAAGATAATGGAGTGCCGGATACAAAGTAAATGGTCCCTATGCTCTCCCTACTAAGTGAAGTAGGAGAAATCAGCGCGTTTATTTCCACATGTGCTTGGTCTGAACTGTACTTTTCTTAATTGTCAGGAAAATTTCTGTGGCTTTATTGTATTACGAAGCATCAAAACACTGAAGAAATTGCTATCTGGGTGATGAGGCAGCTGCTTTCTCCTTCATTTCTTTGGGTTACTGGAGCAACTTGTCAGATTTAAAAAAAAAAAAAAGGACAACTTTTTGCATTACTTAAATCTTTCTAAAGCCTGTGGTGGTATTGATGTAGGGCATATGATATATGAGCCTGTAAAAAATAAAAATATTATAACTCCTAACCTGCCAGATGTCTGATATGTGGAGTTTGTGTTCTCTAAAATCGAAGAATGAGTTCTAGGAACCATGGAGCTTAAAAATAAGTAGGAAGTGTTTATTGAAAGAAAGAGCTTCTGTCTGAGAGAGAGGGAGAGAGAGGGAGACAGAAAGGGCCAGGAAAGTGGACTGCCCGTGGAGGTGAGGTGGGGCATAAGTCGAGGTGGGACAAAACCATAGTCAACTTAGGAAAATCACAAGGTGAGTACAAAACTATGGTCAACCAACAAGTATAGCTGCTTAGGTAATATTGATTAAATGGGGATCAAAGTGGGGAGCAAGTCAAGGAACAAGGGTTTTCAGGGAAGGAATGAACTAAGGAAGTTTTGGTTCCTCAACCAAGGTGATTGACGTCTATTTAGAATATTGATTACTGTTGTTCACCCTTAGGGGAAGTAGGTGGGTGTAGTCAATTCTCTTTGTCTTGAAGCCTGGCCTTCAATGAATGGGTCTCCAGTCTTGTCTTTTTGTTTGTTTGTTTTTTTGTACCGGGATCAAATTTGGGTCCTTGTGCTTTCCAGGCAGGCAGCAGAACCACTGAGCTGAATCCCCGACCCACAATTGTGTTTTGTCTTGACTCTCGCGAGGGCCCAGCCCTGTCTGACTGCCTGATATTTCTAACTGAGCTGTGTACAATAGTATAATTCACACTTCTGTCAGACACAGCTAGGTGTAGCATCCAAACATCGCACACACTATGGAGGCAGAGTGAGCCACTGTCACCTGTGTGTGATAGTTGGAGCAGCTGGGGGAGTGTGACAGGATCAGGAAGAGGAGGGAGGAGAAAAACTGCATGAGAATCTGGCCAGAAGATCACCGGACAAGCCTGCACCTGTTCTTGGTGCAAATCCAGGCACACTGAGCGTTCTGTGACAGGAACATCTGGTGCAGCCCCACGCCGGGCTCTTCCCTGGCTTTGAGTTGGCTTCGACACGCTCATGATGCAGCTATCTCCTGTGGGCTCTGGTCCTACACTGTGATGCAGGGCTGGGCTTTCTGGAAGAGAAGGCTAGTCAACTTGTGCACAAAGCAGCTTTCCGCCAGAACCGCTGCCCTCACTTGAGGCAGGTAACTGGCAGTAACGTTGATCCAAGCTGGGTCCAATTTGCTCCCGAACTGGCCCGTCGCCCATTCTGGACCCATCACCTGGCCTCTCTGGGACCAGAGAAAAAAAATTTTTTTTTCTTATCCCTTCCCTCCTTTCTCCCTCCCTCCTGTCTTGTTCCCCTTCACATTTGAACACTTTCTTCCCATTTCCCAACATCCATTATACAAACAACAACAACAACAACAACAACATGTTTTCCAAGAGGGTCTTGCTCTGTGGCTCAGGCTGGACTTGGACTCACGATCTGACCTCAACTTCCCAACGGCTGGAATTACAAGTGTGCACCATGTCAGCTATTTTCCAAAAGGAATTTAAAGAAGTAAAGATTTAGCCAGGTGTGGTGGCTCATGCTTGTAATCCCAGCATTGTGAGAGGCTAAGGTAGAAAGCCTGGGCAACTTAGTGAGACCCTGTCTCAAAGAAAAGGAAAGAAAAAGAAGAAGCTGGGGATGTAGCTCAGTATGAAGGCCTGATTTCAACTCCTAGTATCAGGAAAAAAAGCATTACGAACTTTAAAATATAAAAGCTGACTAGATTGTTATTACTGAATTCCACTTGTCCTTTGAGCTGTAACACTCAAATTCCTTTACAGATTCCTATCTTAGAATAACAACAAAATGAATGAGACAAATTATGAATATGATAATGTAAGAAAGCTAAAAAATTTAATGGTTTATAAGTTTGTTTGTCTGACACAGGATCTCACTATGTAGTTCAGGCTGAATTTGAACTCACTATGTAGCCCAGGCTGGCCTCGAACTCATGGCAATCCTCCTGCCTCAGCCGCCCAAGTGCTGGGATTACAGGTATAGGCCATCACGACCAACCAGTGTAGGTTTTGATGAGCTCAAAATATCATCCCATTACTATCATAAGTGAGCCAGAAGGAAAAGAAGTAATGATTAAAACAAGAATGTTTGAACTAGAGATTTTAGAGGTAGTGGTAGTCACTTAGAATAGCAAACGTAGAGATGAACATAATGTGGGGGAGATGAAGGACAGAAAGAAAGATTGTAAAGAACTGGAGGTCAAGAACTGACAGGTGCTGGGGGGGCGGTTATCCACATGACTTTTAAATGATGAACAGAGGTAGAGGTGGAAAGAAAGGCAAGGGCCAGAGATTTAGCTCAGTGGTGCCGCCTCCTGCCTTGCAAGGGAAAGGACCCAAATTCGATCCCTGGTACCAAAACAAAAACAAAAACAAAACAAAACAAAAGACAATAAGCCAATTTTGATAGACAAATGGTCCGTCAGAAAGGGTAAATGAGAAATAGAGTGAATGTTTAAGTTTAAAAATAAAAACTTGTTGCAGTAAAAGACATATTGCCAAGAACCACTGAGCTAAATCCCCAGCCCTGGTGTGTTTGAAGTGAGGGTGAGGATTTTCAGTGCACACTTTGAGCAGGATTAGTAGCAATGTGTCTCAGTGTTATAAATTCTTAAATTTAAACATTCACCACATTTTTGATCCCACTATGTTGATCAAAAGCTTACAGTAACTTTTGACAAAAATATTACAGTGTGTCCTCATCCACCTTATTCACTGTACCTCTTGCTTTTCCCCAAAGTTAAGATGAACATCAACTATAAACATTTAGAACAGATTCAGGACATGGGGACAACCACAACAGAACAACTAAGGATGCACAAATGAACACTTCCAGAACTGCTTTGGACAGTGGCAAGAACAACAGAACACGTGTTTTTGAAGTGTGGGGGATGTATTTTGAGGGGTATTAAAACATTCATTGTAGGGCCGAGAATTTAGCTCAGTGGCACCGTGCCCGCCTCACAGGTACAAGTTTGTAAGTTTGATTCCCCTATACAAAAAAAAAAAAAATCACTTTTTTTTAGATGACACGAACTAGGTAGGAGTACTAGCAGATATGGTTAATGGATTTCAAAGACCCTAAAGAGGGGCCAGGGATTTAGCTCAATGGTGCCACCGCCTGCCTCGAAAGTGCAAGGTCCTGAGTTCGATCCCGAGTATCAGAAAAAGAAAGAACAACCCCACTGGCCAGGTGTGGTGGCACACATCTGTAATCCCAACACTTGGGAGGCTGAGGCAGGAGGATTGCCACGAATTCAAGGCCAGCTTGGGCTATGAAGTGAGAGGCTGTCAAAAAAAAAAAAGGAAGCTACAGAGGAGCTGGAAATGTAGCTCAGTGGTAAAGACTTGCCTATATATATGAGGACCTACGATCTTTTTTGTGTGTGTGTGGTACTGGGGATCGAAATCAGGATCTTGAGATTGTGAGGCAGGCACAGTGCCACTGAGCTAAATTCCCGGCCTAAGACCTACCATTCATTCTACCAGTTGTTAGAGAAGCTGGGAATTTTGAAGAAAAAAAATTATATAATTTATAATTACATAATAAACATAATTACATATAAACATAAAATACATAAACATATACATAATATATAAATATACATACAGTTTTTTGGAAACAAGGTCTCACTATGAAGCCCAGGCTAGCATCATACTTTATATGTAGCCCAGGCTGGCCTCGAAATCGGGATCCTCTTGGCTAAGCCTCCCTAGTGCTAGGATTACAATGTACCAAGCTGTTTGGTTTTTTTTTTTAACAGTCTCGGTATGTAGCTCAAGCTAGCCTTGAACTCACTATGCGGCCCAGGCTGGCCTCAAATTTGTGGCAACCCTCCTGCCTTGGCCTCCCTAGTGCTGGGATTACAGGCGTGCAATACCACACCCGGCTAAAATCAGATTTATGTATGTGTGTGTTGATATTGGGGACTGAACGCAGGGGCTTCACACTGAGCTACATCCACCAGCTCCCTATTTTTAATTTTTAAAATTTTTAGACGGGGTCTTGCTAAATTGGGCTCCAACTCTCTATCCTCCTACCTTATCTCCCTCAATGCTGGGATTACAAGTATGTGACGCTACTCCCAATATAGATATAATTTTTTTTTCTTTTGTTTTTGTACCTGGGATAGAACTCAGGACCTTGCACTTGCAAGGCAGGCAATGCTGTAATGTTTTAAGTACTTCAATCTGTTCATAAGGTATAAGTGGGGACAGAATTAAGAAAAAATTATATTCCTCCTGTCGTTTGTATCTGTAAATCATTATGTACATAGACAGTCAAAGGCTCTTTTAAAATAGAGTACACCTACCCACTCAAGCCTAATCCAAAATTTATACTTCAGCAAATTTGTATTCTTAAGGGGTTACAAAACAGTAACATTATTTGTAAGTGCTTCAAATCAGTGAACCTCTAATTTCAGTGGGCCGTCTAAGGCTAGGATAGATAGTTGGCATTCAGTTTATAACTTTGAACAGGGGAAAATAAAAACTGTTTTTTTTTTTGTTTGTTTGTTTGTTTTTTGGCAAAGAGAGCAGACCGTTTCTAGAGGAAATCCAGAAAGTATAGAGACCTCCAACTCCTCTCCACAGGGATGATAGAGCCCTTGGTTTTCCGCTCTCACGGAAAATTGCCTAGGCATGCTCATTCAAATTTCTTCCAGCAAATCACAGTGACATTCGGCCTATGCCTTCCCGCTCATTCGCCAACTGGAAAGCTCAGCCTCCGGGTGCCTCCCTCCTCTCACCCTGCAGCCAATAGGAGAGATTTTCCGTTCGTGATTTGTTGTCACCAAGTGCTGCACTTATAATTGGTTATTTGAGCTGTCAATCGACGTGTGGGCGGTTCCATGCCAGACTGGCCTATATAAGTAGAGGACAAAGGCGGCGCACCGCCTGTGTCATCCGCCATTTTGTGCGAAGCAAGGTGGCCTCCACGTTCCCTGAACGTCTTCTTCGCTTCTGCCTTGACCGCCCTTTGACCACAGACATGTCTCGGGATCGGTTCCGGAGTCGCGGCGGTGGTGGTGGCGGCTTCCACCGGCGTGGAGGAGGCGGTGGACGAGGTGGCCTCCATGACTTCCGCTCTCCTCCGCCCGGCATGGGCCTCAATCAGAACCGTGGTCCCATGGGCCCGGGCCCGGGAG
>NW_022900935.1:12883820-12904321 GCF_012274545.1 Fukomys damarensis
GGGCGGGGCGGCCTGGGAGGAGGGAGGGGGCGGGGATGGCACAGGACCCTTCCGGTCTTACCTGCTGAGATTCAGTTTGCGTGAAGGACTCTCTGCATGGCTTCTGTGGCTGATAGTTGCTGATCAGTCGTACGTTGTCGGTGGCAAGGCGTGTATTTTAATATGCTGGATGTTTGAGGCTTGGTTTTGGAAATTCACAAATACAATAAAATCTGATTCCGACTTTAAATGAGCAGAAAAGCAATATATAAATTTTTCCAGTTCGGAAAAAGAAAAAATGAGTTTCACGGTTTTTAAAATAATGGTCAGTGGTGTCTGAACAAATTCCCTTCCTTTTCAATTAGGGTTTTAAAGCCAACTTGTCTCTGTTGAGGAGGCCGGGAGAGAAAACTTACACTCAGCGTTGCCGGTTGTTTGTTGGGAATCTGCCTGCTGATATTACAGAGGATGAGTTTAAAAGACTGTTTGCTAAATATGGAGAGCCGGGAGAGGTTTTTATCAATAAAGGCAAAGGATTTGGATTTATTAAGCTTGTAAGTGTAATTGTCGGGTTTTTAAGTAGAATTCTTTGCTAAAAAAAAAAAAAAAAAAAACCAGCTGGGTTGTGTAATTACTGGCTCGGGTCGAGGGGAGTGTTTACCCTTAGTGGTGTCAGGGAAGGCTGCTTGCACGGAATGTTTGAGCTGAACTGGAGGGAGGAGGAGGAATTAGATTTATGACAACTTGAGAGGGACAGTTAGCCCATTTTGAAGCCATTAACATGAATATCTCGTGTTTACAGGAATCTAGAGCCTTGGCTGAAATTGCCAAAGCTGAACTTGATGACACACCCATGAGGGGTAGACAGCTTCGAGTTCGTTTTGCTACACATGCTGCTGCCCTCTCTGTTCGTAATCTTTCACCTTATGTTTCCAATGAACTATTGGAAGAAGCCTTTAGCCAGTTTGGCCCTATTGAAAGGGCCGTGGTAATTGTGGATGATCGTGGAAGATCTACAGGGAAGGGCATTGTTGAATTTGCTTCTAAACCAGCAGCAAGAAAAGCATTCGAAAGATGCAGTGAAGGTGTTTTCCTACTGACAACGTAAGTTTTTTTTTTTTTTTTTTTTGGTACCAGGAAAGGCTCTGGTCTTTGGTTTATGCTAATAAAGTTTTACGAGGATGTTTCAGTAAAAACTGGAACAGGGTTAAGATGGAAACATTTTTTGTTCTCAGAACGCCTCGGCCAGTCATTGTGGAACCACTTGAACAATTGGATGATGAAGATGGTCTTCCTGAAAAACTTGCCCAGAAGAATCCAATGTATCAAAAGTAAGATTGATTAAACTTTTCTCAAGACTTAACTGGCCCAATTATTTAAATATAAGGTGACCCAAAATTGCATAAAAACGGGGCTGTTTTTCTCAGATTTATTCAATACAATAATGGACTGGTTGAAATGGCACGAGCTTGAGCGTTGCTCAGGTGACTTCTCAGATAGACTGTTCATTGGTTTAAGTGTAAAAGTCAGGTGTGGTGGCTGAGCGCCTGTAATCCTAGGCTTTGGGAGGCTGAGGCAAGAGGACCACTGGGAGTTTGAGGCCACCTGACAAAGTTCAAGGCCAGTCTGAACTACATAACAATACCCGGTCTCAACTAAAAAAGTGTAAAAGAGAACTTGCTGAAAGTTACATTTTGAATCTGTCATTGAGCTGTTTTTGTTAGGTACATTCACATGCTGTTTGTTATAATTTTGTGAAATACACATTTGATTAGGAAAATGAGGTGAGGGTAGGATTTATCTCTCCTTTTTCCTTTTTAAATAAAGTATCATGATTTATTAGTCCTTACTAAATGGATGCAGTTTGGATAAATTGTCTATGTTTGCAACTTGTGTTAGGATGAGTAAGAACAGGCGAGAAATATGGGGTGCAGGAAAAGTTTGAAGAGACAAAGTATTGAAAAAGGAACCCTTTTTTGAATGAGCAGTGTCAACCAGCAAAATATAAAGTTGTCATTATGGTGTTTTCTTCTAAAAAGATAATCTGGTACTGCATTGAAGATGCCTTAGTTTTTGTTACTATATTCTGGTAATACTGTGTTTGTGCATCAAGGTGGTTTTTATTCTTTTCAAGTGATAGGCTAGGGAAGAAAATCCTGTTTGGTTTTGTTTTGCATTGCTGGGGATCAAACCCTTATGCCTGGGAGGCAGCTCCATTTGCTAACTGCTAGTGTTCTACCATTGAACCATGTTCCTAGCTCAAGACCAAATTTTTAAAAAAAGGAATTAGGTAGTAATTGCTTACAGGCATCTACAGACTGATTCATGGTTAAATTTTGTTATATTGTCAGGGAGAGGGAAACACCACCTCGTTTTGCTCAGCACGGCACATTTGAGTATGAATATTCTCAGCGATGGAAATCCTTGGATGAAATGGAGAAACAACAAAGGGAACAAGTTGAAAAAAACATGAAGGATGCAAAAGACAAATTGGAAAGTGAAATGGAAGACGCCTATCATGAGCATCAGGCGAATCTTTTGCGCCAAGGTTAGTGGTCCCCCTGAATTTTACTGTTAGGATCAGTTTTTAAGTTCGTCAGAAGAACCTCACAACTGTGAATCTAAAACATGGTTTTGTAACACTCAGATTTGATGAGACGCCAGGAAGAATTAAGACGTATGGAAGAACTTCACAATCAAGAAATGCAGAAACGTAAAGAAATGCAGTTGAGGTAAACTTTGACTTCTACACTCATGTTGCAACGTTTGGACAAGATTTAGTGTTTTCCAGGTATGAGTTGAAGGCAGAGGTTAAATAATTATTTCAGTGTTGGCTTAACATATTCTAAAATGTAGTATTGGTTAATAAAGCTGTCCTCTGTTTTTTTTAAAGCTACTTTCCTTTACCAGAATGTCACTTATGCTGTGCTTTCTAGACTCAGGCTAATCTAAGCCTCTGCATTTTTACTAGACTTTCTAACATTCTCAGGCAAACTACTAGCTTTTTTTCAAATTGAATTTTAAGAGAGATGGCTGACACTGGTTTACCTACCTGATGAATGTTTCCAGGCAAGAGGAGGAACGACGCAGAAGAGAGGAAGAGATGATGATTCGCCAACGTGAGATGGAAGAACAAATGAGACGCCAAAGAGAGGAAAGTTACAGCCGAATGGGCTACATGGATCCAGTAAGTCAATCTAGTTGGAGTATTCTACAGGCTCTTGTAGGTATCTGGAATGGAAGTTTACATTTAAAATGTCTCAGAGTGTAGCGATTATTCTATCATTTCTTTAACAAGTGTATTTTATTGTTGCAAGTTTAAATTTTTTTCTGCTCCTTGTATGGGCCAGAAGATTTCATTGGATTGGAAGGTATTTCCTAGGTCATTTTTTCACTAGTACTGCGAATTGAATGCAGGGCCTTTGGCACTGAGTTACATTTCCTGCCTTTTGAGACAGGATCTCTTTAAATTGCCCAGGCTGAGCTCAAACTTGGGATCTTTCTGCCCTCAGCCTCCCAGGTGTTAGATTAAAAATGTGCACCACTATACCTGGCATATGGTATTTTGATAATTGAATCTGACTAGATTGCCAAATACTGGTTTTTATTTAATGTGTTTGGTTTTCTTTGTACTGGGGATTGAATTCATGCCATTGGACTTGCGAGGCAGGCAGCGGCACTACTGAGCTAAATCCCTGACCCTTCGTGTGTTGTATTTTTTGAGACAGTCTAGGCTTGAGTTTACAGTGTATCCCAGGCTGTCCACACACTCTCAGGATCATCCTTCATTCTCTTAAGTGCTGAGCTTACATGCCTGCACAACCACATCAAGCACAGATTACTATATTGATATTTAAAAACACTTTAGTCAGTAGAAAAGATGGCTTTAAATCTTAAATTTCTATATACTCAAGGCTTGGTGTTGCTGATTGTGCTAGACTCATACCTGTAGTCCGAGCACTCAGTAGACTGAGGCCAGAGGATTGCAGTGAGTTCAAGACCATCATGAGCTCCCTAGTGAGACCCATCTTTTAAAAAGCATGACACGTCTATACATTAGGTAATGAATAAAATTGTTTTCTTTCAGAGAGAAAGAGACATGAGAATGGGTGGTGGAGGCGCAATGAACATGGGAGGTAGGTGTATATAGGTTAACAATATCATCAGAGGGTGGTGTTCTGGTGGAGTTTTAACCATCATTTTTGTTTCCTAGATCCGTACGGTTCAGGAGGCCAGAAATTTCCACCTCTAGGTGGTAGTGGTGGCATAGGTTATGAAGCTAATCCTGGAGTTCCACCAGCAACCATGAGTGGTTCCATGATGGGAAGTGACATGGTAATGTATCCTGTGGGACGTAGTACAAAAGAAGCTCTCATTTTCATGACTTTACGTGTTTTTTGTTTTTTTGGTTTTTTTTTTCCTTCCCCATTTGTTTTAAAGTAGGTGACTGTACCTCTTAGTTCCCCCTATATGTAATATTGAAGAAAACTTTGGCAACGTAGAAGAATTTGTGGCAACCTAACAGATAAGATTGCCAATGAGGAATCAATGCTGTTAGTGATATGTGGAATTATCTTTGGCAATAAGTAGATTTAGGTGATTTTTACTTTGTTGCTTGTGCACTTCTGAATTCCAGTGCATAGCAAATCCAAATTCTGGATATAAGATAATATGTATGATTATTCTACACCCAAGTGAATAATCAAATGGCAAAATCATTCTTAAGCTGGTATTTGCCAAAGTAGGAATCAGACTTGTAGTTTTGTAGTGTTAGGTATGTTTTAGTGATGTATAGGACTTTGTCCTATCTTTGCTGTGGCTTCTGTCCCATGAAAAGGGAATTGTTTAGTGTTTTGACTCGTCGTATTCTACCTGTTGGGCCTGTCTGTAGGTACACTTGAAATAAACTGGCATCTGTATTTTCCTAGAAAAACAAAAATCAATAATTTTAAGCATACTAATGGTGTGCATTCGATTTGAACCATCTTGATGCTATAAATGCTTTAGCTGTACAGAGAGAGCCTGTCAGATGCTTTAGAACAATCAGCAGTGACTTGGTGTGAGTGGTTGCATCAGGGCTTTACAAATCCTTAGGACTGAATTTTGGTGGGTTTAGGAAGTGCGTTTTCACAGCTGAATTGAATCCGATTAGTTCACCTATAGTCTTTGACAAAGGAGCTGCAGGGTGTAGCTCACAAGATTCACTTTGTAACTAGAAACTTAAGGACTAGTATGAGACCTCACCTATTTAAATTAGCCTATAAAGTTAGACATCACTTCTTGGCCTTTTGGCTAACTAAGATCAAGTGAGAAGTTAGAATGGATGGGTTAAATGTGCTCTTAGCTTTCATGGAATTTTTAAAGTATGTGGGTAATATTTTGGTTTACATGCTTCATACAGATTGCTAGCTATGTATCCAGTTCATAAACACAAGTGTGACATGATGTTGCCATAGTTGAGGACCTATATTTCTACATAATAGCTAATGAATTCTCTGTTAAAACTCCAGAAACTCCCAAGTTTTCCTTTTTAGTTTTAGAGGTATAAAACCATGCAATTTCTAAGACTTTCAAAAGGATTTGAGTTTAATCTTCTCAAGTAATCTTAGTATACTGTGTATATAAAAACAAATGCTGAGAAATTATGTACAGAAAGAGTTAGATTCTACTGCCATTTTAGTTTCTTTTCCACTCTGGAATACTATTCTTGGTAATTGGGCCATTTTAAGTGGAATTTAAAAGACTGTAGGCTGCTATCCTTACCTTACCTATAGGGTTCTGTTTGGGTACATAATTTTTCTATTTGGAGTCAAAGTACCTGAAGCTACATGTATTAAGGAAGTCATAAGCTGCTTTATTGCAGTCACTTTTGTTTGGTTTTAATGCTGTTTCGGGAGATGTATATAAAACATGGGATCATAGCAAAGTCAGTTTATTTGCAAAGACCTAAGGGCAAAGCTGGACTATTAAATAGGTGGGCTGTTTGTTCAGTCACTTTGCAACAATGTAGAATAGTATTGTGAACATAATTGTCTCTGGTTTTTATAGTGATGGCTCTGAAGGTAGTACACCTGTGAGAAAATAGCAACACAAGTTTTTTGATGAAGCTATTGTGCCGGTTAAGTGACAATCTTACTAGTTTTTTATGCTTTTCTTTTTGTAGTCTTGTAGCATTTTATTAAAACTTTCAACCTTTTTAAAGATTTCTGCAACTTAGCAGATGTGTCTTAAGATCTTGAAAAGCACAAGGTTTCTTATGCAGCACATGCCACTAACTGGTGAGTAGGTCTTTGTCATTTCCTTGAGTGAACTGACTGTCTGGTTAGGCTTGTTAGGCTTACTTGGAGATTAAATTTTCCGTTCAGACTTTGAAGGTGAGAGTTTGCAAGCTTTTCAGTGGATTAATCTGATGTGAAATTTTTTAGAACTCATTTTGGAATGGATTTTCACATCTGCACTAATTCTTAAATTTTTTAGCACTACAGGGAAGATCTATTCTTTGAAACAGGTGTATGAGAATGGCTCAAGTGGGAACATACCACAAGGCATGTATTATCTTAAACTAATTTTCAAATTACCCTTTTTTCCTTTCTATGTTCCCGGTACCTGTGGATCGACTCATTGGTGATTGTATCGACGAACGTTGACTACGGAACCTTCTAAAATATTTACTTAACACACATGGACATCAACTACATATAATGAACTGTTATTACTGTTCCAATAGCGTACTGAGCGCTTTGGGCAGGGAGGTGCGGGGCCTGTGGGTGGCCAGGGTCCTAGAGGAATGGGGCCTGGAACTCCAGCAGGATATGGTAGAGGGAGAGAAGAGTATGAAGGCCCAAACAAAAAACCCCGGTTTTAGATGTGATATCTAGGCTTTCATTTCCAGTTTTTGTCTTTTGTTTAGATACCACTTTTAAATTCTTGCATTTTAGTAAGAAATCTATCTTTTTATGGATGTTAGCAGTTTACTGACCTAATTATTTGTAAATGGTCTGTTTGGGCAGGTAAAATTATGTAATGCAGTGTTTGAAACAGGAGAAAAAGTTTTCCTTTTTATTTCCCTTTTTTTTTTTTTAACTGTATAATGTCCTAAAGTTAATGGCAGTTTCCCTTGTGCCCCTTAATTCCCAAAGTGTCCCTTTTTTTTTTTTTTTTTTTTTTTACTGTGCTTCAAATAAATAGAATAGTTGTAATACTGATCTTCACCTTTGCCATTCATGCTTTCACATTAGGCTAGATATTTCACTTTGATAGCATGAGTATGTTTAGGCTTTTGAGTGGCATATGCCATTTCTGGGAAATGTATCTGGAGGCTAAATACTGCTTTCTACAGATAACTGACCATCCCCTTGTTTTAAAAAAGAAGTACATATTGACGTAGTTCATGATATGTTTGGCATTATAGGAAGCAAGCAGGTGCTACGTATTTTTAAATGGTTATATAAGCAAAGCTGAATTGTAAATCCTTCAGGAATACATATTAAGATTGTGGAATTGGGTGTAAGATTGATAGGGGGAGAAAGTGGGCTTGGTTAAATGCATCCTTTATGGCCTGTGATCTGTCCTTTCCTTGAAAATTTTTTAACAGTGGAAAGATCATTTTGTTGCATTTTCCCTATTGTTTTTGAAAGAACAAAAAGCCCAAGCCCTACAAATGGCTTGTATTGAACTTTTACATTTGAATTAAAGATTATTAAACATAAAGCCTTCACATGTATTACTTCAAAGTGATTTTTACAAGATAAGTTTAGTTTGAAAAGTTCAATTTTTAAAGTAAGGTTTAATTACAAAGTAGGTTTTACTCTTATTTGTATCCTATAACTTTTACATCTTTGTGCTACTTCTGTTGGGCAAAATCCATAGGACTATAAAAATCTATTGGTTCTTAGAGCTAGTGGTGACTGCTAATGTACAGGGCTGCAGGATTACCATTCCTGTTTTTACTTTTTTTGGGTTGGGGGGTATAGCATTAAATCTGAAGAGTTGCTTATGCTGCACAATGCAAACACCCCTTTTTCAAACATAAAGTTTGGAGTGTTTCGATGGTGGTGTCAGGTAATTGTCAACTTCATTGAATCTCCTTTGATTGAAACAAGATACTTCTTGATTCAATATTAGAGTGTTACTGTTTGTGTACAATGGGAGCTTGATTTCCCGGTGTAAATACGTTAGAGGGACAACTTCTTAACAGCTAAAGAAATTGAATGGTTTGGCTTTGTTCTTAGTTATGTTTCCATTCAAGTCTACATTATAGATTTTGACTGTGGAATGCCTTCATCCTTTTCACCTCTGTTCTTGGTGCTAATTGGCAAAGGAAAAACTAAATCAAATCTTTGTTAACATGCTGAAGTTTAGTATTGTGTCTCAGTACAAAAGGAGACCTACTGAGTACTTCATAGGAAACAAAATGATACTTTAAAGGAAAACACTAGTGGAATATAAAAGCATGTCACCAAATTCTGGTTGTGTGATAGGTACATGGTGTGCTAATTAAGGAAGAGACTCTCCATAGAAACTGTGCTCATTTCTGTTCACCACACTTGGAAATGGGTAGTTCTTCCATAATTGTATCAATGAGGAAGTTTTGCCTCAAGTCATTTTATTAATTGGTGATACGAGATTTTTCTGTATGAAAACAAAGGTCTCAATTTGAAAGGGAGTTCATTACAATTTGGTTGAACTGTTTAGTAGGAACTCTATGAATGATAAGAGAAATTAGGGGTGTTCGTGACACCACCAAGGGTGAACTTGTGAATGTATGTGGGTGGGGGCTGGAGGGGAAATGGGAAAAATCTGCCTATAAAATTAATGTTTCAGTTTATTTTTCAGATTACATGCCTTTCTTTATAAGGGATGCTGGCACAGACCCCTAAAATAAGCTTTTGCTAGTACTGTACCTTTGAAGAGTGGTGAAGGAGGCTAATGGATAATCTACTGAAAGTTGTGGCTTTGATAGCCTTACTGTGGGCTGTAGAGAGCTAAACTTTTGTTTAGCAAATAATGTTGCTTAGTTTCAACTGATATTTGACTTTCATCACTAAAAGAGCAGCATACCAAGGTTGTAAGCTACTCATAGACTTCAGTAAGTCTTACAATGTGTATATGTAATAGTTTTTAGCCTAATGGGAATTTAAATAATGACATTTCCTAAAAGTTGACAGTCAAGCTTGGGGTGGGAGAAGGGAAAGTAATTTTGAAGTATTAGCCATTTTTTTTTCTCATTTAAGAGACCACCAGCCCCTATTTCCTCCTTTTCACTTTTATCTGTTTCAGAGGAACACTCATTTTAAAAACTTTTCTTAATCTTTAAAAACTGCATTCTCTTAAGATACTAGCCTATTTAATAGGTATACTATAAGCTTAACCCATTGGCTTGAATTATTTAGTAAAACCATAATCCTTTTTGCCTAGAACATTAAACTCCTTTAAGAGGTGTGATAAACCCCACCACTCTACAGATGTGTTTAGACCACTAATATAAACAGTTAATGATTTGGGAAATTGTAATGTTACGTCTGTGCAATTCTGACAAGTGGCATATTTAATGGCAGATAAAACTTAGATACTTGGCTTGGGCAAGCCACTGAGGTGTGGCAGAATGTTTGCGGTGTTCTTGGACTGCAATTATGCACTATTAAAGTAGTGGCCTGCTACATAACTGCATTTAGCCAGCATTTCTGCAGTGCGTAACTGTGAGGAACGTAGTACCGCAAATGGCAATGGACATTAGGACCCGGATGTAGTATTCCTGCTTGCTCCAAGATTCTCATTGCCGACTGCAAACAGGTAGGTAACAAGCAATATAATCTAACTTGGTGACTTGCTATGTACTTTATTCGTGGGCATTCTGACATCACACTTCTGACAATGAAATTACAGTGCAGCACCTAACACTTGTATGGTAAAGTTAGCTTACATCAAAACTGTGTGGGTCTGGGATTGGAGCTGTAATTTGTTAGGCAGAATTCAGTGCTCTTGTAGTTCTCAGATAAAAAAGTGCAAACTTCTGATTCTTTGGCATATCTGACTCAGTTGTGTGGTTTTCTTTAGTTGCATTGTAACTGAAGATAACATGGAACACAAGTGGCGTGGGGTGAGGGAACCAAACCATACTTGGAAATTAAGGTGCTCCCAGCACCTTAGCACAGACTGTGATAATTAGTCTTTGTGGTAGCAAACTGCCTCTGCAGGTCAGCAATACTAATGATTTCAGTATGCAATCTTGGTAACCATTCTGTAAGTTGAGTGAATTTAAGACTACAGGTTTGTTTTTTTCTTTTTTTTTTTTTGGTAATGTGATTGGAAATTTTTGCAAACGGGCTTTATGGGAATGGACATCTTTGTTACTAATGGGCTTAGATGGGAATCTAATGTGAATAGTTCAGGTTATGTGACTTGTCTCAAAATGTTTGTACTCTAAACTTGGGGAAATTGGTATGAAACATTGACTTGCTTACAGTTGACTACATGTTAGAATCATTACCAATTATAAGACTTCGTCGCATTCTGTAGAATGACTTCATTTGTTCAGAGCAGTTTTTTGAACTTGGTTCCCTTTAGCCTTAGGGATGTGATGTTACAGTCCAAAATGTTTAATGACGAGAAAATGTAAGTCTTCCAAAAAGAATCTTCTCTGTTGCTTAGAACATAAGCTTTGCATCGACTTTTAGACCTCATTTCAACTTAACTTTGGTCTCCGAGCTGGTTTTTAGCTAGCATGCATGAGAAACAGCTTTCAGTTCTAATGTTTTCTGCTCTGTAATGGAAAGGTTGGTTTACCTTGCATAAATGCCGGTGAAAACTCCTTCATGACTGAGAATTTTTTTTTTATTGTATCAAGAAAATGGCTTGCTCTTTGGCAAGCAGGTTACAAGGTGGGGGACAAATTTGTATTCAAATATGTAATCCATTCAAGTGAACAACTTTATTCTCCCGGTAGATGAAAAATGGTGATGAGTTTAGCTTTTCCACATTAATACAATGCAGATCAAACAGTGATCACTTGTCAGTGACATGACTATCATTAAATTGCATAGGACCCTGATGGGGACTCTGCAGGGTCATAATCCATTAAATCGGCAGCCACTGCTTGCTGCCGTGGTTTAATGATTCAGATATGAAAGCTCAGGTTTATTTCTTAACAGTAACAATTTTCAAGAACGTACTTTGCATAACTACAAGGATATCATTGGGGTGGGGGTTAATTTTGCTTTGTTCTGCTTCAAGAGTAGGTTATTGCACTTGAATGAGAAGCCATTTGAATCAATAGTTAAAATTTATACGTAGCTATAAATTGTGACTTAGTGCAGTGGCTTTTTAAAAAAGCAATCAAAAAGCTGGGAATTAAGTGGGTTTCAGTAATAATGATATATACTGAGGTGCTTGCATTGTATTTCATAATATTTTTACAAACCAAAATTATGCTTTTCATTGGGAAGAATCTGAGTTCAGAGGTGTGATGTCAGAATGTATTTCGTACTGTTAGGCCCTTGGAACAGATACAGGTGCTTTCTGAAAGATGAAAGAAATGCAATGGGTACTCTTCATGCAAGGTTGCAGATCTACAAAGAATGCATAATCTCACTTTCCCTAATAGAGATGCGTGTGACTAGTTTTGGACTTTTAACCTTAATGGGGGTTGCATGTTTCCTATTGTTAATCATTGTCAGCTGCAGTGACAAGATCCACAGTCCTGCATTTACTATCTTTTCCTCAATGATTTTTGGACAGGTTTTAGAGAGCTGGGGTGTTTGTTCTGGGCCTTTACTTGGTTTTGGCTTTAGCTGATCATGTTTCAGTGCTGTCAGCTAGTGCAGTTCTCAAATGGCTGCCTATTAGGGAAAGAATTGAGGATTTGACTGTTCCTAATCATCTGTCATTGCTGCTAGATAATGATTGGCAATTTTTCATACTGTGGAAATCTCACAGTTGGTGATAAACCAAACATAAAAGTTGCATCTGAACACCAGTGCTGAAACGTTTTTATTTTTTGAGGGTGAAAAAGGGGCTGGACGTAGAATAGGATAAGAACAATTGGGAGAATGGGGAAGAGAATGCAAAACGATATAGTATCCCTTATGGATGGTACATGTGCAACAGGGAATTCTATTTCATGTAGCTGTGGCAGTAATGATACAGGGAGGAAGAAATACCTGGAACTTTTAAGGTTGATCTGGTTTTTTTGTGCACTGTGGCCCTGCTAGGCATATACTGAAGGTGAATGTCTTTCTTCCTCAGAAAGGCTTGGGTTCCTTGCTGTTCCAGTAAGGCATATCTTTCTTGCCCTAACTTAAAACTCAGTGAGCACTTGAAAGGGAAAGTGTGAGGCAATACATAGGATTGCAGGGCAACAGCTACAGTGTGTGTACTGTGGGGAAGGGGTAAAGCACTGTAGGAGGACTCCTGCTGATGGTGGTTAGCCCACCAAAAATGGAAGACATACCTGAATGGGGGAGCAGGGTATGTACTTGCATATGAAAAGAGTTGATAAAAACAGTTGGGTGAGGTAAACGTTGTCACATACCTTCACATAAGGGATAGTATATTTTGGGTTGCAGTTAAAACTTCATTGTGCTCAGACTGGTGAAAGTGGGAGTTAGGCTTTTGCATTTTAAGGAAGATACAATTCTAATTCTAGTGTCTACTTAGAATAATTTTAGATTTACCCCCCCACCCATGGAGTTTCTTTCTATTTTTTTATGCTATAACTTATCCCAATCTTTTGTCTCTGGAGTTTTACTCTTTAAAGTGAACTAGCATTTTCAAACCTTTATCTTAAACCCTTGTCTTTTGTATTAACTTTTTTGTATTATTCTTTAGGTAAGAATGATTGGTGTTGGCTGAGGTTGGAGTGCTCATTCACTTGAAGTAAGTGACCTTAGAAGTTTTACTTGTTCGAGATAGGGTCTTGTTAATGCAGTTCAGGCTGGCCTTGATTTGGGGCAGTCCTTCTGCCTTAGCCTCCTAAGTGAGAAATTTTAGCCTCTAGTAGATTTGGGGCTTGGTGTCTTTGAGAGGCTAGTAATTTTATTTAGGTACATGAGGTGAAACTTGCTCAGTCTTCAGGTATTTGCCTTTCCTAAGATAATATTCCTACATTTTTATTTTCTTGAAAATTGTGTGAGGGCTTGGGGTATATCTCAGTGGTAGAGTGCTTCCCTAGCATGCAAGAGCCCCTGGGCTTGATTTCCAGCACTGAAAGAAAAATAATTGTGTGGGAATGTAAAATATTTATTATAAAAATAATAGATGCATGATTATGTAAGAAAGCTTGACTAGTGGAGTAATACTGTACTTTTTTTAGTACATTCAATTTAGTTTTTGGCCCATTAAAAATAATCCAGAGCTAGGGATTTGGCTCAGTGGTTCTACTGCCTGCCTCACAAATGTAAGGACCCAAGTTCAAGCCCCAGTATTAAAAAAAAAAAAAAATTCTCCATATTTGTGCAATAAGTGGTGGAAGAGGTAACTTATTACAGGAGAGAGGAGAGAAAATTCCAATAAGGTATTGATTGGAATCCATGCAGAGTTTGGCTCCTATTAACATCAGAATAAAAAGCACATCACTTAATATGTTGTTTCTGGTTCTGGGGATTGAATTTAGAGACCTTGCCCTTGGGAGGCCACTGAGGCAGGTGGTGGAACCACTGTGCTAAATCCTCAGCCCTGTTTGTTTTTGAGACAGGGCCTTGCTATGTAGTTCAGGCTGGTTTGTGGAATGTTATTTTTAGTAAAATGCTTTTAATTATAGGTGGATATGATAGTTTGTTCTCCAGACATCAACCCAGCATGAGTAAAGAAGGAAAGCCACAAGTTGTTAAACTGACAAAGTGCCTGGGTAAGTTGCTGCCTTTGGGGGGTGCTTTTGCGTGCTACAGAAAAATAATACTAGTGTGTGTCAGTATCTTAATTCTTTTATTGTTAGGAAGTTCAGTTGGTGTTGGTGCTGGTAATGTTGTTTGAGAACTCCGGTGTGACCTACTTTGATTTTTAGGTCCTTGGTATTAATCTTATTTTGTTTGTTTTGTTTTTGGTACTGGGGATTAAACTCAGGTCCTTGTGTTTGCAAGGCAGGCAGCAGAACACTGAGCTACATCTCCAGCCCCCTTGGGATTAATCTTATCCTTTAATTGACAGGAGCCGGTGAGCTGTGTCTAGGAAACCAGAAATGAAGAATACAAAGAGCAGCGGACAACTTACTTGCTATATTAATAAATGCATTTAAAAATCTTGACTGTCCTTTGTTTTAAAAATTATAGTTTTAATTCCTAAAAATTACCATGTCGTGAATTTAACTATTTCTAGGCAAATATCCCCCCTCGATTGGATTACAGGCATGATAGTATTGTGTGGCCAACTTCAGTAAACACAAGAGAATGGAGCTGGGCATGGTGGTGCACACGTCAATTTCAGGCCTGGGGAGGTTGAGGCAGGAGGATTGCCAAGAGTTCAAAGCCAACCTGAACTGAACTACATAGGGAGATGCTGTCTAAAAAAAAAAACAAAGCTAATCAAGTAGAATTTGGTATGCAGTGGCTGATTTTTCACAGTATCTAAATGGACCAGGTTTTTAAAAAAATTTTTTTTTCTTTTAACTGTTAACTGATTGAGTTCCTGTCAGCCTCATTCTGGGGCTTTGCACATGCTGAACTGCGTGTACACGCTAAGCTGACACTGAGCTACATCCCTAGGTCCCCCCCTCGTGCCACCCTCTTTTGAGACAGCCTTAATAGCCAAGACTGGCCTAGAACTCGTGTGTCGTCGTTCCCCCTGCCCATGCTTCCTTGCCTAGTTTATGGCCACCTTTTTTCTTTTTTTGGTACTGGGGATTGAACTCTGGACCTTGTGTATATGAGTTAGGCGTAGTGCCACTGAACTAAGTCCCCAGCCTTTTTTTTTTTTTAAATAGACTTTGAAGGTGGCAAAGGGGGGAGAACAGATGTGGACAGCTACTCTAGGGAAGTATTTGAAAGTAACTTTTTTTTTTTTGGTACCAGGGATTGAACTCTGGTCCTTGGCGCTTGCAAGGCAGGCCACTGAACTGCTGAGATAAATCCCCGACCCTGAAAGTGACTTTTAACTCATTAAAATTAATATAATTGGGCTGGGGATTTAGCTCAGTGGTACAGCACCTTCCTTGTAAGTGCAAGGTCCTAAGCTCAATTGCTGGTACAAAAAAATTTAGGAGTTGGGGTTGTGGCTTGGCCCCTCATTTAAGGTCCTGAGTTCAATCCATGGTACAGGAAACATTTTAATAGGTGGTGGTTGTATGCCTAAACTCCCAGCACTCAGGCTGAGGAGGGAGTATCACAGTTTGAGGTCAGTCTGGGCTATGTAGTGAGACCCTCATTTCAAAGTAAACACTAGTTAGAACATTTAAGGTTAATTTTATGATTATGTCTGGGCTTATTTTGAGCCTTATCACAAATGGAGAGTTTCAGTGCTAGATAGTTACCTTGCTGGGACTATAAATTTGGAATTCAGTATAGATTGAGATTATTTAAAAGTCACATATAGGGAGAGATGAAAGCTGGAACATTCACTTGGCATGAAATTTGTTTTGAAAAGCTGTACTGTGTGACCAGGATCTGGTGGATTCATGGTAAAATTCACTGCCTAGTTGAACAGCATGTGTTGCAAGTAGCCAAAGAGGTCAGCACCCCAAGTCAATGTGGCAGGAGGATCACAAATTCAAGCCCTGCCTGAGTGATGAGGCCCTCAAAAAATTCTCTGAATATTTTGATTCAATTTGTTACTCCTTTCTGTTTTCCATCTTTGAAGCTAAAGCCTTTTGGATTTCTCAGCACAAAAGTTTTTTTTGGGGGGATAGGGTTTTTTTGTTTTTGTGGTACTGGGGATTGAACTCGGGTCCTTGTGCTTGAGAGGCAGGCTCCAGAACCACTGAGCTAAATCCCCAGCCTTCAGCACAAAAGTTTATAGTGTTTTGGTGGCACATAGGGTTATACTGCTGGAGTTATGTATGCATTATATGGCACGTTGTAAGTTTGTCATAAAACCTTTCATAGGGTCATCAGTATAGATGGTGTACATGAAATACACATAATGCCTGAGAACAAAAGTCCCATCCCCTTGGTACAGGGGATCAAACTTAGGACCTTGCACGTGTGAGGTAGGCAGTGGCACCACTGCGCCCCAAAAGAACTCCTCCCCTACCCAGAAACTGTCTTGCTGTGTAGTCCTTTAACTTAGCAGCCCAGTTTAGCCTCCAATGCAGCAATTCTGCCTTGGCTTCTGAGTACTGGGATTACACGCATGTACCATCATGCCTACTAAGGATCAAATCAGTTCACTTAAGGGCCGGGGATTTAGCCCAGTGGCACTGCAGGGTCCTGAGTTTGATTCCTAATACCAAGAGAAAAAAAAGTTCACTGGAAATAGTATTTCCCAAAACACCATGTAGTTAGAAGATGCATAATTTTATACTCCATAGCTTTGTTTTAAACATCCATAGGGGAAATAAGTCATGATCCATATGAATGGGGGCCCAAGGAGAGGCTAAATAACCCTCAAGTTTTGGAATTAGGAGAATCCCTGTCTAGCAGTATTTTATGTAGGCAAAAGCTTAAACTTAAAGATTCTAATACGACAGTTACATTTTTAACAAAATGAGGTATATACTACTTTCCGTAGGTCTAGTTTCAAATGACTGGCTAAGGGAGCAGCACTTTAAGCAGATTGTGAAGATACAAAAGTAATTGGCAAAATACCTTTATCTGTAGATTGAGACAACATGATAGTGACTTCCCACACTAACACAGTATCCCAGGTGATTTCTTGAAATAAGCTGGTAGTAAGATTCACGGGATTTTAAGGGGCTCATAATATGTAAAAAATAGGACTCCTTGATTTCAAAATTGAATACAGAACAATGCTAATCAAGACTGGTACTGGTAGCTGGGTGTGGTGGTGCATGCTCTAATCCCAGCACTTGGGAAGCCAAGGCAGAATTGCTGCAAGTTCATGGTCAGCCTAAACTACATATTGAGACCCCCACCCCCACAAAAGGTACTGGTATAAAGATTGACACAGGTGAATAGAATATAATTGAAAGGCCAGAAATTAACCATGTTTGTGGTCAATTGATTCTCAGCAGACTAGAAAAATCAGCCAGTGGAGAAATCTGACAGTGCTGGAACAACAGGGTAGTCAAATGTAGTTGGACTGTTAAATATTGTTGGACCCTCATACACATTTTTTTAAAAAAAATTACAACCTTGAGTCTGACAAGGTTCTTACATGTGTTATCAAAAGCATGAAAAATAAGGGAAAATAGATAAAACGAAGCTTACCAAAAATTAGGGATGCTTTAAAGAACCCTAACAAAAAAGGAAGTCAGGTGTAGTGGCACATACCTGAAATCCCAGCACTGATGGAGGTTGAAGCAGCAGGATTCTAAGTGAGGCCAGCCTGGGCAATACCCTCACAACATCCCCATACACAGCCAAAGGAATTGGATATTTTTTCCAAGATACACAAATGGTAAGCACATGAAAAAAGTTCAACATTGGTCATCAGAGAAATACAAAGAAAAACAGGATACTACCTCAAAATAGAACATCTAGAATAAAAAGTCATATGGTAGCAAAGATAGAGAAATTTGAAACCATGCACAATGAGCATGATTTGATGATCAGCAGTGTGATAATATCCATGTAATTAATAGAATATCACTCAGTGCTGGTAGTCCCATCTACTTGAGAGGCTGAGGTGGGAGGTTCACTTGAGTGAGTGTCAGCAGTATGGGACTTCAGGCGGTGTGAAGGATGAAAAGATCACCTGGAGATGAGACAGTTCAGTCACCAAGAGGCCTGGAGGGTTTATCTCTCAATCGAGAGCACCCAGCCAATAGGGAGATACAGAGAAGAAAAAAGTCACCAAGTGGAGAACTCTTTGGTCTGAGTGCTTTTTGCTCCATAGTTTATTCTCATAGACCCTGCGTGCCTTTTCCCTTGCAGTTTAATTATGTGTGTGCTTTTGTCCCATATTTTCATTTACTCACAGCCTATGTGTTTTTGTCCTACAGTTTAATCATTCACTCCTGGCCATGTTCCCCACACTTGAGCCCAGCATGAGTTTGAGGCCATTCTGGGCAACAACACAGTGAGACCCTGTCTCAAAACAACCCACATTAATATGTATTATATATTATATATAAGTATAATGTATAATTTCAGCCATAAACAGGAATGGAGTGTGATACATACCATTACGTGGATGAACTTCAAAAATATGCTAGGTTAAAAAAATTGCACACATAAGAAACTAGTTATGCTGGGCATAGCGGTGCATGCTCCAGCACTTGGCAGGCAGGGGCAGGAGGATTACTGCAAGTTCAAGGGCAGCCTGGGCTACATAGTGAGACCTTGTCTCAAAAAACTAAACCAAACTAATAACAAGAAAAAACAAAAGCTGGTTGTGTGATTCTGTTCATATGAAGTGACCAGAACAGGGAAACCTACAAGTATATTCACGGTTGTTTAGCGGTAGGGGCAGGAGAGTGATGGAGAACAAGTGAGTGATGACTGAAAGACGCTAGATTTCCTTTGAAGGTAATGAGAATGCCCTAAAATTGATTGGTGATGGGTGTACATAATCTGTGAATGCTCTAAAAACCAGTACACAGCCCTGTAATCCAGGCACTCAAGAGGCTGAGGCAGAAGGATCACCATGAGTTGGAGAAGAGTCTGGGCTATACAGTGGGTTTAAGGCCAGACAAGTACATAGCAAAACTCTGTCTCAACCTAAAACCAAACAGAAAAAACTAGTAAAAAAATTATATTTCAATAAAGCTCTTTGTTTTGATTTTGAAATGGCCTTGCTATGTAGCCTAGGCTGGCCTTGCATTTGTGATCCTTTTGCCTTAGTTTTGCAAGTGCTGGGATTACAGGTGTACAACTTGGGATTACAACCAACTTCAGTTACAGCCAGCTCTCTGGAACCAATCAAGTTCATAAGTCAAGGACCCACTGTATATTGGAAAGCATACTTGTATCAGGAAGAAAAGGAAACAGGAAACCCAGTTTGTGTCAGGCTTTGGCCTGAGAAGTAGGAAAACACTTGTGTGACTTCTCCCTTGGCAGTAATAGACCTAAAGAAGAATAATTCTTATATCTGAGAGTTTATCAGTATTTTACCTGTTACCTTAGAGAGACTGGCTCTCCTTTTACCTAATAGCTCTGAACTAGAGATTTTTAAAATTCTCAAATATATTTCAATCAAAATGTTGAAATTTTTTTCATTAAATTTTTGGAAATAGCCAGTTATGGTGATGTATCCCCAGCACTCTGGGAACGAGGCAGAAAGATTGCAAATGTAACACCAGCTTGAGTAGTTTAGCAATTCCTCCTCCCTCCCTCCCATGTTTTCCAGGCTATCCTTAAATTTGTAGTCCTGCTGGGCGTGGTGGCACACACCTTTAATCCCAGCACTCGGGAGGCTGAGACAGGAGGATCGCTGAGAGTTCCAGACCAGCCTGGGCTACACAGTGAGTTCCAGGTCAGTCTCAACTACATAGGGATACCCTGTCTCAAAAAACCAAGCCCCCCCCAAAAAAAAACTTGTAGTTCTGCCTCTTTTCACTATAACCTTGGTGATAGCTCAGAGGAAAATTATTATTATTATTTTATTATTATTTGACAGGGTCTCATTATGTAGTTCAGTCAGGACTTGAACTCACTATATAGCACATGATGGCCAGGAACTTGCAGTGATCCTCTTCTCTCAGCCTCCTGAATGCTAGGATTATAGTCCCTGAGGGAAATTACTGTACAGAAGTTTTATATTAGTCATTGCCGACACAGTGAGACCCTGTCTCAAAAAAACAAAAAAAAAAAAATTAAAAAATAAATAAAAGGCCGGGCCCCAATCCACCGCGGGAAGGAGAACCATGCCTGCTCCCCACCCAGCAGCCATCGCTCAAGCGCCGGTCAGGTAGCCACGCGGGAGCCCCTGAACCCCCATAAGCGCCCCCCACTCTCAGACCTCCTGACTGTGCAAGTCTTTGGACCCACTCTGCAAAGACAGAGGTGGTCGTCAAGGGTATTATTCTGAGTTCCCAACTTTGAACATCTTTAAAGAAAGGGTGTGGGAAACCTGTAATAGAATGTTGCGGAGTTCAACCATTCAGAAGGATGGGGAACTCAATCTGGGCCTTGCAGCCTGAGGTCAGTCAGCGTCATGGGGTTCAGCAATCAGCTAACTGAGATCAGGGGTCTTGCATCCTCGCTCTGTCTGAGCCATTAAATGGTAAATATACTATATTGAAAACTTTGTTCACTGCAGACATGTTCTGGACTGCTTCTTGATTTCAATTTAATTCAAATGATTTAAGGGTGATAGACTAGTGACTACCACAGGTGGTCAGTGTCCAAGTTGTGCTTGATCTTAATGTGTTGCTGATTGTATCAGTTGGGGTAAAGCATTGCCGTTGATTTGATGAGCTGTTTTCTCTGATGTTATGAAGATGAGAATGTCTGTGGGTCGTTAGAGACACAGAA
>NW_022900935.1:12906665-12911075 GCF_012274545.1 Fukomys damarensis
GAGGGCAGGGACAAGGGGAAAAATGAGAATCAAGACCTATTATGTAAAGGTACAGAATCCCAATGATGAATGTAATTGTATTGTATACCTAGATTGTACCAATAACCTCAATAAAAAGAAAAAAAAATAAATATATTAGTCATTGCCCTGTTGCTGGGACAAAATACCCAACACTTGCAACTTGAAGGAGAGGTTTCTTTTGGCTCATGATTTCAGAGGGTTGAGTCCATGGTGTACTGGCTCAAAGGGGAAATGGTGTTGTGGAAGGGCATGGTGGAAGAAAACTGCTCAACCTTGACAGCCAGGAAGTGTGTATGTGTGTTTGGGGGTGTCAGGTTAAGAGCTAGACATAGTCCTTCGTGACCCAAGTCCTTCTGCCAGGCCCCACTCTGACAGCACGTTCAGCGATGAACTAATCAATGGATGAACCCACTGATGATTATAGCTCCCCATGATCCAATCATTTTCTAAATGCATGATAATTTGGGTAACATTTTATTTTATTTTTTAAAAGTTTTTTTAGGGGCCGGGGATTTAGCTCAGCGGTTCGGTGGCCTGCCTTGCAAGCTCAAGGACCCGAGTTCAATCTCTGGTATGGGGGGCGGGGGTAATCTTTTTTTAGATTTTTTGAGGCAGGGTCTTGCTCTAATTCAGGCTGGGCTTGAATTCATTATATAACCTGGGCTGGCCTTGAACTTGCAGTGAACCTCCTGCCTCAGCCTCCCAAATGCTGGAATTATAGACATGAACTACCACACCCAGCCAACATTTTATTTTATTATAGTACTAGGAATTTGAACCCAGTCTTCACACTGAGCCACCCTCTCACACATTTGAGAAACAAATTGAGACTATCTCACTAAGTCACTAAGTTGCCCAGTCTGGGCTTGAATTTGAGATTGAGATCCTCCTGTCTCAAGCTGCCAGAGTAGTAGAAGGACATTTGAGATCTAACCCATTACAATGTCTAAGGCTCAGTAATTTAAAGTAGTACTGGCTTTGGTAGCACATGTACTAAGATTAGAACAATACAGAATAGCACAGCCTCTGTGCAAAGATGACACGTAAATTTGTGAAGGTTTTTTTTTAAAAAGGAAGTTAAAGAGGCTGGGTGTGGTGATGCCTGCCTGTTATCTCAGTACTGGGGAGGCTGAGGCAGGAGAATTGTAAATTTAAGGCCTGCCCAGTTCAAATTCAAGTTCAGCCTGGACTGCATATCAAGACCTTGCCTCCAAAAACCAAAAAGAAGGAAGTTAAAGTGAATTAGCAAAGGTCACAAAATAACAGTAAATGTTAGAAGTGAAGTGAGGTTAGAATTTAAATTCTAATTTTTAGGCCAGTATTTCTGTACAGAGAATAATGCTATGGTCTGAATGCTCCCCTTGCTAGGCCTCCTGTGTTAAAATTTAATCCCTCCAGTTGGGTGTAGTGGCACATGCCTGTGATCTAGCACTTGAGGGGCTGAGGCAGGAGGATCACCAAGAGTTCAAGGCCAGCCTGGGCTACACAGTGAGTTCAGAGCTAGCCTGATTTACAAAACAAGACCCTGTTTCAAAAAAACAAAAAAAGTCTGTTTTTCTTAATAGTGTTTGGAAGAGTCTCAGGAAGGTAATTAGGGTTAGATGAGGTCATGAGGGTGGGGGCCCAATGAAATGAATGGCTTTAAATGAAGAGAGACCTAAACTAGCGTGTTTTCTATGTCTTGTCATGTGATAACTCCCCGCCATATTAGAATGCAGCAAGAAGACCCTCGCCAGATGCTGAGATGTTGGTACTATGCTCTTGGACTTCCCAGTTCCAGAACCATGAGCCAAAGAAATACAGTGTTTATTCTTGATAAACTTCCCAGTCTCCCATGTCTTCTTATAGTGTGGGAGCCTGGCTGAACCAGAGCGACTCCATGTTGACCAGCGAATGACCTGGAGGCTGTCGCTCCCCCCACCCCTTATGGAATAACTAGTGATTAATTGTGAATTGTTGGGTGGCTGCTTTGAAGTAGCTGGGAGGCTAGATGGAAACTGTAGTGAACACAGAGACCCAACATAAATCACACCACTCCTTGCTTGCCTGTAGTGGAATGTTCTGAACTTTGTAATCTAAGTTGAAAATGGAAAAATGGATAATCAATCTGCTGATCATTAGTACGTGACGGTCAAGTATATGCCTGATGACCACTAGCTCAGATTAACTGATTCTTTGCCTTTGTCCTCTCTCTGTAAGTTTTAAGTGTAAACCCCCCCTCCTTCAGCCCAATATAAAATGGCCTCTGTTTCTGAGCTGGGGGCCCTTCCTGAGCTACTTGGCTTAGGAGGTGCCGTCTGGCCAGACTAATAAAGGTCTATTAGCCAACTTGCCTGGTGTGCTCCTTCCTGGGTGACTCTCGCTATTGGACAAGCTCCTGGAGCCTCGCTGAGCTACTGAGCCCAGCATCGTGAAGGCCTCTTGGCTGTTCACGCTCCAGGAGTAAAAGTGAGACACAAGTCTTACATCTTGGAGGCCCCAGCGAGATCCCCAGGTGGGAACTATAAATCCGACCGAGATTCTCTGTCGCAGGACAAGCTCCTTGGAGCCTCGCTGAGCTACTGAGCCCAGCATCGTGAAGGCCTCTTGGCTGTTCACACTCCAGGAGTAAAAGTGAGACACAAGTCTTACAATAGCAACAGAAAATGGACTGTCAATTATAGTAATAAAAAGCTTACGTATTAAAGAATTTTATCAGGTATCCCAATAACAAATATTGACATCTGTTTTTTGGGTTTTTTTTTTTTTTTTGGTACCAGGGATTGAACTGGGGTCCTTGCACTAGTGAGTCAGGCAGTGGAACCACTGAGCCAAATCCCCGGCCCACCATCTGGTTTTGAAAAGTAGGCTGCAAAACATCAAGTGTGGGCCAGGTATGGTAGCACACACTGTGATTCCAGCCCTTGGGAGGTTGAGGCAGGAGGATTGCCACAAGTTCAGGGCCAGCCTGAACTACATGGTGAGATCCTGTTCCATCCTTCCAATCATCATCATCATCATCATCATCATCATCATCATGATAAATTACTGCAACTGTTTTTTTTCCCCTGGTACCAGGGGTTAAACGCAGGACCTTAGGTTTGTGAGGTAGGCATGGCACCACTGAGCTAAATCCCTAACCCAACCATTTTATTTTGATCACAATTTTTTTTGAGAGGAAATTACTTCGTGTTTGGCTTTGAAAATTTTTCTTAGGGGGTCTCATGATGTTGCAGTCAGCATGATGTTGGCTGGAGCTCAAGTCACCTGAAAATTCACTGTGCTTGGGGGTGAGCATAGCCCAGTGGTAGAATGCTTGCTTACCAGGCATGAGTCCCCTGCGTTCAATCCCTAGCACAGTAAATAAAACAAACAAACCAATAAATAACTAAAACAAAACATAATACTGACAATTCACTGCGCTTGACATCTAAGATGGCTCATTCTTGGTGCTGGCCCAGAGCTCAGCTAGGATTGCCGAGTGGTGTCCAGGCACAGTGTCTGTTGTTGATACAGCTGACTCAGGGTATCACACGTTTCCCATGGCAGCTAGGTTCTCCAAGGAGCATCTCAAGGGGCCTGTGAGAAGCTGCATGATCTTTTCAGTCATGAATCATCGTTACCTCCACGTCTATGGGTCAAAACAGGCACAATCCCACCAGATTTGAGAGGAAATAGATCCCTTACTTCTCTTCTTCCTCCTTCTCCTCCTCTTCTTCTTCCTCTTCCTCCTCCTCCTTTTTCTTCTCCTTTTTCATGTGTATGGTATTGGGGATTGAACCCAGAGCCTTCTCACTGAGCTACATCCCTAGCATGTTTTTTTGGTACCAGTGATTAAACTCAGGACCTTGTGCTCATCCCTAATCTTTAAATTTTGTTTTCTCATTTCTTTATTTTGTAGGGTGCTGCTGTGAGACGTGTCATCTGAGGGCATCTAAGGGCACCGGAGGACACAATCCCATCGTTTGGCACAGGTGCACTATTGGGCTTCTTTATGTAACAATGAACTGGCACAGACAACCATGAATGTGCCACATGGCCGGCACAGTCTCCCAAAATGTTTTGCTTACTATGTATGTTCAATAAACTGATAAAAACTACTATAAGTGCTGTGCTAGAAAATAGTTTGGTTCTTGCCTTTTTTGTGATGTCTGCTCCACACATGTTCTTTTCTTTGGGAACCTTGCCCGACTGGGCCTCCCTTCAGTCCACCGACCCCGACAGGCAGGATGTCACTAAGTCAGTAAGTCAGATTCCCAATCTGAGCTTGAACTTGCAGTTCTCCTGCCTCAGCCTCCCACAGAGTTGGAATTACAGGTGTGTGCCACCATGCCTGGTTGACACCTACTTCTTAATGAGAGGAGTACCAAAGAATTTGCAGGAGTGCTTTTTTTTTTTTTTTTTTTTTTT
>NW_022900935.1:12911087-12913125 GCF_012274545.1 Fukomys damarensis
CTTTTTTTTTTTTTTTTCATTTTTTTGAGACAGGGTCTCACTATGTAGTTGAAACTGACCTGGAACTATGTGGCCTCGACTGGTCTCGAACTCACAGCGATCCTCCTGCCTCAGCCTCCTGAGTGCTGGGATTACAGGTGCAGGAGTGTTTTAAAACCACTTATGTCACAAAATTCATAGGCTAGTTTTTCACTTATTCACAACTAATTTTATTGTTTCTTTTGTGCCAGATACATCTTTGAACAACAGTGGAAATAAGGGTAAAAGATGTGGTTTCTTTCCTCAAGATGCTCAAATCTGGTGGGAAGTGTGAGAACTAACATTTAAAATTTTAAAGTTTTTATTTATTAGTACTTGGGATTGAACCTAGGGCCTTCATACCGAGATACATCTTCTCGCCATTGTTTGACTTTATATTTTTGAGAGAAGTACTTGCTAAGTCTCTTGGGCTGGCCTTGAACCCTTCCCCCTCAGCCTTCGGAAAGCTGGGATTGCAAACATATACTACCATGCCTGGCTGAGAAAGTAACATTTTTGTGTGTTCCAAGTATATGTAGGACTTTATGTAGGCCCTGTGAACTAAGTAATTTATTCTTCACAGCCTGTCACTAATTCTAGACCTATGCTGAGATGTGGAGAAGACAAGCGAGTATGATCTATATAGTGTGGCCAGTTAGATATTATTTTATTTATCTTTTGGTACCAGGGATTGAACTCAGGACCTTGCACTTGTGAAGCAGGCAGTGATACCACTGAGCTAAATCCTGGCCCAGTTCCATATTATTCTAAATGGAGATCTGTGTGAGATTTGTTGGGGTGTGTGCTCAAGAATAACATTTGTAAAGGATCAAAAGCAGGATGGGACACAGGAGGATGCTGCTCTGTGATGTGGTTATATAGAGGTCTCAACTAATCCACGGAGAGCCCCAGCGTGGGGATGGTCCTTTGGAGTTGTTCCGAATTAAGATAAAGGGACTAACCTTTCCTTACTTTTTATATTTGCAGGGCTAGCTATTGCACTCAGGGCTTCACACATGCTCTACCGGGGAGCTACGTTCCCAGCAGGGGCAGATGCTTTTGATTTTACGCATCAACAAGTCACCTCATACGGGATGTGCCTGGGCAGGAGGGGAAAAGGTGAACATGAGCCAGTGAAGCAGCTGCTTTCAGCTGAGAACAATTCTGAGAGGACGGCGCCCTGAGCCCGTCTGATGGTGAAGGGGAGCCTGGCAGGGACAATGGAGTCCAAACCACGTGTGCTGACATGGAGTCCAGCTGTGACTACAGACAGTTTCGGGAGCAAGAATAAAGTGAGAAGTTTGAGACTGGACCTTTCAGAGCCCCAGGATTGAGGAGTAAATGTAAGAAGAGTTCACTAAAGAGACTAAGAAATAGGAGCAGAGAAATAAGTAGCTCCAGGACAGAAGATAATGTATAGAAGTGTTTCTGGAGAAAGAGAACAGTCCTGGAGTCTGGAGTGCAGTCAGCTGGCCTTAACCTTTGATAGAAGGGTTTTCTTTTTTTGTGGGGGGAGTACCTGAAATCGAACTCAGGACCTCGTGCTTGCCAGGCAGCTACTGCACCGCTGAGCTACATCCCTGGCCTGACAGAAGGGTTTTCTACTCCTGATACCAGAGGCAGGAGCTGGGTATCTGGTCTTACCAGGCTGATCATCTTACTGTTTCCTGTGCTGTGAGAAAAAACACCTGTCTTGCTCTGAGCCTCCGAGTTTTATTATTGGTACTCACTGAATTGAGTTAATCTAACCAGCTTGCTTGCTTAGTCATCTTTATCAGTCTTACTATCCCTATGAGATGAGAGTTCTTTGGCCATATTTAAAGTTCATTTCTTGAAGGCAACAGGCTGGGCATGGTGGCACATGCCTGTAATCCCAGCACTCGGGAAGTTGAGGCAGGAGAATTGCTGTGAGTTTGAGACCAGCCTGGGCTACATAGTGAGTTCCAGGTCAGTCTCAATGACATAGTGAGACCCTATCTCAAAAAACCAAAAAAAAAAAAAAAAAAAAAAAATTAATTTC
>NW_022900935.1:12913188-12952163 GCF_012274545.1 Fukomys damarensis
AAAAAAAAAAAAAAAAAAAAAAAAGTTCATTTCTTGTAGGCAACAGTTGGGTGGCCAACAAGTTTTGTTTTTTTTTCTGACATTTGACAAACCTGATTTTTCCACTGGTAACTTTAGTCCATATTTTAGCCTGGTGTAGTGGCTCACACCTGTAATTCTATAATATGTTTCTTTAACTTATCACTCTTACTTCTAATAAATACCACTTCATGTCTAAAGGAAGAAACTTCGCTGGGTGTAGTAGAGGAGGCTTGTAATCCCAGCACTCATAGAGGCTGAGGTAGGGGGACTGCAGGTCTGAGCCCAGCCCCGGCAATTTAGTAACTCGGTGAGACCACGTCTCACCGTTAAAAAAATAAAAAGGACTGGGGATCTAGTTTAGTGTGAAGGTCTTGCATTTGTTACTCTGTGATAGATTCAGCAAGGGTAATCCAGGCTCTGGTGTATGAGGAGCAGTGAATTGTAAGAGCACACTTAGTAGCAAGTGGAAAGCAGCTACATTTATTAAAGATCACAGAGTTGTGCTCAGGGAAAGTCTGTGCTGATAAAAAGATATGGCATGAACAGAAAAGTGGTGCCAGGGTAACAGGAAAACAAAAGCACTGTACACAGAACACAGCACACAGTACACAGTACAGCAGCTTCCAGATGAATTAGACTTTTAGAATTGAAAGGATATGCACCTTGGCCCAGGTACCTCTCCTGCGTCTCTAGGAATGATTGACAGGGTGCTGTGTCATCCCAGGGGCTCTTAACATGTTCGCCTGTCCCAGAATTCACTCTAATCTTAATTATATACATGAGATGTAGTCCCTCTTCATGAACCTTGAATAAGATTGGAGTAGGGTAAAGGTGACTAAAGGTCAGACTTGGAGATCCATTCGGCATGTGCTCTTGCCTAGAGCTTCAGATTACCTGAGTGTTTCTCTACTTTCCTTAGGGTATTGGAAGGAAGTATGTCCCTAGGGTGCTGTTTAAAATTAAATGGGTGGAAGGGAATGAGTTTCTCAACTCCATTGTTTTTGATTGTACTAGTCAATCCCCAGTACTAGAAAAAAGAAAAAGAAAAGGAAAGAAGAAAAGACAAGATAAGACAAGAAAAAGAAAAGTAAGAACCTTAAATTGCTAAATTGCCTAGGCTGGTTTTGAACTTGGGATCCTCCTACTTCAGTCTCCCTGAGTGTTAGAATTACAGGCATACAGCAATTTAGTGAGACCCAGTCTCAAAAAATAAGAAAAGGGGGCCGGGGATTTAGCTCAGTGATGCTGCTGCCTGCCTCGTAAGTGCGAGGTCCTCAGTTTGATCCCTGGTTAAAAAAAAAAAAAGGCTGGGGATGTAGTTTAGTGTGAAGACCCCAGGTTCAAGCCCCCCAAAACAGAACTTCAAAGCCATATATTTACAATTTCCCTTTCCTATCTTTTGTGATATTACTGTCATTTTTTTTACTTCTACTTATAGCCCCCCAATAAATTATTTTTGCTTAGACATTCAAATATCTTATTTTTTTAAATTTAAAAAAATTTTTCAATTTTTTGTGACAGTGTCTCACTGTGTAGTTCAGACTGGCCTTGAACTATGTAGCCTAAGCTGGCCTTGAACTCACAGCAATCTTCCTGCTTCAGCCTCTCAAGTGCTGGGATTACAGGTATGTGCCATTACATCTGGCTCAAATATCTTTTAAATGAATTTCACAACTAAGGAAGCATATACGACATAGATATCAATATCTATATTGATATCAATATAGATATATTATGTTTCGCCCAAAATAAGACTTACTTAGAAAATCATAATTGGTCATTACCACAGTGATGTTATGCAGTTTATGCAGTAGATTATACCTCATTAGTGTCTCGCTCAGTGGCTATTCTGTAAGGCACGTAAATCAAGGTGATTGGAGCAGCAGTTTTTTATGTCTAGTTTTCAAGGCTGATTGTCTTAGTTACTTTTCCCATTGCTGAGACAAAATATCTGAGTTAAAGGAAGAAAGATTTATTTATCTCAGTTTGTAGAGGTTTCAGTTCACAGTTGGCTGGCTTCAAGGCATGGTGGCATGGCAGAGGAGAAACATTTCATGGAAGGCAGAAGGCATGGAGGCAGGAAAGCAGAAAACCAGCAAGGAGGGCTTGGGGATTTAGCTCAGTGATTCTGCCACATGCCTTGCAAGTTCAAGGTCCCAAGTTCAATCCCTGGTATCCCAACCCCAAATAGGAAGGAAGCAAACAGCAAGCGACAAGCAACCAACAGCAACCCTCTTTCTGTCCCTTATATTTTATCCAGACTACTCATCAGTAGGGCAGGTAGCACTCACACCTGGGTGAGGCAGCCTTAATCCTAGCATTATTATAGGCAGCTAAGCTAGGTAGAAATATTACAGGCAGTCAGACAGAGTGAGGCCCTTTGAGATAGTTGATATGAAAGATGAAAACGCATTACAACTGTGTCCAGAGATGCATCTGTTGGAGGCCAGGCCTCAAGATAAAGATGAAATGATCAGAATTACATACTTCCCCAAGAGGTAAGTGATAACACCTGGCCTAATAAAGTCTAGATAGATACCAGTAACCCTGGTGGGTGACCAAGACATCTGGACCCCTCTCTTCCTAAAAAAGTTATTTGTACTTTTGTTTTGTTTTTGGTACCAGGGATTGAACTCAGGACCTTGCACTTGTGAGGAAGGCAGCTAAATTCCTGGCCCAAAAGTTCTTTGTTCTTTCCATGTACCCTTGCTATGTGACCTGCTTCCCCACTGGATCAATATTACTTAAGTGACTATACTTGCAAGCTCATTGAGCCTAGATTTGTCCCATGTTTTGCTCTCCTTGTGATTTTTACCCACTTTGTGATCTTGCTCTGTAAAACTTCTCTTGTGAAATGGGGTCCGCTCAGCCCCCTCCTGTCTCTCTCAGGAGCTATATCTTTCCCTCTCAATAACTATTCCCTACTCTTAACCTCTGTCATTCCTTAAAATTCATTATTTGATTTTGGGGAACATGAACTTGGCATATCTAATATCTAGCAGGTTGGGAGTTATATTATTTCCCTTATATCATTTGGAGGTCCTAATCAACATCACATCATGAATCAATCCCAGCATCACATCCTTGATCCTGGCATCACACACACTAGATCCAGCCACCTTGGAAAAAGTCCACCTATGATGGCACAAGTCTTTGTGGGGACAAGCCATAAAACTGATTATTTTCCAGCTAGGTCTTATTTTCAGGGAAACAAGGTAGATACAGATATATAGCATAGATTTTTTTTTTCACTCTCCATTTACATGGATCTTAATTTCCATTTGGTTTTGTTACCGTGTAGCTCTTTCTAAAAGTGGCTGGCCACTTAGACGTTATCAGGTTCTGAGTTGCCTGCTTCTCCCTCTGAAGTTAGATTCTAGGTTCTTCTTGTCCCAAACAAAGGATTGAATGAAATAAGAAAGAAGCAATGCCAAAGTTTATTTGAAAAAGTCAAAGTGAAGAGTGAGGGCGAAATCGTCTCTGCAGAGTGAGCTTGGGCTGAGGAAAAGAGGAGAAAGCAAGATAAAAGAATATCCTAGAGAACACAAGGTGGACCTTCATGGAGAAAGCCATGACAGCAAGATCTTGGCATCTGTGTCCTTTTATGCTGTCCACATCTCCAGGAGACCCTCAAGAACTTATCCATACAGGTCCTGAGAGGAAGTGCTGGGATCCCATTTCTTAGGCTGATGTCAGGTCCAGGCCATGTTGTGAGAAGTCCACGTGCAGGGCTTTGGGAACTGTTCTGCGTATGTCTGGGATCTTATAATTAACAGGCCGTGCCCACTTCCCCAGCCAGCTTTTCCATGCCCTAATCTCCTATCTCAGTATTACTTCAGGGGCCAGGGATTTAGTCAGTGGTTCTGCCACCTGCCTCAGTATTACTTCAGCTTGAAGAACTTTAAGATTTCTTGTATTGCAGGACTGCTGATGAATTCTTTCAGCTTGTTTATTTGAAAATATCTTTATTTTGCCTTTATTCTGAGGGGTATATTCATTGCACACTATGTGTGTGTGTGTTTTACATTAATGGATCTTTGAGCATTTAAAAGATGCTATATTATTGTATTCTTGCTTGCATTAGTTCTGATGAGAAATTACTGGTCATTTTTATCTTTGTCACATTTTAAAGTGTCTCTTCTCTCTAACTGCTTTTATTTCCTTTACCTCGGTCTTACAGAATCTTTTTTTAAAAAACAAAACATTTACTGGTACACTTAGATATACATAACGATAACATTCATCACAGGGAATTTGCACCTGTACACGATGTATCTCGACTCTTCTTTTTCTCTCATTCGCCCCTCCCTTCAGGTCTCCTTCCTTCCCTATGTACAAAAGCTTTGTCTCCATTTTCTCCCTTCTGTTTTCAGTCTTTTCTTGCCCCTTCCTTCCTTTCCCCCTCTCTCCTCTCTTGTTCCTCTTCCCATTTGTATATTTTCTTCACACTTCCCAGGATCTATTATGCATTTTAGTTCTTATTTCCACTTTCGGTTTCTCATACCAGAGAAACATGTGTGTCTAATTTATTTAAACAAATACACATGTATTATGTGTGTCTGATTTATCTCACTTAAAAGTATGGTCTCAAGGTGTATCCATTTAGCTATAATGTCTCAAGGTTATCCTTCATGGCAGAGTAGTACTGCATTGTATAAAAACACCATAACTTTTTCATCCATGCATTGGCTGATTGGCATTTGTGCTGTTCCCAAGATTTAGTCATTATAACCTGTGCTGCTATAAACAGGTATGCATATATTGCTGTGGTATGATGCTTTTCATTCTTTCTTTCTTTTTTTTTTTTTTTTTTGTTTTTGAGACAGGGTCTCACTATGTAGTTGAGACTGACCTGGAACTCACTATGTAGCCTCAGCCTCCTGAGTGCTGGGATTATAGGCATGGGCCACCATGCCCGGCTGAAGCTTTTAATTCTTTGGGGGAAGATATCAAGAAGGGGAATAGCTGGGTCAGATGAAACCTGTAGTTTTATTTATTTATTTTTATTTTTTGAAACCCCTAGTTTTAGGATTTTTTTTTTTTTTAAATACCGGGAATTGAATTTGGGACCCTGCACTTGCAAGGCAAGCAGCGGCGCCACTGAGATAAATTCCAAGCCCTCAGTGTTTTTTTTTGGGGGGGGTGGTTGAGACAAGGTCTCACTATGTAGTTGAGACTGACCTGGAACTCACTATATAGCCCAGGCTGATCTCGAACTCACAGCGATCCTCCTGCCTCAGCCTCCCAAGTGCTGGGATTATAGGCGAGCACCACCACACCTGGCCCTCAGTGTTTTCTTTTAAAGGATATTTAGCTTTGTTTTGGCAGGTAGTTAGATATTTTAGAACAAGTCAGTTGTGGCCTTTTTTTCTAGCACTAATTCTAGAGTCTCTACTGGATTCCCCAGTATTTAACAAGTATCTTCTTTTCTGAACAAGGCAGAACTGAATGTCTCCCAGCCTGTATAAGCTCTAGAAGTTGTTTATTTCATAGTTTCCTCATTGTTCCTTTCCAGTGATTCTTTGGCCTTGTGGAGTCTCATTTGGTACATGCAGTTTTATGTTCTGCCAAGGACTCGAAAGACCTATAATGCAGATATATTTCTCTGCAGTCTAGCTCCCTCCATCTTTGTGTGTGTGTGTGTGTGTGTGTGTGTGTGTGTGTGTGTGTGTGTGAGACTAGATTGAATACAGGGCCTTCATACTGGGCTACATCCCTCCTACACCCACTTTTTGACACAGGGTTTTACTAAGTTGTTGCTAGGTTGCCCATACTGGGCTTAAGCTTGCGATCCTCCTGTCTCAGCCTCCCAGAGTGCTGGGATTATAAGCATGAGCCACAATGCCCAGCTCAGCCCCTTCTGTTCTAGTATTTTGTTCCACAAATTCTAGCTGTTTCAGCCTCATCCAACTCCCCTAGCACTTGGGAGGCAGAGGCAGGAGGATTGCCACTAGCTCAAGCCAAGACTGGGTGCTGCATTGTCAGTTCAAGGCCAGCCTGGGATACAGAGTGAGACTCTGTCTCAAAAGAAAAAGAAGGAGGAGGGGAGAAAGAAAAAAGAGGGGGAGGGGGACAAGGAGGAGGAGGAGGAAGAGAAAGAAACTAGTAGTACCATGGATGAATGCACCACATAAGGACACAGCAAGAAGGTGGCCATCTACAAATCAAGCCTGCCAACTCCTTGGTCTTGGCCTTCTAACCTACAGAACTGAATAGCAAATTTCTGTTTTTTGTTTTTTGTTTTTTGTTTTTTTTGGACTGGGGATCGAACTTGGTGCAGGCAGTTGCATCACTAAGCTAAATCCCCAGCCCCAAATTTCTGTTTCTTAAGCCACTCAGTCTTTTGTATTTTGTTATGGTAGCCCAAACACATAAGGGATGAACAAAAGTTGTTCTATATATGACTTTTTCAGTTTTCTAGTTGCAGCAGTAGGGAATATTTGATACCAGTCCTCTTTCTGAGCTGGAAGCTGAATAGAACAGATTTGTTTTGAGAGGACAGAACAAGTTGGAAAAAAATATGAAGAGTCAAATGAATCTCCATTTTACACAGGACAGGAGGATCACCTTGTAAACTGAAAGCATCCTAAGTTGAAACTGCATTAATACGACTCACCTATCGGCAGTCAGTAGCACAGCACACTGAAGTCTTTGTTGTTTCTCTGGACTCTTGTGACTGACTGGGGGGCTGTGGCTCACTGCTTGCTGTGCAGCCTGTGAGAGAGAATCTTCATACCACAGCATCACTAGCTTGGGAAAAAATAAAAATTCAAAGTGTGAAGCACAGAGTGCCTGTTACTTTTGCACATTTAAAGCTGAAAAGTTGTCAAGTTAACCCATTGAAAGCCAGGGACCTTCTGTATACCAAGATCCAAGGAAATGATCAGTTAATTCAAAAACAGGTTTTACTAGGTCATACATTGAAACTCTTGCATTTCTTTTTTCTTTTTGTATTGGGGATCGAACGCGGGTCCTTGCTCTTGCGAGGCAGGCGGCAGAACCAATGAGCTAAATCACTGGCCCCTTTATTTTTTTCTCTTAATAAGAAAGCCCATAAAACATGCTCTCAGGACTGCTTAAAAATAATTTAAAGCAGTTTTAGCAGCCTTGCTAATTGGTGTGTAAACCATCAACATATGGGGAGCAGCAAAGTAGAAAACGGTTTGCTTTGGTTTGGTGGGCGATAGAGAGCACCTGCCACATGTGCTTATGCCAAGAGGCTGCTCACTCTGCCGGGAGCTTTTCTTCCCTGTCAAGCTAACTCCTCTCTGCTCTTAAAAGCTTGCTTCAAGTGTCACCATTTCTGCATAGCGTTCTCCAAATCCTTATTTAACCCCCAACTCTCTTCCAGTACTTTGAATCAGTTGATTGCGCCTCACAATTCCCATGATGCTTTTGCATAGTTTTTATCAAGTGTATCAAATTTATTTTGTGAATATGTGTATGACAATATGATTTTTTTTCAGAAGACTGGTTCTACTCATCTTTTTATCCACAAGGCCTAGTACAGTAGTAGGATCTTAGAAGCCTAAAAAAAAAAAAAAAAAAAAAAAAAAAAAAAAAACAAAAAGCCCGGGGGGGGAAAAAAAAAAAAAAAAAAAAACAAAAAAAACAAAACGAGCACAGAGCCAGTTGGAGAGGACACAAAACTAGAAAGAAGATCAACTCACTGAAATCATATGGTAATTTAGGGCCATTTGAATAAGTGGAGAATGTCATCTACCTTTTTCTCATCCCTGAAGAAAGGGCTTTCTGCACATGTTGGTCCTGCTCTGTTTAGTACCAGCTCTTGAAGATGGAGCAAGCTCTAGTATACTTTGAAAGAATCAATTCCAAATGTCAAAATGAAAAAGGACTTCCAATTCTGCCCAGAAGGACGGACAAAAACCACTTTTTCCGGACTAAAACAAACACCAAAAGCCCAAGCAAAATATATGAAATGAAGGCCTTCCAGGGACTGGACACGAGGCAACAAAAGATAATGATCACTGAGAGATGAGAAACAAATGAGAAGAAGCAATCTCATCCTAAGCTTCTCCTGGAAGCTCCTGGAGTCTCCAGGCCATGATAAAGAAGAGGGAGACCAGGTGGAGCCAGTGGATTCGGAGTTGAGCAAATGCATCTTGGGAGTTGGGGACAGCCAGGTAGCTAGAATTTGTGGGAAAGAAGAGATACACAGGGAAAACCCAGGGAGATAGGCCTCAGTTTAAGGCCAGTGTGAGGTTTTATGTTTTGTATTTGTTTTTTATTAAGGGAGAAACTATCAGTATTTCTAAACTGTAAACAATGAGTAACTGAAGTGTTAAAAAAGATGGGCCAGGGATTTAGGTCAGTGGTGAAATGCCTGCCTAACAAGTGCAAGGTCCTGAGTTTGATTCCCAGTAACAAAAACAAAACAGACAAACAAACAAAAACACCAACACCAACCAAGGATCACGTCAGACACTATTTTTTTGTTGTTGTTTTTTTTGTTTTTTGAGACAGGGTCTTGCTACATATCCCAGGCTGGCCTCAAACTCACAGCAGTCCTCCTACCTCAGCCTCCTGAATGCTGGGACAGGGATTTGCTACCACACCTGCCTACTCAGAGATCATATATAGACATAACTTTCATACTGTCTTATTGCCTTAAACAATCTATGCATAATACTCAGGCAAAAGTGAATCCATGTGAAGCAAACGTTTTTGCATATACTTATCTTCTCTTTATCTTTCTGTGCCCTTTACCTTTTGACTTTTAGCAGTTCTGCCTGGATAGCTTTACCTTCTGGTGCTCTCTCTTGAGCTTTCTTAAACTCAGCCAATGCTTGATAATACTTTTAATCCTTGCCATCCTTGAGCTCTGTGATACAGTGCTTTGGTATTTGATGGATCTATTTCAGGAGCCTCCAAACAACTGTTGATGCTCCCTACCAATTTGACATTTTCAGCTTACGAGCACCAATATTCAGTACACAGCTGAAGGCCACAGGCTGCGGCCTGAATCTATCTACTTCCTTAAAAACAGCTTTTGAACTATCCACATACCTTAAAACCTTTGCGTATTTTTTTAATGGCCATCTCCCCATTCTGAAACTTGAAAAAATATTTCCAAATTTTAAAAAGTATTGTTATTAATAAAATTTTACCTACATCTTTGACGTCCACATCTGTGTGTTCAGAGAAATCTGGATGACTGTCGCCAGAGACATCTTTAGGAATATTTCCCAGTTGTCATCGTCTTTCAATTTCTGCAGTGATGCACATTTGGCAGGTTTTTCACCATTGACTTCTACATTTTCCAGTAATCTTGCCACAGTTATTCCTTTAATTACTGGGCTGAACACAAGTTTCCCATCCAAATGAAAAGTTGGAACTTTTGTGATGAAGAACCAAGAACCCTTTGCACTGATGCCTGCATTTGTCGTGCTCAATAAACCTTCCTGACTGAGCTGATAATAAGAGTTTACACTTTCAAACTTTTCACCATTTCTTCATCTCTTCCATTCTGATTTGAGAAGTCTTCACCCTGAATCAATAAACTTCATAATACTTTGATGGAAAGGACATGTTTTTCAAGGAAGAGGTTTCCCAGTTGTGGGTCCAATGCTTTTTCTCCTGTATATAATACACAAAATTTTTCTGCAGTTTTAGGCACAAAATCTGCAAGCAGTTGTAAAACAGTTCGAACGAGTTGCTCCTCACTGATGTCCCCGTGAAATAAGACTCCAAGGTTACTCAGGTTGGAAGGCTTAGCTTGTGGGGATGGATGTGACTTCTTGATTTGCAGACGTGTGTGGAAGCAGGACCTGGGCATCTCATGCATGAGTGACTGCTCCAATAGGAGTGCACCCTTCTTGAGACTTTATGGTTACTATTTGCTGTAGCTGTGGTATCTGGTGTTCTTGTTGTCACCCCTCGTTGTCTTGGGTGTTCCTGGAAGTTCTTAAGTAGACTGAGCCTTGTATTTCTTTTACCTATTTCTTGTTATTGTTCAGGAGCCTTGTTGATGTGGGAGTGAAGCGGGGTTAGGGAGCGTATGGTCCTACGATTAGGTCTGTCTTTAGTGAACCTTTCCCCCAAGTTGAAAGTTGGGGAGGTGTGCAGGATTTGGGTATTTCCCTTCTCTCAGGTCTGTTAAGGCTTTAGAAAAATTCTGGTTGGTTACATTCTGGTGAATAGTTTTTGAGTTCAGGTTAAGGGAAAAAGAGACATTTGGAAATATTTTCGTTGCCTGCTTTTGCTTTCCTCCTACTAGAAGCACAAGATCGATTTTCCTCCAATTTTCACTGTGAGAATTTAATAGTGATCCTGGGGCTAAAACTCAAAGTGTAGATTGCTTCCACCCTTGTTTTTAGCTCCTACACTTGCCCACAACAGGCCTCCAGCAATTTGTTAATTAAATTTTAATGGTTCCTACCAGTAATGGCTTTGGCTGCAGGCTTCTTCTCCTGGGCTTCCACTCCTATTAAACTGTGGTCCTCTGCCTGTTTCTCCAGATTTGGGGACAGCAGTTTGCCTTGTGATCCCAACTTTCTGATGGATCTAAGAATAGTTGTTGATTTCCAACTTGTTTAGCTTTTTCTTGGTGTAAGGATAGAAGTGATTACTTCCAAACTCTTTATCCTCAAATCGGAAACTTGGACATCTCAAATATTCAGAAGAGTAGTGATCAAGCAAGTCATGTGTGAAGAACTTCCTGAGGCCAAGACAAAACCATTAGAATGGACTAGGGAACAGTGCCTGGCATTCACAGAGGGTGGGTGTGTTAGCTTTCAGTAACTGTGACAAAGTATCCGAGGATATCAATACTTGAAGGAGAAAGGGTTTATTTAGGTTCACAGCTCCAGAGAGTTCAGTTCACGATCATTGCTTTTAGGCTGATGATGAGGCAGAACAGCACAGTGGGGAATACATGAGAGAACAAAGCTGCTTGCTCATGTAATCCAGAAAGAGGGGGATGAAAGAACAAACTACACCCTTCAGAATTACACTCCCAAGGATCTCGTTCCCAAATTCTTCACCACCTCCCAGTAGCCTGTTAAATTATGAATCCATACATGGATCAATCCATCGAACAGGTCAGAGCCCTCTTGACCCAGTCACCTCCCAAATACTGCACCTCAGAACACTACTGCCCTGGGTGCTAAGCCTTCAACACACTAAGTTAGGTGGGTGGCGTTTCTGATCCACACCAAAACAGCTAAGAATAATTCCTGTTTCCAGCAGCCACACTAGAAAAACTTGTAATTCACCAGTCTCTAGGAGAATACTTGGAAAGTTCTTCCCTGCCCTGTTAGTCACAGACTGAGCACAGTTTTAGAGTTGCCAAATTATGAAAGCAAGAACAAGAAGGATCAAGGTACTTCCATGAAATTTAACTGGATTCCAGAACAAAGATCAAGAATGTTTACACTTGATCTTAGCCAAAAGGCTGAGAAGCGATAAGAATGTTTAAAAAATAAAAAAATTCAGTCATAAGTGGAGTGAAATTCATAATTTTTACCACTCAATAATTATTGGGGATTCAAAGAAGAAGGAAAAAAATAACTCATTTTGAAAAAAGTAATTCATCAGAGTGAATCCTAGACTGACTTAGATGTTAACATTAGCAGACAGGAAAATTCTATACCAAAGAATTGAAAATAGGGACTCATACATTGTGTGTGTGTGTGTGTGTGTGTGTGTGTGTGTGTGTGTGTGTGTGTGTTTTGAGACAGGATCTCACTATGGATTCACTAGGTAACCCAGGCTGGCCTTGAATTGGTGGCTATCCTCCTGGATCTCACTATGGATTCACTAGGTAACCCAGGCTGGCCTAGAATTGGTGGCTATCCTCCTGCATCAGGCTTCCAAGTGCTGGGATTATAGGCATGTATCACTGTGTCCAGCTGAAAAATAGATTTATACCCAACACTCATCACAGAATTAGTAACAATAGCCAAATGGTGGTAACAACCCAAGTGTCCATGAACTGATCAATGCATAGAATAATGTGGTACATCATGCCTGGACTGAATGAGACCTTCACAGGTGAACAGTCTGCGCTCAGTAAACAATAAGCTACTCTCAGTAAGTAGGGCAGATGGCCATAAAGAAACTTAGGACAGAAGATACAGTCTTCCTGGTAGGGAAAAGTTCAGTGATGGTCTGCACACCTGTACTGACCATCCTTACACTTAGTAATAAACATTCCTTATGATCATAGCTCCTTCCCAAAACCCTATATAAACTTAGTTTTCTTTCCCAGCTAGTTGCTGATATCACTTTCTCAATGTCAGCCCATCCACACAAGGAAGAAATAAATTTGGCTCTTCCTAGATAGCTGCTGAAATCCGGCCTCGATTTCAGTCCCTGTTCACACCTGGACAGGAAAAAAGTTTTCTTTCTCACAAAACCTGTGTGTGAGTGGCTTTCCACACGCTATTTATAACATGATACAGCTATATATAATAGAATAATATTCAGCCATAAAAAGAAACAAAGTTCTGGTATGGGATGAACTTTGAAAACATTACACAAAGTCAAATAAGCCTGGCACAGAAGGACAAGTATCACATGATTCCACTTATATGAAATATCTAGAATAGGTAAGTTCATAGAGACAGAAAAAAATAGTGGTGATTGTTGTACAACACTGTGAATATAATTATTATACTAGACTTGGAAATGATTAAAATGGCATTTTAAAAATAACAGGACAGCAATAAAAAGACTCCCCTTTTATTATCTAGTTTTCCTATTGCTGGACACAATACCGACACCCACAATTTAAAAGAGGTTTAATTTAGCTCCAGTTTTAAGGGGATTCAGTCCATGGTCAGCAGGTTCCAAGGTAGAAACATCATGGTGGAGCAAAGTCACTTAATTCGTGGTGGCCAAGAAGAGCTGGGGAACAGTGTAGGCACAAGGGCCTGCTATGATAGCAAGGTCTCACCCTCACGACCCACCCAGGCACACCCAGAAGTGTGTTTTACTAATCCCCTAAGTGCCTCCAAGCTGGTCAGGTTGAAACAATCAAGTTTTCCCATTAACCCCCCCTCCAATTTAAGGGGTTCAGAATGGAAGCAAAATGTAGACAATTATAAAATTATGATACAATGTGCTGTTAGAATTAAGAAATATGCAGAGTGTGAAGAAAGTATCTGAGAACTTCCACCCAAGTCTGAGTGTTGGGGAATTTGGAATAATCACAGTGAGTGTTGAAACTTAGATCAGGGTTCCTAGAACACCAGCAGCCCAGAAAGAAGGGACTGGCAGTGGGGCTGCAAGAGCAGAGTCCAGAATGGAAACTGTTTTGAGTATCAAGTGAAAATTCCTTTTCCTTATTGGAAATGGGTAGCTATTAAAGAATTTTCAGCAGTGGAGTGACCTGTTCAGATTTTGACATTTAAAGATATAGCTCTTAAAGGTATAGGGAAAGGTGTAGGGAAGGTGGGAAGGGTAGGGGAAAGGTAATAAGGGAAAAGAAAAAATGAGAAAATGGAAATAAAGAGTTTGTAAATGGGGAGGGTAAGAGGGGGTGAAGGGAGGGCAGGGACAAGGGGAAAAAATGAGAATCAAGAACTGTCATGTGAAGGTACAGGATCCCAGTAATGAATGTAACTGTATTGTAGACCTAGATTGTACCAATAAACTCAATGAAAAGAAAAAAAATAAAGATATAGCTCTGGCAGGAATGTGAATGGATTAATAGGGGCAAGGAGACTCATTAATATCTAGACAAGGGAAGGCAGATAGCATATGTGGGGCAAAGGGAAAGGATTAGAGAAAAAAGAATGAATTTAAGACGTGGAATGTGTTCTGTACGTACATGGAGACTACACACAAATCCTGCTTCTGCTGTTCTTCATTTCTCATAGTGGCATCCTCTGCACCCTCAGGACGCAGAGATAGCAGCTGGCAGGATGAGTTCAGGGAGGTCATTTCCTGGCTGCTTTCCTGCCTGTCCCAAGTCCAGCTCCTTAGGAAAGCAGGGCAAAACCCAGAAACCATCCTTTTCTGTTCAACTCCCAAGCCTCTCATTTATTCCATGCTCTTTCCTGATTCGGGTATTCTCATTAATTTTGAGATGTGCATCTTGCTGCTTCCCTGACATGGCTCTCCAATCATCTGGAAAGCTTCAGTGAAAGCATCAGATGAGCAGCACAGTTTTATATCCCATGTCTCTGTTTCAGGACATGTGCAGCAGTTGCTGGGACAGAAGCATCAAGGCACAGCACACTTTAAGTCTTCCTATTCGGAATGGATGTTAAAATGGAAACAGAGGCAATCACTTCTTCCCTCTTAATGTTGTTCGATGATCCACAAGGCAGTTGACCATGAGAATGAGAAACCTTCTGCAGACAACCTACTTTTCATTTCAAGACTGAGCTGTGGCCAGGGTCTGTGTTCAGAGGAGCCAGTGGACATTCTTAACCAGAAGGGAAGTGTTTGAGCCCAGGAATCCAGAGCAGGCATATGAAATAGGGAGTGGGAGTCTCTCACCATTTTTATCTCTAAAGGGTATTATAGTAAACAAAGGAAGGGGGATACAGAGTCATTTTATAGCTTCCCTGCAAGAATGAAATGTCATTACTAATAGGAAGAACTGAGATTGGAACAAAGACTTTCCCCAGGCCCTGGAGCCACTGGCCAGTGAGATTTGTAACATCTGCTCAACAGGATTTTATATTCTTTTACAAATGTAATGGTCCCAGGTTTTTGTTGTTGTTGTTGTTGTTGTTGTTGTTTTTTAGAAAAAGCAGCCAAAGAAAAAGGACACATTAGAGACTAAAGTTAAAAAGGATAGCCTGTGTGTGTGTGTGTGTGTGTGTGTGTGTGTTTTGCGACAAGGTCTCGCTATGTAGATCAGGCTGGCCCTGAATTGAACATGTAGCTCAGGCGGGCCTCAAACTTGGGGCAATACTCCTGCCTCACCCTCCCTAGTGCTGGGGTTACGGGAATGTGCCATGAAACCTGGGGACATTTAACTTCTTGATGAAAACTCAGGTAGTGGATAAATATCTTTAAAGTATTAAAAGAAAGCTTTAAAAAAACCTATGAAAGTAGGTGGTGTGTGCCTGTAATCCCAGCACTTGGGAGGCTGAGGAAGGAGGATGGCCATGATTTCAAGACCAGCCTGGGCTACATAGTGAGTTCCAGGTCAGTCTCAAATACACAGTGAGAACCGGTCTCCAAAAACCACCGCCCCCCGCAAAAAAACCCTATGAAGTATAATTTTATACTCAAGAAATAGCTTTCAAAACTAAAGGCAGATAACTTTTGTTTTCAGACACACAAAACCTGAAACAATTCACCACCAGTAAACTGACATGACAAGAAATATTAAAGGGCCTCTTTTCAGTAGAAGGAAAATGATAGCAGATGAGAAATGGATATATACAAAGGAATGAAAAGCATCATAAATGGTAACTATGAAGACAAATTTAATACTTTTCTTTTTGTAGTACTGGTGATTGAACCCACGGCCTCTGCACTGAGGTACATCCCCAACTCCCTCCCTTTTTTTTTTAAATATTTTGAGACAGGGTCTTGCTAAGTTGCTGAGTTACCCAGGTTAGACTTGAACTTGTGATCCTCCTGCCTCCATTTTTCAGAGTTCTGGGATTACAGAAGTGCACCAACTATGCCTGCCTAAGGCTTTTTCACACAGATTTCTTTAAGAGAGAATTGCTTAGAGTAAAAAGGCTAACAATGCATCACGAGAGTTGTAACATGTACAGCCACACAATTCAACCAATAAAAAGGATATAACAATTCTAAATATTTTGTATTTACTAATAAAGATTCAAAACACAAAGCAAAAACTGACAGAACTATAAGTAGAAATAGAGAAGTCTATAATTATAGGTGATGTCAATATTCCTTTATAATTTATGAATTATAAACTATCTGGAAGATCAGTAAAGAATATGAAAGTTGAATACTGTCAGGAAACTTTATCTGATTGATATTTATAGACTACTCCATTCAACAACAGCAGAATATATATTGTTTTTAAGAGCCAAATGGAATTTTTACAAAAATAGACCTGGGTAATAAAATAAGTCTGGGTGATACATATAAACTTAAAAGGATTTAAATTATACAATGAATGCTCTTTGACCACAATTGAGTTAGTCAGTAGCAAGATACCTAGAAAATACTCCAATGTTTGGGGTTCTACATCATGTACTTGTAAATAACATGGAACAGAGTGGGGTGATCAAAAGAGAAATTAGTAGCTATTTTGAGATGAATGAAAATACTATCAGTTTGTGATTTGGTGTTAGTCATGGCTCCTGACAAGTTAGAAAACTAGCAGTGGTGGTGATCAAGTTGGCTTCAGTAAGAGGAAATCCAATAAAACCTTTGTGCCTGCTTTCCCCACAATTTTATCCGACAACTCATAGATGACGGGGAAGGAGCTTGATTGATACCCATATGGTAAATCACCTTGTACTTGTTTTTAAGACTCCTTTCTCCAGTGAGGCCATTTGGTTAGGAATAGAAAAAAATATTCTTATAATATGAGCTCATCCTAAGAGGACCACTCATGTACTTCTTTTCTCTGTCTACTCAGTGACCCTCCAAGTTTGTTGCTTCCAAGCAGTGGCTCACAGTGGGGTATGGGATGATTTCCATGATGCAAATACTTGCACCATGAACAATTTGAAATTACTTAATTTATCTCTCTCGGGGAGAGATATTCATCGTCAGTGTGGTAGATGAATGACAGAACTTTTGTAAATAACCAAAAACCTACAAAATGTTAGGAAAATGTAGAATGACTTCTGCTCCTCTAACTGAAATTTGTTTAGTTCAAAATTAACAGACACCAGAGGCATTAACTGTAGAATGGGACATCTGGCCTCATCCTAAGATAACAGGGCACATCAAGACCCAGAGCTCCCAAGTTTTGTAAACCACGATTGTAAAAGTGTCAAGATGAAAAGAACAATTGTTAACTTTGTTTTCCTGACCCTGAACACCTGCTTTCTGTGGGCTTGAATAGCTAGACAAATCTTAAAGGTAAACTCCCTAACTACAAAGAATTGCTACATCTGGGTTAAAGTTAACTGTCTTGTGACCATGACTTGTATATCAGTAATGTGAATTAAGAGAATGAAATGTAACCACCTGAATGAGACCATGGCTGTAAAACCCATTAAAGAAGGAGCTGTAAGCCAGTACGGGGTTGACCAATGGCACTGCTTTAGTGCGATTGGCCTTTTGTCGAAGAAATAAACCTTTTATTATTTTACGTCCATTCTGCATCTCTGTGCGTGTCATTTACCAATTCCTTCTGCAACATGAAATTAACTGACTCCACCATATATATCGCTGCCTCCAAGTTCATGAGCACATAGACAAATCACTAGATATTGCCTATGAGACAATATAATGGTATAATAGATATAATAGACCATATCACTCCAAGCATAATGAACCACCAGGTGTACTCCTTTAAAATTTTTCAAATTCTCCAGTGGTATCTCCCAATCTTGATATGGGCTATTTCCTTTGGCTGAGAAATGGGCTTGTGGATCCCACTGTTTAGAATGAGGAATCTGCTTAATTCCTTACTTTCAGATCTTACCTCTTTGTAGCTTATAAGATATCTGAAATAGAGTCATGTACATAACAATGTTTCAGTCAAAGATGGACCACATATACATCAGTGGTCCCAGATTATAAGGGAACATAATATTTTCTGTCACCTACTAAAGTCGTAGTCATCTTAATATCATAATATCCATCTCTGTGTTTTAGCAGAATCTCAAGACTGTATTGATGTCAAGATGCCAGTTGGTAGCACTAGGGGAACAGGCAATGCTCTGAGCCTGGTTTCAGAGGGAAACATTTGGTAAACATTTATAGACAAGGGCTAGGGATGTAGCCTGGTGGCTCCTCACCTACCTGGCAAGTGCAACGTTCTGAGTTTGATTCCCAGTACTGGGTAACAACAACAACAAAAAAAACAAAGACAAAAACAAGAAGACAAAGCACATTTTATAGACAAGCTCCTATCAAATACTTTCAAATTGAAGCCAAGCAATTGAGACCATATCTTATGCCCAACTTAATTAGCAAGAGGGCCTTGGGACAGATATACCTCTGTCATATCCATTGTGCAATAACTTCAGGAACAACATCTGAGCAAACTAATCAGTGTCGAGAATAGCCTGAGGAGGGCTGGGTATTTAGCTCAGTGGTTCCGTGCATGCCTCACAAGTGCAAGGTCTTGTTTTTAATCCCTGGTACCAAAAAAAAAAAAAAAAAAAAAAACAGCGGAAGGTAACCCTCTTACAAATAAAAAAAAAAAAAAAAAAAAAAAAAAGCCTGAGGAAATAATCATCTTTGTTCTTTTTTTAAAATTTGAAGACAATTTATTCTTTTTATTTTTTAGACATAGGGTCTCACATTGTTGTAATCAGCAGGATTTGGCAAGGGAATACATTAAATATAGGACACATAATTTATAAGATTATTTTACAATAATTGCCCAAACAGTCAAATGCAAAGGAGTGCAAGAGAGATTAACCACACTCTAGGGGCCCAAGGAATCCAGCTGAGGGCCTGGATCCCACCTATTTCCCACACAAGTCCAGCTAAAGGCTTACAGTCCAAGGCAGTGTTCTCCACAAGTCCAGCCAGTGGCCTAGAGCCCACAGCAATGTCTCATGCTTGTCCATATTGAGGATCTGCAGCTGGAAGCCCCAAAGACCAGTTCTGGAAGCCAGAAAACCTACACTGGTGAGATGAAGGATTTGTGCCACTGAGCTGAGGGATCCACAATGGAGCCAGAAAGTCATGCTCATGGTGAAGATCATAATTCCCCTGATAAAAGCAGCAGCCATTCTCAGCAATAGTGAGGCCCCAAGCTCCTCCTTCAAAGAGAACAGCCTAGTTCACATCAGGAAAACCGTCCCCAGCAAGCTTTTCCTAGAAAATCAACAGGCCAAGATCTTCCCCTTCAGTTTTTTTATGGCTATTGGCAACAATCCTCATGTGGATCCTCCATGCCCAGACCACGGTGATTCAGTTTAGCTGGGTGATACAAGTTGACCATTAGTCAATCAACTACACATACTCTAGTTCAGGCTGGCTTTGAACTCATTATGTGGCCCAGGCTGGCCTCAAACTCAGTGATCCTCCTGCCTCTGCCTCTCAAGTGCTGGGATTATAGGCATTCACCACTATGCCCAGTTCACCTTTGTTCTTGAGACTGGTAGAAAAGTACCTCATGATCCGGTGATTAGGATCACTGTGCATTGTCTGGTCCATCTACTCTGTGAAGGTTCCCACCAGGCTGTGACTACCCATCTCCCATTGTGAGAAGCATCCATCAGTCTAGGAATACCATCAACTTCCTGTATAAATTTGTCCTACATCTTGAATCAGCTTCCTGGCAAGATGGACTTCGTGAAAATAGTCTTCTATTTTCTCATCTCCATTTTTTTTTTTTTTTTTTTTGTACATGGGACCAAATTTAGGACCTTGTGCTTGTGAGGCAGGTGCAGCGTCTCTGAGCTAAATCCTTGGCCCTCTAGCCAACTTTTGAATAATCACCTTGCTTACTTTAATTGGCTTGTCATTTGGCAAGCAGCTGCATTTAGGTCTGATAATAAAATCTTCTACGTCTATGTACTTTATCTTCTATTATGATAACAATATTTATTCTACTATGAGAAGCCAGACAACAAAGAAATGGCAACTTTTAGTGGTTTGCTCCTTAATTTTTCATTATATTGAGTTCACAACTCACTTTTCTAGATTTTTCCATAGCTCATCTGATATGTCAAATCCATGGGTGGCCTCAAGATAGATGTATATATATGTATATATGGAGATATATATGAATGAATAAAAAATGAATAAATAAGGGTGGGGTGCAGCTCAATGGTACAGTACATGTCTAGCATACTTGATGTCCTGGGTTTGATTCCTAGCACAACCAAATCAATCAATCAGTCAACCAGTCAACAAGTGTACTTACCTATCATGTATCTACCCAGTAAAATACTACTCAGCAATAAAAAAGGAACAAATTACACATGCAATATGAATCTCAAAGAACATTACATTGGGCCGGGGATTTAGCTCAGTGGTTCTGCCGCCTTCCTTGCAAGAACAAGGTCCCAAGTTGAATCCCCAGTACTGCCCCCCACAAAAAACAAACAAACAAAAAACCCCCCAAAAAACCATTATATTAAAGGAAAACAATCTGCTGGGGGATTTAGCTCAGTGGTTCCGCTGCCTGCCTCACAAGCACAAGGACCTGAATTCGATCCCCAGTACCCCCCAAAAAAGGAAAGAAACCAAACATAAGAGCATATATTATGGTTTTTAAAATATGAAATTGCAAAAGTAATATGTAGTGAATTGAAGCAGATTAGTGATTGGGGCCCAAAGAGTTGAGTATGGGGACAGGCAGAGAAAGCTGAAAAGGGTTCACTTGAGAACAATGAATATATTCTATAACTTGATGTGATTTATATATTTGCACATATTTACCAATGCTTGTGAATTATACAGTTTGAAATATATTTTTTTCTGGGTGTGGTGGCACGTGCCTATAATCCCAGCATTCACAAGCTGAGGCAGGAGGACTGCTGTGAGTCAAGGCCAGCCTGAATCACATAGCAAGACCCTGTCTCAAAAAACAAAAAAAGAAAGGGTGCTTTTTTTAAAAAAGTAAATTATACCTCTACTGGTTGTTTTATTTTTTTAAAAGGGGAATACAGTTGATTCTTATTATTTGTTGATGTTATGGTCTATAAATTCTTAGAGGAAATACACATATGTATCTCATATGTTTCTCTGTGTGAGAAACATATCCATTGTGAATTTAAGGTTACACATTTAATTGCTAAAAGTAACTCATCTTGGTAGATTCCACTTTTTTATTTTACAGAAGAGTTAAATGGTGGCACCTAACTATTACAAAGTAGTTGGGATTCGAACCCATCCTCTGCAACAGGCTCCAGGGCCAGAGTTTCCCAACACTGCCTACCTCCTACCATTTTCAGGGCCTGGTCACCTGTGTGTGAGGGACATGAAGGTAGAGCATCCTCTTGTTTGGTGTGAGCTGAGGGCAAGAGGCTCTTTGTAGGCTTATAAGCTCACCAATTCCAGCAAAAGTCCCTGAGTACTGACTTGGGAGTTCTAATACATTTCAGAATGCAGCTGAATGGGCAAATATGGAATCCACAGATAATCTTTAAAGTATCTTTATGTCACTCTCACTTTTGAATGGTATTTTGCACTGGTAACAGAGCTGTATGAGGCCAGTTAGCTTATTCCAGCTGTTTGAAATATCATATATCTACTATTGTTTCCACCGTAAGAAGTTAGTCTATTATTCCTGTTACAGCAATCTTTTTTCCATCTCTGCTGTTTTTCATGTTTGTTTTTCTACAGTTTCACTATGATATATTTACATGTAAATTTCTCTTTATTAACCCTCCTTGCTTAAAGATATTTAAAAATTGAGATGTAGGTGATTTAGCTCAGTGGTTCCACTGCCTGCCTCGCAAGTGCAAGGTCCCAAGTTTGACCCCCGGTACACACACACAACTGAGATATAATTCACATACCATAAAATTTAGTAGATTTTAGTGTTTTTACAAGGTTGTGGAACCATCATTACTAATTTCAGAACATTTTCATCACCCCATAAATAGATCCTGCATTTAATCAGGAATGGTGGTGCACACCTGTAATCCCAGCACTCTTGGAGGCTGAGGAAGGATAATCACAAATTTGAACCCTGCCTGGGCAACTTAGTTAGAACCTGTCTCAAATAAAAAATAACAAAGGGCTGGGGATATAGTTTAGTATGAAGGCTCCTGGGTTCAATAACCAGTAGTACCATTCCCCAAATAAACTTGCATCTGTCACTCTGCATTAACCTCACCCCAATGCCTAGAAACCACTAATCTGCCTTTTTTTTTTGGTACCAGGAATTGAACTCAGGTCCTTGTGCTTGCAAGGCAGGCCACCAAGCCGCTGAGCTAAATCCCCGGCACCACTAATCTGCTTTTGGTCTCTGGATTTGCATATCAATATTTCATAAACATGGAATCATGTAACATAGTAGTCCCCTCCATTCCATTTCACTTCCTGTGATTTCACTTACTGGAGATCAACCACAGTCCAACAATGCTAAATGGAAAATTTCAGAAATAAATACCTTACAGGTTTAAAATAACTTTCATTATAGTATTATAATTCTTCGTTATTAGATGTTAATCTCGTATCTATGATATCAGTTTTACTGGTATGCACAATAGAGGAGTTGTGGGGTCAGGGAAGCCTCCATCCAGATTTTAACAGAAGGCCTGCAAGCCTGGGGGTTTAGCTTAGTGGTGCCGCACCTGCCTCGAAAGTGCAAGGACCCGAGTTCAATCCCTGGTACAATCAAAAGAGAAGGCCTGGGAGGCTAGGTAAAGAACTCCCGATGGGGCAGTGCATGAAGGAAAGGTGCAGTGGAGACCTCAGGAAGCAGGGATGCCAGGAACATGGAGTGTCTGCCAGGGAAAGCCACAGTCTGTGAGTGAAACCAGCCCAAGAGAAAGACTAAGTGAGCTTAACTTTCAAGGGCAGAGGTGACGTCACCCCAGCATTCTGAAACTCACATCTCACAGCCACGTATGTGTCCTGAACGCTGGACACAGAGTATAGGACTTAATGTTTGTGCTGTCCTATTTTCTATCCAGAGTCCTCCCTTTTGGAATAGGAATGTTTATCCTGTGCCACTGTACTGTGGGATTATGAGACTTGCTTTTTTTTTGTGTGTGTGTGCCAGGAATTGATCTCAAGACCTTGCATTTGCCAGGCAGGGGCAGTGCCACTGAGCTAAATCCCCAGACCTTTTGTTTTTGATTTTTACAGAGGTTCACAGCTGAGTTTGCCTTGAGTCTCTGAAGAGACTTGGACTTTTGGAAAATCCTGGAATTGTTGAGACTTTGGAGAATGCATATCGATTGCATTTATGGTTGTGTGCAAGATAGTTGTACCATGTTAGGTTTAGGGTTTTTGTTTTTTTGGGGGGTAGCAGGGATCAAACTCAAGACCTTTTGCCTGCAAGGCAGTCATGATGCCACTGAGCTAAATCCCCAGACCAAGTTTAGGTTATTTTTGAGAGTAAGATGCCTGGGTATACGCTACTGCACCCAGATCATTTTATGCATTTAAAAATATACCTATTACTTTCAAACCTATTCTCCAACCTTTAGTTCAAAAATGCAGAGGCAGGGCTGGGGATTTAGCTGAGTGGTTCCACCACCTGCCTCGCAAGTGCAAGGACCTGGGTTCGATCCCCTGTACCAAAAAAAAAAAAAAAAAAAAAAAAAAAAAGCAGAGGCAGCCAGGCATAGTGGCACATACTTATAATTCCAGCTCTCTTGGAGGTTGAGGCAGGAGGATCTGAAATTTGAACACTGTCTGGGAAACTTAGTGAGACCTTGTCTCAAAAGAAAAAATAAAATGGGCTGGGGATGCAGCTCAATGTCAAAGCCCTGGATTCAATCCCTAGTACAGGAGGGGGAGAAAGAAAGAGTGAGAGAAAGGGGTAGTAGTTTATTCTGTGTAGTTTCCCAGGATTTAGATTTTGGTGTTACATCTTAATGGTGTTTCATGTTCTCTATCTCCTTATATTCCCAGTAAGTTAACAATTATATCTGGGCTTTTGGTAAGTTATTTTGCTGAGATTATTTCATGGCTAGTGCTTTAACAGTAAGAGTATATTCAAGAAGACTACAAATCATGTTATTTAGACAGGGAGAATTGTATTGGGTATTGCAGAATTAAAAAGGCCCAAAGAGCACTAAGATATCATACAAGCAGGAAGTGGCTGCTTCCCTGAGGCTGGGGAGAAAATGGAAAAGGTTGGAATTAGTAAAACATAGAGGCCTATAAGAATGGATTCCTTTGGAGATGAAATTCAGACCTCTCTGACCATGTGCACTGCTCAGTTGGTATTGATGTCCTTTAGGGAGTACACAATGGTTGTCTCATAATAATATAAGCAGAAAAAGAATGATAAGAGCAGATACTGATGATCATTGCTTAGACCCATTAATAGATAATCTAGTTTATCATTTCTTCAGTTAATTGTTACAATTTGTTATCATGCCTTATGTTAATACCTCTCTGGTAAGTTATCTGAATACTCATACACTAGTGTAGACTCGCAGATAGGGGTCATGGCAACAATATCACACGAGGGATGGATTGTAGTTTGTGGCTTTTATATCAGAAAATCACAACTGGAACCTCATGTTATTTCATTTCAGTAATTCAATGAAAATAAAATGATAAAACGGAAATAGCACCCTTTTGAATAATGGATCTAAGCAATGATTATCGATGGCTGCTCATATTAAAAGACAATCAGACATTACGTACTTCCTAATGGACAAGAGCACCAGTGAGCAATGCACCCTTCTTGGAGAAGTCTAAATTTCAATTTAACAGGATTATTCATCCTTTTAAGAATGAACTTCTAAAACAACAACAAAAAAACCCACAAAGAACAAACTTCTAAATTTTACTAATTCTGGCCTCTTCCATGTCTTCTAGCACAGAGCATCATTATGAAGAAGTACGAAAGCAATCATATCTGGGCATGATGATGCATACCTGTAATCCCATAATCCTGGATATAAGGAAGACTGAGGCAAGATCAGTTTGAGATGAGCTAGGGCTACCTAGTGAGAGACCCTGTTTAAAAAAAAAAAGTGGGGGCCAGGGATTTAGTTCAGTGGTTCTGCTGCCTGCCTCACAAGTGCAAGGTCCTGAGTTTGGTCCCCAGCACCAAAAATACAAAACAAAACAAAATAAAAAGCGGGCTGGGATTTAGCTCAGTGGTGCCACTGCCTGCCTTGCAAGCACAAGGCCCTGAATTCAATCCCTGGTCTGAAAAAAAAAAAGTAATCAGATTTCTCTGTCCTTCTAAAATTCCTGGGAATAGTGCTTGGATTCCCAAAGGGTCTTTCCCCTTGTCATTAAAACGTTTTTCTTTTCTTCAGTAATGGGGCTAGAACCCAAAGCCTTCCCACTAAGCTGCATCCCCAACACTTAAAATTGTTTTGAGACAGGGCCTTGATATGCAGACTAGGCTGGCCTTGAACTCCTGGCAATCCTCCTGCCTCAGCCTCCTGAGTGCTGGTATCATTACTGCCACCACACCCAGCCCAACACTTAAATTTTGAGACAAGGTTTTGCTAAATCACTGAGTTGCCCAGACTGGGTTCTCAAACTTGCAATCCAATCTTCCCACCTCAGCCTCCCAGACTGCTGGGATTACATGCTTGGCTACCATCTACTCTTTTTTTTTTTTTTTTTTCCAGAACCAGGAATTGAGCTCAGGACTTTGTGCTTGACAAGCTGGTATTGCTCTACAGAGCTACATTCCTCGTTTCCATCTACTCTTATAGTTAAAAAAAAAAAAATTCCACAACTCTCTATTGCTTTTATATGAAATGTATTTTTCTATACTTTTAGGAGGGAGAGATGGGATGGAATAGCAGTTCAGCCCCAAGGCTCATGAAATTCTATTACTTTTCATAAAATAAACAGTCTGGTACTTCTTGAGCTCTGCTTTACCTTCTTCTCTAGCTCATTTTTACCTATACCTTCTTTTTTGCTCAATTTGGAATTTATGATGTTAGTAGGATTTTGTTTTGAAATGAAGCATTACAGGCCTAGGCCAGGGGCTGGGGACTTGGCACTGTGGCACTGTGCCTGCCTTGTAAGCTCATGAATTCGATCCCCGGTATTCCCCCCCCCCCACCAAATGACCCAGTCCACTCCAACATCTTCACAACTTAGCACAGTTGCTTTAGATTCATCAGCAAATGGACGTCTGTAGAGACCTTGTTTTGGGTGTTCTGAAGTTGACCTGATAATGGTTTTCAATGAAAACCTGTGGCTTTCCTATTTTTTTTTTTTAATGAGCCTCATTTATTGATCAAAATGTAATATAAGCAAAAATGGAGAGGACAGCATCAGCATGGTCTAGCTCTTGGAGATAAGAAATAAAATGCCTATTGTGATAATAAACCAAACCATGAGTGACAACAAGCTTATCAGTAACAAAATCACCTCAAATTGATGGAGGGTGATCAAAGCTAGACATAAAGTAAAACTCATTGCCACAAATGCTTTCATTTCAGTCATCAATGAGAACAAATTACAATCCGTGACTTTATATTGGAAGTTCAGTGGGCCAGAGCCTGCATGTTAATCTTCTTCATTTAAGGGGCACGACTAGTATGTGTGGTAGGTACCTTCTGCTCCTCTTCACAGTGCTCGTGAGTTGGCCTTACGTCTTTCAAATAGTCCTCATGTTTAAAGTGGACCCTGTTGAGCTGGGATTTAGCACAGTGGTGCCGCACCTGCCTCACAAGTACAAGGACCCGAGTTTGATTCCTGGTACAAAAAAAAATGCAGACCCTGTTAAAGATGGAAACAATGCTCAAGTAGAATGCCACAGCCACACAAAAGGTGGTGCTGTTGTGGGCCGAGGCAGGGGTCAAGTCTTGTCGCCAATGATCAGGAAGCATTGCCATGTTGCTTAAAGAACAAGCTGATGAGACTGAAGCAGGGAGAGCAGGTGCATTTCCTTCACAGGTCAGACCTTTATCAGTGAAAATAATGCACAGCTACACAACTGGGGATGTCTTGTTTGTGGGGTAGGGACTGGATCTCTGAAAGGAACATCTCCATTAATGTGGGTCTCACTTATGCCTTATATTGTAGCTGTCTGGCTTATAACAAAAGTTTTCATTGTAATGATTAAACAAGTTCTGCCAAGGCCAGCCAAAAAAATCAAATCTAGAAAAGTGGTACTAGTAGGTGAATACTCTAGAGTTTATGTCTTGGTAGGTGAGTTGCAAATGTAGCCAAATGCAAAGGTCTACTCTTAGTGAGTGCAAATGAAATTACCCTCGCAGGATAATTGTAGGAGCAGGCTCTATGAGTGGCTGTGACTTCCTGCAGGACCCATTTCTGTGGACGGTCTCGGGAATTCTCGAAAAGTGGGCAGCTTGGTGGGCAGTAGGTCTGCCTTCTTTATGAAGCCTTTGGAACAGTCTACATTTGTATGGCTTTTCCCGTGTGGCTGCTCCTGTGTATCTTCAGGCTTGATCTGTACCTGTAGCTTTTCTTACAATATTCACAAATAAATGCTTTCCCCAGTGTGCATTCTGTGGTGTTGAAGGAGAGTTGCCCACCAATTAAATCATTTCCCACAGGACAGGCACTCATGACTCCCTCACTGTGAATTTTCCTGTGCTGTCAGATTGGTTCAAAGTGTAAAATTTTGCCTATACACAGGGTATTGATAGGTTTGTTTTTCAAGATGTTTTCTCTCATGCTCTGTTAAGGCGTCAGCTTAGTGAATTACATGATGTCCTGGGTGCACTGGATCTCTCCTTTGTGTAAATATGCTGGTGCCTATGAAGGTCTGACTGGTGAAGGAATCCTTTCCCACACTTGGGGCACTTGTAACCTAGCTCTCCTGTTTGAATTTCTGGGTGACAAGGAAGTAGCTTGTTATAGGTAAAGTGTTGTCCACAGACAGGGTAACAATGATTCATTCTGGAAGATTTTTTGCTTGTTGGCTCTAGGTTTCAGATCTAGTTCAGACAAAGCTCTGGTTTGAACTTTGGGATGCCACTCCTAGAAAGGGGTCCTGGGTGTCCACAGACTGTGTGCCAACACTGAGTACTCTTCTGAGGATGTTCCCTGGGGAACCCCTAGATGTTCAGTTGTCCAGTAAGTCATGATCATGAAGGGCATTCCTCCGTTGGGAGTCAAGAGGATCATTCCAAGCTTTCAGAACCCCACAAACCCTCTGTGCAGTTCTCCTCCATGCTCCAGTGGATAGATCCAGTCAGGCTGTGGTACTGCATGTCCAGGGACCAAATGCCTAGAGACATTTGCCAGCAGCACAATAGTTCAGCCCCTTCAGGCCTGCTGTGGACTTGTCTACTGGCACAGGGGCCTCCTAGACCAGTCCCATTAATAGGAGTGCAGGTGACTCCAGGCACATTTCTGGCAGCGGTGGTACCATTCCAAACAGCTCCAGCTCTTTGAAGAGTGTCATGCATGCCAAACTGGTGCCCTGATGTCTCATGTTCTTTTTTTAAGTGCTGTGTCATTGCAAATAGTCTCTCTCTACTCTCTGGGCCAGGTGCACTCACCCGCGTCTCTACTTCCATGGGCAGTACAGTGAGGAATTGCTCCAGTATGAGTGGCTTCAGGACTTACTCAATGGATTATATCTTTGGTTTCAGCTACTGACAGCAAAGCTCCCAGTCTGTTTTCCTAAGGCTGTGCTGCTTCACTATACTGGATCTGCCTGAAGTGCATGTGGGAGACTTCAGTGTCAGTCATGCAACATGGGATTCGGAGTGGACAGCAAGAAGCCCTGGATCTCACAACCCTGTCCCATAGGGGTGGTGCTTTTTCAGCTGTTCACTGTTGATCAGAGCCTGAGGTTCGGGTTCTAGTTTGTTTTTCTCTGAACTCACTCGGAAGGGGGGTGTAGTTTGTAGTTGGCTGGCTCCAAGGCAAGGTGGCATGGCAGAGGGCATCACAGAGGAGAAACTGCATGGGAAAGCAGTGAAATAGCAAGCAGCATCAAGCCTGTTTTCTTATTGGCTTTCCTGGTTTTTTTTGGATCAAATTCAGGACCTTGTGCTTGCCAGGCAGGCACCAGCACCACTGAGCTAAATAAATCCCTGGCCCTGGTTTTCTTATTAAGTAATCAGATATCCCACTGTCTTTTCTCCATTGCCTTCTGTATAGTCAATAGCACTCAATCTTACAGTTGCCTTTGTGTTCATCACGACCTATCTTTTGGGGTATCAGTCACCAAGGTCTGTTCTAGATGCTGTGGATCAGTTTCTGCTTTAGCTATTCTTACCACTGTATTTATAGAGGGACTTGGGGAGATTAAGTTATGATACAGCCATTTGTGGTATCTTTTTAAATATATTTTTGGTAGTTAATATTTTTATTATTTTGGAATATTGTATTTATGAGTGACAATGGTTTATGAGGTAGCAGAGAATGTTGACTGAAAAGATCCACTTTACCAGGCATGGTGGTGCATGCTAATAATCCTAGCACTTGGAGGCTGAGGCAGGAGGACTGCCATGTTTGAGGCCAGCTTGGACTACAAAGTGAGTTAAAGGCCAGCCTGAGCTATATAGCAAGACCCTGTCTCCAAAAAAAAAAGGAAAAGCAAAGATGATTTTGGAGTCAAGACTTGCTCCCCGCCTCTTGTCCTGGGAATCAAACCCATGTATGTTCTCATGTATGCTAAATAAGCTCTCTTAACACCAAGCTACACCCCCAGCCCAGACCACCTGTTTTCAAATCCTTTCATTTTTAACAGCTGTGTGATTCATAATCTGCTTCTTAGTTTCCTCTATGACAAAATTTAAAATACCATATTGGTAGCCAGAGCTGACTTCAGAGGTGAGTTCATAGCTTTCAGCACCTTCATTACAAAAGAATGAAAAATATATTTAATAAGCAGTCAATATTGGAGGTTAACTATCTTCTGCTTTTGAAAGTAGAAATCAATGTAATAGGAGAAAAAGACAGAATACTATCAAATAATGGTGACAACATGGAAAAGAGAGACATTCATACACTGGGAGGAATGGGAAAAAATGATATACCCTAGATCTAATGAAAATGGAAGATGCATATAGCCTTGACTGCCGCATCCACTTCTAGGTTACGAATGCTAGATAGAACAGATCCTCCCAATCCGCATGCTAAGGATGGGCAGATGGGTGAGGCCTGAAATGGCCACAGATCCTCCAAACTTCATTATTTTATTCAAGCACAGCACGCAAGTGTTCTTTTCTGTACTATCATCAATGTACATCATGGCAATCAATCTCCTATTATCTTACTGGATCACTACATTAGAAAATCAAGTTTCATTGACATCCAGGGCCTTATTTAATTCTCTGCTGCATTTCTATCAGCTAGCATAATGTGTGGTATACAATACTAGCTCAATAATTATCTGCTGAATGTACAAATGCCTAAAACATAAAATGTACATTTGAATATTATAAAAGTGCAATCAAAAACTATATAAGGGGCCGGGGATTTAGCTCAGTGGTTCCACCGCCTGCCTCGCAAGCACAAGGTCCCGAGTTTGAACCCTGGTATTCTCCCCACCAAAAAAATCTCTCTTGTGTACTTTTGGGCTGGGGATTTAGCTCAGTGGTTCTGCCGCCTGCCTCACAAGTGCAAGGACTGGAGTTTGATCCCCGGTGCCAAACAAAACAAAACAAAATAAAAACTATATAAATTGCTCATTTAAATAAAGGATTTACTGACAAAATACTATTCAGCCATTAAATGAACTAGAGATCCAAAATCAACACTGAGTGAAAAAATAAACTCCAGAAAGACATGTATATGGTACCTTACATAAAATCTGTTAACATATAAAACTAGATATGTATTAAGTACAAAATTATTTTTATATATATTTCCATACCAAATAATTGCTGCCTCTGGTGAAAACAAAAATGAAAAGGTAAAAGGAAAACACTTGCAAGAGGGTTCAAACAAATCTGATATTTTATTTCTGAAATAAAAATCTAGAGCACACTAAAAGTTATAATTTGATAGGATTAGATGTTACTTATGATCTTGGTATTCTTTTTTTCTTTTTTCGGTATCGGGGATAGAACACGGGTCCTTGCACTTGCAAGGTAGGCGGCGGAACCACTGAGCTAAATTCCTGGCCCTTTTTGGTATTCTTATATATTTTAAATCTCTACATATTCAATTTTATGTACGGTTTTAAAAAACTTAATTTTAAAAAATAGAAAAAAAAAAAAAAGGTAGGACTGATAAAAAGGAAGAAGAGACAGGGCATGGTGCTGCACACCTGTAATCTTGGCTATTCATGTGGCCCGGGCACAAGGATCATAAATTCAAGACCAGTTTGGGCAACTTAGACACTGTCTCAAAGAAAAGGGGGAAGCAGGTTTATAGTTCACTGATACGGTGCTTGCTGAGCATATGCAAGGCCCTGGGTTGAGTCCCCAAAACAGAACAACAAAAATGTATACTGAAGAAATTAAGAATACACTCTACAACTCTAATCAAATACATTTGAAACAAAATCTCAATAAAATCCTCTTTGTAAAAAAAGTTACAAATTACAAATTATAAAAATTGATAAACTGCTAAAGAAAAGTGCTAGAGAAGTATAAAAAGAAAAACAAACAAAAGATCTGACTTGATTATTTTTTCTAAGTTATTAAGAAAAACTTTAAATTTTCTTAAATAATCTTACTGTGTACTATTCTACATTATGGAAAAAATGAAATATGCAATCTTGGTTGAACACTGAGATTCCAGAAGACTGGCACAATTACTTAGATCTATATTTTATATATATGCCACCACATTGATTTTACAGACCAAAACAGAAGACAGGCTTAGGAGGTTTACAGATGAAATTTTACAATTGAAAGTTTTAGGTCTGCCAGAATTCCAAACTGCTTCAAAGAGAGCATGTAAAATCAGACTCCATTATTTGATTTTTTTGTTTGTTTGTTTTTTGAGACAGGGTCTCATTATGTAGTTGAGACTGACCTGGAACTCACTGTGTAGTCCAGGCTGGTTTCCAACTCACAGCAATCCTCCTGCCTCAGCCTCCCAAGTACTGGGATGACAGGTGTGCACCACCACGCCTGACCTCCATTATTTGTTAACTGCATTTCTTTGAATCTTTGAACAGACTTACTTTGTTATTAAAAATTTTACAAAGAATAAAAAAAGAAATAAAGTATAAAGAAAGAGTCCTTTCTTTGGAGGTTATTTATTTTAAAAGTAGTCATATTTTCATAAAATAGCTTAATAATTTTTGTTGTTTCATTTAATTGGAATGCAGAAACCCAAAACATCAATCTTTTAATTTTAATGTTTAAATGTGACAGTTCATATATGAAATACAAATGGTCCAAATAAACAGACATTTAACCTTATTTTTAAATTAGAATTCTACTGAAATGAAAATACCTCTTTTCAACTAACAAATTGGCAAAGACCAAAACATTTGATAACTTTGTTTATAAACATTTGAGGAGCCAGCCCTGGGGGTACAAACTTGGAATCCCAGCACTCAGGAGTCTGAGGCAGGATTGCTGAACTACATAGGGAGACCCTGTCTCAAAAAAACAAAACAGTAACACACACACACACACAGACACACACAGTGAGGAAATGAGGTCAGGTGCACATTGTTGGTAGGACCATAAATGGGCATAAACCTTGTAGAAAGCAATTTTCCAGCATTTGTCAAAAATTAAAATGCACAAAACAGTCACACCTATAATCCTAACTACTCCAGAGATTGAAACAGATGGATCATGAGTTTGAGGCCAGCCTAGGAAATATTATCTCAAAAAAATCCAAAACACCTTCTGACCAGGAATTCTAATTTTTATATTTTACAGTAATTTATTATGTACAAATAACCTATGCACAAGGTACTATGGTATATTTATACAATATAACATTCTGTAGTTGTAAAAAAGTCAACTATTTACTGACATGAGACAATCTCAAAAATATCATACGTAGAAAGGACAAGCTGAAGACCACTGTACACTGTATTGTGCCTCTTATGAAAAATATCTCTAAGAAGACATTTAAGGAACAGATAAAACTTTAGGAAGGAGAAACTGAAAAAGGGAAGGAAACTTTTCCGTTGTACATTATTCGATGTCTTTTGAATGTAAATGTAATACATATTCTTTTGAAAGTATATATTTTAAAAAATTGAAAAAAATGTTTTTCGTACCAGGGATTGAACTCAGGACCCTTCACTTGCAAGTGCCACTAAGCTAAATCCCCAGCAAGAGAGTTTATTTTAAGTCAAAAATTAGGATTCTAAGCTGAGCACACTGTCACGCTTCAGTCCTAGCTACGTGGCAGGCTGAGGCGGGAGGATAACTTCTCCCAAGTTCCAGACCAGCTATGGGCAACATAATGATAACCCATCCCCCAAAAATAAATAGATAAATAAAAAAAATAAAAAACCACAACAGGGAAACCAGGATTTCAGCAGATAAAATTCTTTTAAGCTCCAATTAGCAGGTATTGTATTTCTTACATTTGACTGATAAACTTTTCTATAATTTTATTGAGTCTTTCAGGCTCCATCAATTTATTTACCAACTCCTGCTCAACAGCCATTAGGGCCAGGCCACTGAGCTTCTCTTGTCCCATGGTGTGAATTAAGTATGCTTTAAGACGAGGCAGTGTAGAAAATGAGTTTTCATTACTTGCTGAAGTAATTGGCCAAGACAAAGCAATATGTAACAGCTTTGAGATGCAAGGAATATTGTTGTGAAGACCATGTTGAATAAACAAATAGCCAAGAGTAATGAAATTGATAGAAGCAGAGTCTATGACAAAGTTGAGCTTTGCATAATGCCGATAAAATCTAAGTTCAGGGATAATATCTGCATCAAGCTTATAAAATTCTTGAATGTGTTTGGCTGTTGCTTCATTTAACGGTTCATTCCATTTAAATAACAGCTCTGAAATTTGCTTCATTTTATAATAATCAAACTCTGAAAAATATAATTTAAAATTTTGCAATATAGTATCTAATCCTTGGTAATAAATATTAATTTTATATTGTTCTTCTGTTGAAGTAGGAAAAAACACATTCTCTGAATTGCCAAGATCTATCGTTTTCTGAATTTTTCTTCTTTTTTGAAGAGAAGGCTTTTCAACTTCAAAATCTTTACTGATAATTTTTCTACATATTTCCTCTGATCCATCCCAAAGAGTCTTGAAATATATATCATTTCTTTCAGATGATAAACATTCCAAAATTGCTTCTACTTTTGAAGACAAAGAAAAAATGTCCATGGTTTCACTTTGAAGCTCTTTGGAAAGAATTCCTGTAACACTTAGCACTCGATAAAGAAATTTCAAACAAAAAATAAACTCAAATTTGGAAACCAGTGTTAACAAATCATTCAATTTATCAGCTAAACTTGTGTTTGAGGAGTGTCTTGATACAACTTCCAATGTTTCAATAATTTCTGGAAGCCTCTCAATCACAGATAACAATGTACGATCATGGACTATCCAACATGACTGCGATGTATGTTTACTACATGTTTTGTTTTGACTTAGCTTACAAATGTCTTGAAAATTTGCCAGCATTTCCCCAGACATATATATAGTGTTGAATAAAGAAGTGAGAGTATTTAAAGCACTTCGGAGTTCTTTTATTTCTTTACAAAATCTAATTACTGCTAAATCAAAAAAATGCGCATAACAATGTACATATAGAGCTCTTGGCTCTTCCTTCTTGAATTCTGCTGCAATTTTATTAAATTTTACTCTCAGATTAGTAGGACTATCATAGGCCTGGCCACACATTTTATTAAAATCAACTCCAATTTGCTGCAGATAAGTTTTGATACTGCTGTGTAAGTCGGTTCCAGTCTTCTCTTCAACATCAACAAAACCCAAGAATCTTTCCTTGATTATGACAGCTTTTGATGTTTTTTGTGGGTATCTTACGCAAATTGAAAGTTGTTCTTTGGTGGCGTTAGTTATCTCGTCACATATAATTGAAAAAGCTGAGGAGAGATTGATGTCATTCACAATATCCTGCAACATTTCCATCTTTATTATTTCAAAAATATCAGCTTGAATTTGTGTACTATTATAGAAGTCAACTTGTGAATTCATGAGTTGATATATTTCTTCTCCTTTATCTTTTGCTCTGATTTCTAACAATTCTAAAAAATTGCCTTTATTCACAGAAGAAATAGAATGATCATCTCCTCTTAAGGGTAAACACTGCTTCCCAAGAAATAAAATATTTTCAACGATAAGTTTTAGGTATTTTTTTTGCTCTTCAATCTGTTTTGGGTGATTAGATAAATTATCACCGACAGCTTCATCACAAAACTGGTATTTCCTCCAAAACTGCAAGGACTTCAAATGCATTTCACTTTTTTCATGCTTTCTGAATTTTTCTAGTGTTTTTTTCCAATTAGAAGTTCCTTGGGTTACAAATGACTCTCCTCCATAGCTAAAACTTTTCTGGCAGAACAACTGGCATGAATAACAAAATGTTACATCTTTTTTAATACTGTTGTGTAAGCGCTGACGATTTGAACGCCAAGATTTTCTAATACTTTGTGGTTTATCTTTAACTTTTTGCACTTTAGAAGTAAATTTTGGATGACAGAGTCCATTACTTACTTTCATAGATTTCACACTGTATGCAGGATCCTGGTTTAACACTTCATCTTTTTGTGCTTCTATGCTGGAATCAAACGTATGCTGACTGAGTACCGTTGGTGATGGCAAAAGGCTCGGCTGTTCCATACCATTAGCAACACCACTACTTGATTCCTTGGGTGAACTCTTTGGGTAAAATGATAAAAGTAATACTTGTTTTACCAGTTTTCAAATAATCAAAACATCAAACACATCTATTCTAATAGCACAGTTAAATAAATTACAGTAGGAACTTGTTAGTAGGGGAACACTAACAATTACTTGTAACTGTTTGCAATCTAAATTCAACATTAAATGGTTAAAAAGACCTTTGGTATATAATTCAAAAGTAAATTTTATTGCTTGGATGCCTAGAATTGTTTACTCCCAAGCAGGAGAGAGACGACTAATGTGACTTCTGTGTAAACATTCTTATAAAAACATATATGCATGCACACATAATGTTTACCAAAGATAGTAGCCAAAATAGGATAAAACTTACATCCATAATGTCATTTTCTGTTACTGAGGAAACTGTATCTGTTAAAATAAATTGACGCAAAAATAAATTGAAGCATAAATCAAGATCTCATACTATCATCTATAAAACAGCATCATAAACTGTAATAGTATCAGGAAACAAAACCAAAATTTAACAAATAAACAGAATGATCAAGCATGATGAGACCGTTTATGTCAAATGTCTTCACATCAACTTTTACCTTGTAAGATGTCCGTGTTCACGATGGGCAGGGAAACATGATTATCTGCTAATGACATTATATTGCTTATAACTGGAATTAAATCTTTCTTTGGAGAAGGGTGCTCCACTGAAGCACTCTGCGTTGTAGAAACATTTGCTGATAAAATAAACAAAAATATTTCTTATGAACTGGGCAGAATCGATCAGAAAGCAATATTTAATAAGTGTTTCTTGCTAAGGATGTATGCAGCTCAGTGGTAGAGTGCTTACCTAGCATGTATGAACTCCAGAGCTGGATCCCCAGCTCCACAAAAATAAAACAAAACAGAAGAAAAACAAGAAACAACAAAAAACCCAAACATATAAAAATATCAAATATGACTATTGTGGCTTTCCTCATGATAGCCTACCCTGCTTTCTCCAGGGTGTTATCTTGCTTTTTCCTCTTTTACTTGGCCCAAATTCACTCTGCAGAGCCAGTTTCTCCCTCACTCTTCACTTTTAATTTTTCAAATAAATTTTGCCACTGCTTTTTTCAATACAAACATGTTTCAAGGAACAATGCAAATATCAAATATCTTAGGTACCGCTAGGAACTAAAGTAATTTTTGTTAGGGCTTAGGAATATCCAGGTTCTTTAAGAGTATTAACAAGATGAAACTGATAATTTATATTACTCTATCATTTCGTATCTTTTACTTTTGCACATAATTTCTCAGTACTTTTAGTCTATTTGCTTGAAATTATATACAGTTAATGTTAAATTACCTCTAGTGAAGATTCTTATAGAATCTCCTAGTAGACATTAATTATTAACTCTTCCAGGATTCATAAATCTCAACAATAGAGCTAGGGTGGTATGTTAGCATTGCAGAGTTCTGTAACAAATCAGTTTATATAATATTGTACAAACTCCAGAGGCATCATTTAGTTGGTTGTCTATGTAAATAGCACCTCTGGTCCTACATGAGGGTCACTGATAGAATACTTAGTTGGCCCAGGCTTAGTGACGCTTTCTATTTTAAAGTTGAGTGAGCTGAGGAATGAACCCAGGACCTCATACCAGCTGTGAAAATGCCCTACCATTGAGCTATATCCCTAGCCCTCTTTTTTTTCTTTTTTTGTAGACAGAGTCTTGCTATGTAGACTAGGCTGGCTTTGAACTCACGGCAATCCTCCTACCTCAGTCTCCTGAGGGATGGGATCATAGGCCCGCTCCACCACACCCGGCACCATTATGGAATCTTAAGGCATTTCCAACTACCTCTACTGCATAAAAAATGTAACTAAAAAAGCCTTATTTACACAAAGCAGAACTAAGTACAATTTTTAAAAAATACTGGGGATTGAAACCAGGGCTTTTATACTGAGCTACATTCTCAACCCTTTTATTCATTTAAAAAATTATTATTATTTTTTTGTTGTGATCTCACTTCACAGTTCCAGCTGGCCTCAAATTCACTAAGTAGCCCAGGCTGGCCTTGAACTGGTGGTAATCCTCCTGTTTCAGCCTCCTGACTGCTGAGATTATAGGTGTGAGCCATCATGCCTGGCTTCAACCCTCTTTAATTTTTTATTTTGAGACAGGGTTTTGCTAAATTACAAAGTTGCCCAGGCTGGGCTTGAATTTATGATCTTGCCTCAGTCTCCCAAAGTGCTGGAATAAAAGGCATATGTGACCACGTCTGGCAAACATTCTACATTCTAACAAAACTATTCTTACCATAAATGTTCTGAATAAACTCAATACTGATATGTGACTCTTATGAACCAAGTCCTGTACTAGGTACTCAATGTAAACAAATGTAAGAATACAAATGTATGCACAAATACACATTCATTTACTAAAGGGTCTAAATAAGGACATGCACCCCTAACTTTTTTCCATAAATCTTACTTTTTAAAAAGTTTTTTGAGACAAGGTCTCACTATGTAATTCAGGCTGGACTTGAACTCACTTTGTGGCCCAGGCTGGCCTTGAACTCACCACAGTGATCATCCTGCCTCTCTCATCCTGCTTCAGCCTCCTAAGTGCTGGGACTACAAGTGTGCACCACCACACCTGGCTAATCTTGTCTTAAAGAGGATTTGTATCAATGAAACACAACAATATTTACAAATAAATACTAAATCTCTGGTACAGTAGCCTTCCTTTTACACAAAAAATACTAGGAAATGCCACTTCTGATAACTCATGCCCATAATACCAGCACTGAAGGATGAGACACGAGGATCACAGGTTCAAGGCCACCTTGGGTAACTTAGTGAGATTCTGTCTCAAAATAAAAAAGACCAAGGATGTGGCTCAGGAATAGGGTGCCCTTGGGCTCAACTGCAAGTGTTACAGAAAGAAACAAACAAAAAACTAGGAAACAGTTCTTTGCAACTTTTATATATTATTTTGCCTTATAAACTGGTTTAGTTTGGAAATGAATCAAGGTTATAAATGAAAAGCAAAATGTGCTTATATTCTTAAATCCTTAGTAGAACTCTGAAGTGGCTAAACAAACATTACCTGTAGAAGAGTCCATCTTAGATTTACTGTATGCAGAAAAGCAATTGATAGAGCAGAAAATCTCGGTCTTCCCCAAGTCATTAGTAATCTCAATCATTTCATCTGATGGTTTCAATGATTTATAAGGAAAAGACGTAAGTGTTTTGGCTGGTTTCTGTTTAGAGAGTAAAATAATATTCACATTCTTGGAACATGTCATATACTGTTAACAAACAAAAGCATATTCTACTACCACTGCTTTTAGTTGCAGCATTACAAATAATGGGAAAGAAGCCAATTTTTACATTTTCTTAAAAAAACAAAACAAACAACTGGGTGTGGTGGCAAATGCCTGTAATCTTAGCTCTCAGGTAGCTGAGGCAAGAGGATTGGCTCAAGTTTGAGACTAGCCTAGGCTACATAGTGAGATCAAGGCAAACTTGAAAAGAAAAAGGCCAGAAAAAAAAAAAAAAAAAAAAAAAAAAAAAA
>NW_022900935.1:12952523-12961727 GCF_012274545.1 Fukomys damarensis
AAAAAAAAAAAAAAAAAAAAAAAAAAAAAAAAGAAAAGAAAAGAAAAAAAGACACAATCGATTGCAATGACTGAAATGGAGAAAAATGGTAAATCTATTTGAAAAGTATTTTTAATTCATTGGATATATTTAACAGCAATAATAGCAATAATTACAAGTCTTTCTTCAACACCAGCTTGACTATCAGTTGGAGAATACCTTCCACTGGTGCTAGGGAGGAACCAGAAAAGGGTGCTTAATGCATATTACAACACAGTGTGGGAATCACTGTGTTTCTAGGCTAACTTTATGGTAAAAATTACAAATGCATTTTAAGAAAGGATCATACAAGGAGTACAAAACTATATACAGTGAATTCAATATGCAGTAAGTATACAAAGGAAAAGGATATAAACTATAAGGATCACTACTCCCTTGGTCCCTCCCTTTCTTTTTCTGCTTTTTCGAGACAGGGTCTTGCTACAGGCTGGCCTTGCGATCCTTCTGCCTCAGCCTCCTGAATGCAGGGATTATAGAAATGTGCCACAACACCAGCAAACCTTTTATAACCTGATAGCAACGATGGGACAGAACTGTTTTCTGAGGTATACATTGCAAAGACAAATGAAAATTTGCACATTTTCTTTTTTTGGTGGAGGAAAAGAATATTGGCAAAGGAACAATGAAAAAAAAAAGCAGAGAATAATTTTCAAATTTGTTATTAATATGAATATATATATATAGATATTTATTTATTTTAGCACCATTTACTAAGTTATTTCAGCTGTTGTAGCTGCTGTAATCCTAGCACTCTGGGAGAGTGAGGCAAAGCTGGGCAACTTTTGACTTAGCAAATCAATGTCTCAATAAAAATAAAAAAGGGCTGGGGGATATAGTTCAGTGCATAGGCCCTAGGTTCAATCCTCGGGCCCAAAAAACCATAAAAATGGCATAATTTATAAATCAATTTTCACTCACACAGGAAAACCAATACTTCATATACTCTATTAAGCACAAATGACCAAGCAGGATACGGTGGTGCATGTGCATAATACCAGCACTTTGGGTGGCTGAGGCAGGAGGTTTAGAACTTTGGGCCCACCCAGGGCAACTCAGTGACTTAATTAATTAATTATTATTATTTTTTTTGGTAAGGGGAATGAACTTCGGTCCTTGCACTTGTAAAGTGACTTAGTTTAAAAAAAGATGTGACCAAAATAATTACTTACATCAAATAATCTACTTTTTTTTGTTGCTTTTTGGTAGAGTTTTGCTAAGTTGCCCAAGCTTGCCTTGAACACACAATCCTCTTGCCTCAATCTCCTGAGTGCTAGGCCACTGTGCCAGTATAAAATAACCCATCTTTTACAGTTAAAATCCAACTCATTTTTAGATTCATATATTTTAACATTTTTCCATTCTTGATTATAGTTTACTAACAACGTTTTATTCCATCATCACTGTCATAAAATACTTTACATACAGAAAATTTTAGATGTGCTTGTTAACTGGTTTATCTACGTTAGTCCTGCTTCATCACACAGGCTGAATAACTGGGTGTTCACTACAAGCTAATAAAACAAGGTTACTGAGTGTGAGCCAAGAAGAATAAAAAGAAAGAATGTATTTCTTATATTTTGAGGCAGGCTTCTGTGCATTCTATCTTCCCATTTCTGGACCCAAAGTAGGACACTGTCATGGTGAGGACATCCCACCACAGAAAAGACATGGCTTACAAATGAACTATTTGAACTGTGCCTTGTTGGATTTCTCACCTTCAGTTTTTTTCTCTTGGCATTAGGGATGTAACCCATGGCCTTTGTACGGAGCTATACCCTATACATTCTGAGATAGGTTCTTGCTAAACACCAAATTGGTAGGTTGTGCCTGAACTTGTGAACCTCCTACCTCACCTTCCTGGAGTACTGGGATTACATGCATGTGCTGCCAGGTCTGGCCAGCTGCTGGTTTTTTTTTTTTTTTGGTACCAGAGTTCGGACTTGGGACCTTGTGCTTACAAGGCAGGCATGGTGCCATTGAGCTAAATCTCTGGCCCTAGTTGCTGGTTTTTAAGGAAGAATTTATAGGATTGAACTTAAGGTCACAAATCAGCACATGAACAAGATTATGTAATAGTCCTACTTCATAAGAGGATCAGACCAGTAATTGTCTTTATTTTGGTCCACCAAAGGAGAGCCAGCCAAGGATCTATAGGGGGTTATTTCTCACTATATTATTTATTTTTATGAATGATTTAGAAAAAGCATGTAACATTCTTGATTCATTTTTATACTGCTTAGGTAAAAGAGTTAAAACACATGGAATTAAAAATAAAAGCGTTTTCTGTTTGGGGTTTATTAATCAATCAATCATTACTGTTATCATTGCTATCTTTATTTGTAGTTTATAAATAGACTTCCACCTGCCTGCCTTTTCTCTTGGGTAAGACAATCAAAGATTATCTAGTAGGAAAATCTCCATACAACACTTATGAATTCTTAGGCATCTTCATAAATTTACCTGCAGAAATTTTTCTGTGGTATGAAAAACTATATTTACACATTTTCCTAGAGTAAAACCATTCATAGAACAACTAATGGAAGCAATAATCTTTCTTCATACCTTCTCATGTCCTATGGTAGTCTTTGAACTATTAAAGTAATTAGATTGTCCATCCCTTTGAAGTATTTGAAACAGACTAGAGCTGGTGTAACAGTAAGCTCCACAATTCTCACAACAGCTCATGATGAAGTTGTTAGCAGAGTGAAACTTTGAAAAGCAGGCATTATTGCAAAGACTGTATTTCACATTCTGATATTTTACTTCATACTGAATCTAGAATTTAAAGAAAAAGATGCAATAAAAACTGTTCCATTTAAGAAGAATTAGAATTCCTCTAAATGTTAAAAAAAAATTACAACTTACAGTAGCAGTCTTCTGACATATGCTGCACTTGGTCAAAATGCTATTAGTACATATGGTAACAAATGGTTTTCTTTTTTCTTCATATGATAAAAAACAAGATTGGCTACAAAAATTTTTGCTAGAGGTATTATCTTCTAGGTGGACATTGATCACATCCTTCAGATTTATAATGTCTCTAAAAATAAGTAACAAGGACATCATGAAGCACTTTTACCACAATACTAATTTCTTGCTCTTCAAAAACTAAATGACCCCTTCTCTGCTGTTTCATTTATCTGAAGAACTACGAAACAATAGTCAGAACATCAGCCTTGAAATTAGAAAGCCTGAATTTGGTATCCAGTCCTATCCCTTATATTAAGCAAGCTTGGATAAATCATTTATATTCCCTACATCATCTACGGCAATGATTATAAAACATTTGACAGTGCAATTTTGAGGACTAGCCTGTGTTAGTTGATGCTAGTGAGAACACATGATGAGAAATTACATGTTCACATCTGAGCAACTTTGGAATCTATCAGATTGTCTCAAAAGAATAGCCTGAAATTCTTGTTGAAGGCAGAGGTGGTATACCCTAGATACTTCCGGTGGGAATACAACATCAAAACTAATTTTCATAAAATATTAAAATACTACCCTTTTCACTATGTTGACATTTTAATTGATGGTGCAAAGCCAAGAGTAAGACCCCACAATTCTACTCTTAGGTATATACACAAAATAACTAAAAACAGGTACTCAGACCAGTATATATTCACACAGGTTCATAGCTACTAGCACTATTTAAAACAGCTGAAAGAGAGAAACAGCTCAAATGTTCATCAACGAATAAATGGGTAAATTGTGTAAATACACACAAGAGACTATTACTCAGCTATAAAAAATAATGAAGTGCAACAGGATGTTTCTTGAAAACATACTGAGGAAAAGAAGCCAGGCACAAAAATCACATGTAGTATGATTCCACTGATATGAAATATTCAGGACAGGTCCATAGAAAGAATATAGACTGATAGTTACTAGGCATCTGGAAGAAAGAGGAGTGGGGAGAAACTGCTTACCAAATAAGGCAACTTACTTTGGGGTGATAGAAATGTTTTGGAATAAGGTGGAGGTAGCAGTTCTCCAACACTCTGGATAAATGTGAATGAAATGGTTAATTTTTTTGTTAAATAAATTTCATATCAATGAACTGGGAAAAGAAAAAAGCAATGAAAGGTAAAACTACCTGAACTTCAGTACATATCAAGGCAGTGGCCTTGATATCAATGGTACTGAAATGTACCAATACTCATGTTACTCACTTCTGCATATTTGCTGTAAAACCATCTCAGTTTCAATTAACAATATCCTTAATGAAACAATGAATATTTTAAAACTTATTTAAATTTGATCCTGGAGTATACTGTTTTAATATTCTGTATGACACAATAAGACACAGGCATGAAGTATTCTCTAGCCCACCAAAGGTTGATAATTGTCTCAAGAAAAAGCTTATATATAGAGAGCGGGGGGTTAGACGGAGGGAGGGAATATAAAAAGTTACAACCTGAATTAACTATATTTTTCATGGATCACATTTTCACTTGAAAAAAAAATATATATACACATTCAGAAGTGGGTATGTGCAGATTTCTTAAAAATTAAAAAGTGAGAGACTGTCACTTCAAGGAAAACAAGTGACAGTATTTACTGCCAGTAATAAAACTTAACCTTTTAAGTAAAAATTAAAATTTTAGAAACTTGTATCTGCACCTCCAGCTTATTCACTTCATAACATTTGAAGAGTTTTCTAATGAGACTGATGATATTCGATAATATATTGTATAATGAAATGTGTCAACATTTGGAGGCTTTCTAGAACTCACTGAACCAATTATTTTCCAAATGATGATTGCATGATGTTATAAAAATCATTCATTCATGGGTAAAACATACATTCAAAGAATAAGGCAGACTGATGAAAATAAAACATTCTTCCCTTTTCCAATAAACTCTCCCCCTCTTTCAAAATATATATTTGTGAGGCCATATTTCCTTAGCAGATCTTATTCTGCTAAGGAAATATGCTAAGGAAGTATGAAAATCTAGCCAGTCGTTAAAGTGGTTTGCAAAGATGGTAAAATAATTCATTTTTCAAATTTTTAAAAAGATGGCCAATTTTTCATTAAAAATTTAAATTTCTAACATAGTAAATTTGATGAATATAATTACAGCCCTTTGGGTCTTCAATAATTTTTTTTGGTGGCATCAGGGATTGAACCCAAAACCCTTGCACTGAGCAAAATCCCTGGACCTTTATTTTATTTTTTAAATTTTGAGACAGGGTCTTGCTAAATTGCTAAATTGTCCTTGCTGGCTCAAACTTGCAATCCTCCCATCTCAGCTTTCCAGAGTCTGGGATTACAAGTATGTACCATTACACCTGGCTGAAGTCTTTAATAATTTTTAAGAGTGTAAAAGAAGCCAAGTCAAGTGTACTGGCATGGACCTGTACTCCCAGCAACTTGGGAAGCTGAGGATGGCTTGAGTCCAGGAGTTCCAGGCCAGACTAGGAAACAGTGAGTGAAACCTCATCCCATTAAACAAACACACAAACAAATAAAAACAAGCAAAAAAATAGTAAAGGTTCCTGAAATTAAAAGGTTTGAGAAATGCCACTATGATAAATACCAAGATATTTGGATTCCTAGGAGCTCCAAATATATTCATCTTTAAGGATAACAGTTTTTAAGATGAACTCCTCCTGAAAACAATGCTACTGTAACACTTCAACATTTAAAATATTTTAGTGTACATATTAAGGACTTTCTACCTTCTTAACCTAAAGTAACAGTTTTGTAACATTATCACATCTGCGATTTTATCAGTTTAAAACATAGCTAGCTCTAGCCAGTGTTCTTCCTATACTTCATTTGATAGGATTCACAGAGTTCCAGACAATGCTAAGCCTTTAGGGAAAAGATGAGTACAATCTGGTCCTTCATGTCAAGTGGCTCACTGTCTAAACAGGACAAGGTAAGAATACACACTACTGTATAAAAACAAACCACAGAACATTTAGTTTGAGGAGGCGGTGATAAAAGCAGAATGAGGGACACTGTGAGAGCAGACAAGAGGTAAAGATATTTGAGGGACATCCTTAAGACAGAAAGAAATTAGCCAGATAGAAAAAGAGGCAGAAAAAGCTACACTAGAAAAGGCATGGAAATCTGAGAATGTTTACTAGTTCTTACTGCTAGCAGCATACTAGAATGATGGTTTTTAATCTCCCTAATGCCTTATAAGCAAAAAATTAAAAAAATGAATTTTGATAGCAGGACCTAAAGTTGGCTTAAACAAACTTTGAGCACAGGTCAAACATTCGTGCATAGGCCTATATTCTGGACTCTAGTGCTTGGTTGCAGGGTTTCTAAGATTTGGAACTAAGGACACTAAAATATAGAAATGACACTTCATTTATTCTTCAGGGATATGCAAAATAAAAACATGCTAAGATAAAATAGATGATACTTAAATATATAGTTTCCTAAAACAAGTCACAGCTTTTTAAATAAAATGTCAAATGTTATATTCAAAGCTTTCACTTGGTTCATGAAATAGAAAAAAACAACCCCCAAATGTGTCAAAAAACCATTGTTATGAAAGAAACCTTGAGAAGGGGATTTAGCTCAATGGTGTCCTGCCTGCATCACAAGTGCAAGGTCCTGAGTTCAATCCCAGGTACCAGAAAAATAAAAATGAAAAGATTTCTTAGGGGCTGGAGACTTAGCTCAGAGGCAACATGCCTGCCTTGCAAGCACAAGGTCCTGAGTTCAATTCTCAGTACCGGAAAAAACAAAAAGCAAAAGAATAATTCTCACAGAAAGAAATCTCAAAAATGACTAAAACTTAGCTAAAATGTTGAGAACTATAGTTCAAGAGACTAATGAATATAAAATTTTAAAGAGTTTTTCTTTTTCTTTTGGAGACAAAGTCTCATTATGTAGTTCAGACTGGCCTTGAACTCATTATGTAACACAGGCTGGCTTTGAACTTGTGGTGATCCTCCTGCCTCAGCCTCCTGGAGTACTGGGACTACAGGCAAGTGCCACCACACCTGGCTTTAAAGAGTTTTGCTAAAAGCACAGATTACCACAAACAGTGATGGCCTCTTCCAGTTTAAGCATTACAACCATCTTTCCACCAACCTATACAGTTTTAATAAGAATTTTATTCCAGAGTAAGTAAAACTCATCTCATATTTTTGCTCATACCGGATTTTTATGTCTTAGAAAATGACCTACACACTAAGTCTTTTCATTTCTACCTTTCTCAATCTTTCCGACATGTGGTTAGGCTGGTGCTAAAGAAATGTGAGTACACGCCAAACATATCAAGATGATACCTTAACTTCCCAGGGCCTCCCAGGGTTTCCTCAAAACGAAAAGAAAAGGTTTGGACTGGATGATCTCTAAGGTCCCTTCCACTTTTATGATTCTGCAGAGAGAGAAAGCAGGCTGAAGACAGTGCCACATAGCCCAGAGCAATAAAGAAAAAAGACAAAGTAAAGTATTGAAGGGCTGAAAAAGCAAAAGAGAAAAATAAAAACAGTTCTGAGAAATAAGACTTAAAGCAACAGATAATACTTGAAGCAGCAGTCAAATGAGGAGCTAAAGCAATCCATGAAAAGGGTTTGTGAGTTAGTTAAGGGTATAACAATAATAGTGATAGTTAACATTTATTGAGTTATTACAGGTCATTACTGTTCTGATCACTTATCTACATTATTTAATCCTTACTGATTCTCACGGATGTATTTCACAAAAAAAAGGGAATGCTAAGAAACAAAGTTCCCAATGTTTCTCAAACTTTTGAGGTTACATATAGTTCTGATTCATTAAGTCTGACTGAGTCCTGAGAATCTGCATTTCTTTTTCTTTTTCTCTTTTTGGTACTGGGGATCAAACTCAGGAACTCAAACTTGCAAGGCAGGCAGCAGCACCACTGAGCTAAATCCTCGGCGAATCTGCATTTCTAACAAGTTCTTACATGACTTTAACATAGCTGCTTAGAGACCACACTTTGAATAGCAAAATATTACTACAAATGGAGGAAGCAAAATTCATATTACAGGAATCTATTACTTGAAAAGAATTTATTACATTTAGAAGCAAACCTGGTGGTCTGTGAACTTTCTTGTTCTGAAACAAGAACAGTTAAAATTTGCACTAGCATTTAATGAATGCTAACAACCCAGAATTATATTACCTATGGACTTTCAAAAGGAAAAGGCACTGATTCAATCACATCCTCACAGAAATCTTTGGAAGACTACCCACATGCATGTATGTTTATCTATGGTCATCGAACTTTTAAAAAGAATTGTATTTCTTTACAACTGTAAGAGAAACAGCATCATTCTACATTTGGAAGATCCACAATAACAGTTATATGATTAAGTTTTTGGTATGTTGCTCCCTATACAGCTAGATGATAGAATGAACATGCCAATCATCCTACAGACAGAAAAGCTTCAAATAAAGAGTAGGAAAGTAAGCTGTGGGAGTCAATTATTTAAAATGGAAAAGAAACAGAACTTCCATGTTAATTTCTGCAAACCTCTCAATTAACAAAAACAAAACTACATTTGAGCAATCTGTTAGAGGATCTGAAAGCAGAAGCAGTTTCTTTTTATCAAACCAAGCTGACACATCGTCAGAAAAAAAAAAAATGAAAACATAGACAATTACAACTAAGATTGGATCAAGATCTGTGTAGGAAAGCAAAAGGCATAATTTAGAATTATATACTTGGAGCAGTTTGAGCAAGTTGTCTTGGTAGGAGCTGGTACATTGGCAGATGAAATGTATTCAGTGATGCACGGTGTGGAGCAGAAAAGCTGGGTAGACCCTTTCCTCTGATAAGCAGTTTGTCCCTTCTGGAGGATTTTTTTACAACCAGCACAGGAAACCTGAATAGCTGTAGTTGAAACTGAAGGAAGCATTTTATTCGTGCCAGATGATGCCAGAGAAAGCTGAATGCCTGCATTCAACTGTGAAGCTATAAAAATGAAACAGGAAGAAAACAATTAGTATTTCCATCAAATTAAATATGCATTCTTTAATTTTCAGAGGTAACTTCTGGACTTGAAACCCAACTCCCAACAAGTAAATTGGCATATCATATTATTGAATATAATTAAATAAGTCTATTACCACTGTCTGAAAATGTGTTTATTTTCACTTCATTTTCCTGGTTTCTGGGTTGTTGGGCTTGACAATAATCCTAAAAAAAAAAAAAAAAAAAAAAAAAAAA
>NW_022900935.1:12961738-12986024 GCF_012274545.1 Fukomys damarensis
CCTAAAAAAAAAAAAAAAAAAAAAAAGAAAGAAAGAAATAATGAATGCCATGTATTTAAGAGAGTCAATCAATAGAAAATGACAAATTATTCTCAAGTCTGTTCAATGAACTATACAACTGACTTGAACCAAGGTACACAGGTTAGCATTCTCCTTTTGGTGCCCTGTCTGATAACACCCATTTTCCACAGTGCTCAAATGTGACTTCAGAGTCAACAGTCTTTCAGTAGTGTCCAAGGACAAAATAATAATTTAGCAATCTTAATTGGCTTTATTTTAAATTTTAGAATTTGGCAACAACAGTTAATTCCATAAAACAGAATAAGTGTTCCAGTGAGTCAAGCAGAGGATGCTGGTTTTATACATAGAAAAGGGCTGATGAAAGAATAAACAAAAATCAAGTGGACTGATCTTTTCAAAATTACTTTCCTTAGAAAGTGGAGATAGATAGAATACAAAAAAATAACTGATTAATATGAGTTTACTTCAGGTTGCCTTGTTTAGTGTAAGGATTAAGTAGAGGGAATTTTATTATCAGGACAACTGAAAACTGACTGTTGGGAAATTCCAGTTTTCTCTCTAACCCAATTATTTTGGAATGTCAGATGAACAGTTTAGGTTCAGTTTGGTGACATGAAACTTTAGTGACTTCACTGTGATTTTTATCTTGTGCCTGTTTGAAGCTCAGTGGCCTTCAGTAGTATTTAACAACCCCCACTGCTAATAGAGAGCAGGTATACTCAATGACTCATTGTCACTTATTCTAATCGTTAACAGCCAGCTGTCTTCATAAAGACCTTAAACCCAGTATTGTTTGATTGGACTGAATGATTCTTATAAAGGAGGCTTTTTTCCTGAACATCAGGCAATTCCATGGCCAACATGTCTGTTAGGATTTATACCTGGATGTTCCCCCAAAGCCTCATTTGATCATAGGCGGAGATTTTGGGTGGTGATTACAACATGCAGAAGCAATAGTCATTGGTGGATTAGTCCATGGATGAGTTTATAGCTAAATGTACTGTTAGGATTAGGGCTGGGCCAGAAGAGGTGGGTCACTGGGGGTGTGGCCTTGAAAGGTCTCTGTCTGTCTGTCTCTCTCCTTTTGTGTTCAGCTTCCTGAATGCAGAGAGGTGAGCAGTTTTTCTCTGCTAGTTCCTTCCACCATGCCTTCCTGTCTTAGAACCAGACAACCATGTACTAAACAAGTGAGCCAAAATAACATTTCCTCCTTTTAGTTGAGGGTGTCAGGTACTGTGTTTCAGTTGACAAGGACTGTGACTAAAACAATGTCTAGGGCCAGGGATTTAGCTCAGTGGTTCTGCTGCCTGCCTTGCAAGCACCAGGACTTGAGTTCAATCCTCCACCGCCCCCCCCCCGTACAAATAAATAAATAAATAAATAAAACAATGTCTAAACTTGATCTATAAGATTTACATGTCCATGAGGTGGAGAAGCAATAGGTAATTCCTATGTGGATAACACTCCCCAGTATGATCAGCTCAAGAGCAACAATACTCTCACTTAATACTGATCCACTTTATGTTACGTCTATTTTTTTTTTTTTTTTTTAAGACAGGGTTTCACTATGTAGTTGAGACTGACCTGGAATTCACTATGTAGACCAGGCTGGTCTCAAACTCAGGGCAATCCTCCTGCCTCAGCCTCCCCAGTGCTGGGATTACGGGCATGCGCCACCATGCCCGGCTACATCTATTTTTTTTTAAGAGATGGAGTCTTGCTATGTTGACAAGCTGGCCCCCAAATTCCTGGATTCAAGTGAGCCTCCTGCTTCTATTGCCCTAATAGCTGGACTATGGGGTGAGCACCACTGCACCTACCTGAGGCTACTTCTCATTGAAATATTAGAAATAAAACTGAATTATCTGATTTACTTTGTTTCATCAGAGATTTCAGCTTTTTCATTTAAAAAACATTCTAAGGAAATCTAATCGTTCTTTCATGATATTCACAGCTCGAGCCAGTTTATCCTTCATAGGTTCTTTAGTATGTGGTACTTGTCACCATCTAGTATGGGGTTTTTGCTTTGTGATATAGAAATAAAAACTAAAGCATGAATTTACATAAAAAGCTTTAATTGGAAAGAGAAGATAGGAAAAGATTCGTTTGAGTAGGGGGCACACTCTGATACAGGAGACTGCCCTACCCACAAAAGCAGGAAGTAAACTTTTAAAGATTAGCTGAGATCTGGCTGATTATTAATTATCTCAGTCTTGGTTTCATAGCTCTGGTTGAATCCTATTCATCCTTGAGGGGGAATGTGGTTCCCATGGGAGAAGTCTTTATGACTTGAGGGGCAATTCCATTCACATGAGGCTCTGCTGGAATCCAAGGACACCACAGGTTTAGGACCTTGGAGACTACTACAAGTAGATGTTTTCAGTTTTGAAGAGTGATAAGATAGGAGAAGTAGATTTTAGGTCTAACATACAAGACACTCCCTAAATGACTAACGTGTCTGGATACAGAGCTGAGAAGGACCCTGAGTTTCATAAAATGAAGGTAAAGCTTTGGTTTACTTTTAGTTACTGATTGGGCATTTGTAGGCCCAAGTGAAGAGTCATGTTTTTAGCAAAAACCACTTTTAAACCCAACTGGCTTTGGAGAAAACACAAATCAGTGCATTAGATGACTTACAGGTTAAAGGACTAGGAGTTTGTTCTTTGTCCCTATGGTGGTCTTTGGCCATGTCACAACTATGCCAAATATCTAAATGGTTTTTTAAAAATTTAATCTAGTAGAGCATATGTTTAGTATGTTATAGGCTCTATGTTAAATCTCTACCATCAGGAAAAAGAAATGTAAACATTAAAACTAATTTGGGTTAAAAAATTACAAAGAAAATCTTGTACAAGTTTAAAATGTATTCTGGACATGATAATGTCTGTAATCCCAGCACTCTCAGAAGCTGAGGATGGCAAATTCAAACCCAGACTAGACAATTTAGTGACTTAACATGACTCTGTCCCCTCCCCAAAACAAAAAGCTTAAACAATGCATTAACTGTACTATTCAATGGAGGCAGCAGCATAAACACATACAGTTAGTTACCTATATTATTTCAAGTTAAGAAAAACAAAAATGTAAGGGCTAGGGATTATAGCTCAGTGGCCCTGTGCCTGCCTATCAAGTGCAAGGTCTTGAGTTCAATCCCTGGTACTGCAAACAGCAGCAGCTACAAACAACAACAACAAACAACAACAACAACAACAACAACAACAACAACAACAACAACAATAACAACAACAGCAGTGCACATTAAAAAATCACATTAAACAAAAAACAAAAATGTGTTAACCATAACAGGGTCAATTACAACTTAAGCAATCATTTTACCTACCTAAAAGCCCATCTCTAAATGGTCAATTTTTCTTTCAAATCACTTTCTTGGCGCTTAACACCGTATGCCTTATATTATTTGATCAACTACTTTGGAGAAGAATTTGTTTTCAACTGATAAATTAGCACTAAACACTGCTTTAGAAAAAAGAACATAAGGTAAAATATTTACTTGAGCATTGTCCGGTTCTGTCTTAATTTCATTTAGCTGCCCCAGTTGTGGTGACATTGCCTTGTCACATTCACCATCTATCAGTGGTTCCTTCATTTTAGTATCTGATGCAAAGGAATCCTCCAGCTCCAAACCAATGGGTTTCTTCCTGGGGAACACTTTCCAGATTCCTAAAATAAAATACTGGTGAAGAGTCTATAATACGATGTTTATGGAACTACAAAAGGATGTTTAGATAACTCAGCATCAAGGTTCCTTCACATCACAACTAGCTTCCTTCCTTTCACTTACTATTCTTTAACATAGTTTTGCTTTACATTTTTGGTAGTTTTGTGCTTTCTCCTAGAACTAATCTCCATTTCTTTTCCCTGAGGTGCGTAGTAAAACCAGGATACCTAGAAATGGGTTTTTTTTTTTTTGGTGGTGGCGTTGGGGATTGAACCCAGGGCCAGGGCACTTGCAAATTAGGCAAGCACTCTAAAACCGAGTCATACCTTCTAGCTTGATTTTTAATTTATCAGTAGTTTTAGAAAGTGTAAAGCCTTTTTTTTTTTTTTTTTGAGACAGGGTCACTCTGTGTAGTTGAGACTGACCTGGAACTCACTATGTAGCCCAGGCTGGTCTCAAACTCAGGGCGATCCTCCTGCCTCAGCCTCCCTGAGTGCTGGGATTACAGGCGTGCACCACCACGCCCGGCTATGTTCATTTATTTTTAAAATTTGAGACAGTCTAAATTGCTTAACTGCCCAGGCTGAGGTGGTACCTGAGATCTCCCTGCCTCAGTCTCCTAGAGTGGGAACTCACTATGTAGCCCAGGCTGGTCTCAAACTCAGGGCGATCCTCCTGCCTCAGCCTCCCTGAGTGCTGGGATTACAGGCGTGCACCACCACGCCCGGCTATGTTCATTTATTTTTAAAATTTGAGACAGTCTAAATTGCTTAACTGCCCAGGCTGAGGTGGTACCTGAGATCTCCCTGCCTCAGTCTCCTAGAGTGCTGGGATTATATAGGTGTATTATCACCATGTTGGTTTAAAATGTAGTCTTCTGAGATTAATTCAATCATTCTACTCTCTACACCTCTCTGCCTTCCAGTTATCTCCTCTCTGCTCCTTTCCCTCCTGGTTGGTTCTCACATAGTATTTAAATACATTCAAGGTGCTGGGTGTGGTGCACACCTGAAATCAGTCCAAGGCCATTCTGAACTGCCCAGCAGATCCTGTGCCAAAAACAGTATCAACAAAAATAAAAACAAACAACAAAACAAACATTCAAGGAACTAGGACCAAGGGGAGGGAATTCAATTTCTTATGTTGTGTCTTCTCACTATTCTGTGGTTCCATGACGCTAGGACCTTCCATTTCTCTTCTTTTGCCAGTCTTTTTTGCAAATACTTATTTCACCTGCTTCTAAAATATTTGTGTTCTTCCAAAGCACAATTCCCCAGTACTATTCTCACTTGGGTACAATGTGAGATTTAGTGATCGCTTATGAGCTCATTTTCCTTTACATTCCCAAGCTCCAGCCCATTTACCTAGTTATCTGTTGAATACCTCTTCTTGGATATTCCACAGGTCCTTCAAACTCAGATTTAAAACTACATTCTCATATCCATAAACATGCTCAAACATACTCCCCCCTCCTCTTTTTTTTTTTTCTTTTTTTTGGTACTGGGGATTGAACTCAGGACCTAGTGCTTGTGAGACCCGCATGGTGCCACTGAGCTAAATCCACCCCTTTCCCCATTTGAGCCAGTATCTCGATCTGTAGTTCAGGCTGGGGTTGAACTCACAGAGATCCTCCTGCCTCAGCCTCCTAAATGCTGGGATTATAGGCGTGCACTACCAAACCTGGTCTGCACATTCCTTTTCTTTTCAAATGGCATATTATATACTGAATTTCCCCAGCCAGAAATCTAGTAGTTCTAAATTACTCTTCTCCCCAAATTTAATCACCAAATTGGATTGAATCTAACTTCTAATTAAGTCTGGACTTTTTCCCATTATACATCATGCCTACTTCTCCCCACTCACCAAATCAATGGATTCTGTTTTGGTACACAGATAGCTAAAATTCAAAATTACAATAAAAGATAGTTGTAATTTTAGACTTAAAGAATTCCAGGAGCTGGGATTATTAACTCAGTGGTAGAGTAGTTGCCTAGCAGATTCAAACTCCAGCAGCATCCACACCCACACACACAAAAGAATTTCATGATTTTTGAGGAATTACCAGGACTCTTGTGATTGTTCAGTTGCAAGGCCTCTTTCTCAATTACAGACTGGGACTCTGTGCTACCCTTTTTACTTGACGGAGGCCTACTTTCCACTTTTATGTTAGCTGCTGCCTCCTACCCGCTTCCTGTCACATTAGCATGACTATGGAGAGCAGGGGTAACTTGCTCCATGGGCAAAATCTTTGATTTAACACAAGACAAGGAAAAGTTAAAGCTGTTACAGGAGTAATCCAGACCCATGGTTTCATTCTGAGTTAGTACATGAGACTGAAGAAATGTTGCCGTTATTTTTTATTTCTGATATTGGAGTTCTGTCATCTCCTCTTAACTCCATGTTTAATTCAGCTTTTACTGAAATGTTCCTATCCCAAAGCAGAAAATTAAATATTAATTTAATAAAGCCTGACCATAAATGCATCTGTAGGTCATATGGCCTCCAGCTAGCCCATTTGGGCACTGCACACAAAGTCATTGAAAATTACTTTATTGTTATTTAGGAGATCCCCTTACTTGAAAGTAAATATACTATACATGTGTAGCACCAATTAAAAACAAAACACCAAGCTGGGTGCAGTGGTGCATGCCTGTAATCCCAGCACTCAGGAGGCTGAGGCAGGAGGATCACTTCAAATTCGAAACCAGCCTGGGCTACACAGTGAGTTGCACGGCAGTTTGAACTACATAGTGAGACCCTGTCTCAAGAAAACAACAAACAAATCCAAAAACAAAGTGCCAAAACCAAAAACAAAGAAAAAAAACAAAGCACCTATGAGCTTTGGCATCTTGGAATGCCTTCAAACTTGTGATCGCACAAATTAGAAAATAGTGGAAAGCAACCTGCAAGATATTTTACTTATTTTATAGTATTTCTGACACTGGGGAAAATGTCTAGCTATTTAAAAAAAAGATGATCAGCCAGGCTTGATGGCTCATGCCTGTAATCCCAGCACTCGGGAGGCTGAGGCAGGAAGATCACTATGAGTTCGAGACCAGCCTGGGCTACATAGTGAGTTCCAGGTCAGTCTCAACTACATACTGAGACCCTGTCTCAAAAAAAAACATAAACAACAAAAAAAGATGATCAACAACTGAACGCACGTTAGAATAGAACGCCTGTCTTTCCAAATTGGGGCTAAACTGCAGTATGTCAAAACACCAACAGTTGTAGGACAATTGTGGCTGCTTTTCCTGCTGGTCAATACTACTTGGTAGCAATTTAAAACACTTTGTTTAAGAGGTTGAGGCTATGACCCAAAAGTATATGATTAGCATGGGCTGAGTGTGGTGACACAGGGTTATAATCCCAGCACTTGGAAGGCTCAGGCAGAAGATTTCTTGAGTGTAAAGCCAACCTGGGATACACAGCAAGACCCTTTTGCAAAAACCCAACCAACCAACCAAACAACTCAAAACAAACAAAAAATCCCCACATATCATTAGCATGCACAAAGCCCTCATTCTCTACTACAAAATGATTTTTTTCTTTTCTTAACATGTTCGTATGTCTTGTTTCTAGGTGGTTCTTCATGGAACAGATAACAAAACTTTTACTACTTTTCAAAAATGAAATGCGACAAGAAAGAAACTGCATTATCACAAGTTACACATACAGATCTTCAGAGGGAATTCATCCACTTTTCTAAGAAATTAGAAATCTCGTTTTTCAAGCTGTCTCACCTTAATCTTTCAATTCTTCCCTACTATATTTGTGTTCATACTATTTTCCATCCTGCAAAAATCATCTTGTGTTCAAATCCTGCCTGTTTGTAAATTGGTTCAGCTATATATTGCATCGGTCTGGCAAGAATTTGGGGGAACTTTCCAGGGCACAGAAGGGGAAAAAAGCTGAAGCAGAAAACCGTAGTGGGTTCTGGGCAACACAGTGAGACCCTCTACTGAAACAACAACAACAACAACAACAACAACAACAAACCCAAAAAAGAAATTAAGAAAGCAAGCAAGCCTCCAGATTTACAAACAAATCCTCCAAGTCACTGGCTGGCTCCTAAAATGCAACACCTGCAGAATGGGACTCCAAAAAACCTGGCAGAAAACAGCAGTTAGGAGGCTAACAACAGGATAAGAGATAATATTTTAGTAGATACTCAAAGTTGAAATTTAAGACCAGCAAAGGAAAAGGGGGCCTTGTTTAATTAAGAGTAGGCATTTTCCCAGGCAAGTGGTACACGCCTATAATTCCAGCATTCTGGGAGGCTGAGGAAAGAGGATGATGAAATTCAGTAGAGAGCTAGAACCCACCAACAAAGGAAAACCAAATGGAAATTCTAGAATTAAAGAAAACAGATGAATTTACAAGTCAATAGGAAACTGGTATATGAAACAAAAGGATAAAAATACAAATAATGGAACATATAGCACATGTGAAGTTTCAGAATAAGAGAATAATAGACAAAAAGCAAGTGTTTGAAGAACTATGGTTGGACAATATCCCCAAATTGAAGAAAAACATCAAACCATTTGAATTCAAGAAGCTCTATGAATCCCAAACACGATAAATATAAAGAAAAACACAAGTACTGTATATCACAGTCATACTGGTTAAAACAAAAGATGAAAAGAGAATCTTAAAAAGCAGCAAGAGAAAGGGGAAAAAATTAACCTACAAAACAAAAATGAGAGCTACTTTCCTGTCAGATACAATAAAGGCCAGAGGCCAGAGGTGCACCTTTAAAGTACTGTGTGGGAAGCTGGAAGTATAAGAACATGCCTAGCATGGGTATGACCGTAGATTTAATCTGTAGCACTGCAAAAATAGTAATAAAACCCTAAGGAAAATTCTACCTAAACTCTGTATCAAACAAAAATGTGCTCTGAGTGGGGTGTCACAGCATGGATTTGTAATTCCAGCACTTTGAGGCCGAGGCAGGAGAATCTAAAATTTGAGCCCAGCTTGGGCAATTTAGCAAGATCCTGCCTGAAAAGAAAAGGAAAAGAAAAGAAGCGCAGGGAGTGGGGGGTAGGGCAGGGAATGTAATTCAGTGCAAGAGCCCTGGGTTCACTCAGTAGTGCTAAAAACAAAAACAAAAAAAATTAAACAAACAAGAGCTTCAAATTTATGAGTGAGGCCAGGCATGGCTTCACACACCTATAATCTCAGCACTTCGGAGGCTAAAGTAGAAAGATCGCCAGGAGTTTGAGGCTAGCCTAGGCTACACAGTGAGTTTAAGGCCAGACTACATAGCAAGCCCTGTCTTTAAAAAAAAAAAAAAGAGTGAAACAAAGACATTTAAAAAAAATTTATTACCAGCAAACTTATACTGTAAAAATGCTAAAGGAAATTCTTTTTAAAATAAACTTTATTTTACCCCACCGTATGTACAAAAGCTTTGTTTAAAGGAAATTCTTTAGGCTAAAGTGAAATAATAGGTGAGAATTTGGCAGAAAGACTGGAAAAAAGTAAATTGTTTTTATTTTTAGATAACATAAGCATATACAGAGAAACTTTAAGGAATCTTCCCCCAACCAACTCTAAAAAAATGAACTATTAGAATATATTATTATTCTTGCCAGGGATTTAGCTCAGTGGTTCCACTGCCTGCTCGAAAGCACAAGATCCTGAGTTTGATTCCCAGTGCAAAAAAAAAGAATATAGTACTTTTCTTTTACCCTAAGTTTCACTTTCCTTGGTTTCAGTTATCTGCAGTCAAGTATGATCTGAAAACATTAAATAATTCCAGAAATATGCAATTTCTTAGTTTTAATAAATAAGTCTTAAGCTCCAAACTGCACTCTGTTCTGAGTATTATGATGAAAGTGTCTGCCTTCTTGTTCCATTATCCACTCTGGAACCCTTCAAGGGTTAGCAGACTGATGGTTGTGCTGCCATGCTTGTGTTCAAGTAACATTTATTTTGCTTAATACACAAGAGCAGCGATGCTGGCAATTCAGATATGCCAAAGAGATACCGCAAAGTACTTCTTTTAAGTGACACATATGGGGTTTGGTGCTATTCTAAGTTTCAGGAATCCACTGGGAGTCTTGGAAAGTATCTTCCACAAGTAAGTGGGGAACTAATGTAAGAATTTAGCAACACAAGCTTGATATTTTAGAATTTCTCTCGTGTCTCTTCAATGCTGTACTAGAGGTTTTTAAAGTCAATAATGAAAGAAAAGGGCAAATCTTGAAAAACTGTCATTATTCATAGATGACATGACTGTACACAGAGAAAAAAATCCATATGGATCTGCAAATAATTACAATTATAATATTTTTTTTTTTTTAACCGGGGATTGAACTCAGGACCTTGTGCTTGCGAGGTAGGCAGCAGAACTGCTGAGCTAAATCCCTGGACCTAAAACCTTATTGTATTTCTTTGCACTAAAGCTAAAAAATTTTAAAAACTTTTCTATGACATCATAAATATAAAATATAGGGTCTGTGGATGTAACTCAGTTGTAGAGAGCTTGCTTAGCATGTATAAAGTCCTGGATTCAATCCTCAGAAGCACACACACAAAAAGTAAACAAAAAATAGAAATAAATCTAATGAAAAAGGCCAAGACCTGTACACTAAAATAAAGCACTATTAAGAGACATTAAGGAAGATAAAAACAAATGGAAAGATATACAATACTATTCAAAGACTCAACTTTTGGTCAGTTTTCCTGAATCAACTTTTGGTCAGTTTTGTGGATCAAAATTCCTGTAGGGAGTTTTGTGGAACTTGCAATATAACTCTGACGTACACATACAGAACCTACAGCAGCCAAAACAATCTTAAAAAGGAAAAGAAAAAAATTGACTTATAAAGCTACAGTAACTAAGTTACAGTAGTTACTAAATAGTTAACTAGATACAGTGGTTCCCTGGGGAAGTATTTCAATGTAGAGCAAGCACTTAGCATGGTAAAGACCTGGGTTTCAGTACCCAGCGGGAAAAGGAGAGAAAGAAGGGAGAGGGGGAGGAGGAAGGAAGGGGAAAGGAAGAAAGTGTGGTATTAACACAACAAAAACATAAAACTAAAAAAGAGATACACACCTCTTGTTTGCATTATACTTACTACTACTAATACTAATATTTTGTGGTTTGGCGTGCGTGCGTGCGTGGTGCTGGGGATGGAAGCCAGGGTCTCGAACATAGTAGGCAAGATCTTTACCACCGAGCTACACCTTCAGTCCTAAAGTTTTTATTTCATTTTGAAATATAAATTTACTTTTAAAAGTCTAGTAAAATCACGATACCCTTATCTGTGTTACGTGTCAAGTAGGAAGTATTTGGATACTTCCAAAACATCAACTTCTGTTAGAGCAACACAGACATTAAAGAAGTCGCCTTTTCTACTGGGTGAATACAATTCAATTCTTTGTGGCTGTGGTATTCATCAGGTCAGTTACAGGTTCACACCAGTTCTTTCTGGATTCAAGCTTGTGTATGTTCACTCACATAAACCTTAAGACTTCCTTACTTTAGCAAGTACTTTACTCCTTTAATGCTCCTGCCTCAACCTAAGCGTTAAATGGGGAGTGCTGTAAAATAAAGTTCTAGTTATCAATGTTGGGGACCCATATATTTGTGATAGGAATGTTATCGTCAAATATCTCGGGTTATTTCAAAATTCAATTTTTAAAGCAAGTTTTTGTTGTTTTTTGGCACAGCTAGGGACCAAATTCAGGACCTCACGAATGCTATGCAAGCGTCCTACTACTGAACTACATTTCCCCCACCTCCATTCCTGCATTACCAGTATTCAAGCTTTAGGTTCAGTTTAACTGAAAAGTGTACAGACGGCGGGCGTGGTTGTGCTTTCCTGTAATCCCAGTACACAGGAGGCTGAGGCAGGGGGATTGCTGCGAGTTTAAGAAGAGCCTGGGCTACATAGTGACTTCAAGGCCAGCCTCAACTACAAAGCGAGACCCCATCTTAAAAAAAAAAGAAAAAGAAAAAGAAATAAAGTGTATTGACACTGCATCCTAATAAGGTTGATTAAATTACGTTTGTAAACACTTGTGTATGCAGATAGTCTCAAACCTGCACAATGAAGCAAAATACCTCACTTTGATCTAATCCAAATCTAAAATCCGATTTCAAGAGTCAAAGTTTTACAATTCTATCAGCAAAAGCTATTCTTATTCTATCATCTTTTTTTAAAAAAAATAGAAAAACCACTGCTTAATGAGAGCCACAGGTATAATCTGATGAATGCTTCAGAAAGGAAGGCCGCTCAAGTTATCACGCAGGAGTCAGCAGACGCGCCGGAAGCGGGACAAGGAGTCCGATTCCCCGCACACGATGTTAAAGGGCAAACCGGCAAACCAGGTCAGGGCTTGGCCTGGAGTTCCCGACCCCCAAACTCTAGAATGCGGGTTCAGTGCTACGTCTCTAGAACCTAGGCCCCACCAAGCTTGTCATCTTCCCTCCGACAAAATAAACTCTGCCCCTTTCTAGTAACGCGCTGGAGTAAAGACCCAAACTCGAGCAGCAAAAGGAATCTTACTGCTTTCTCCCAAGAGGACGCTCAGCGAACGAAGCTTCTCACAGGTTCTTCCATGCAAAACGGCCCCGTCGGCCCCGCCTCTCTCCCGCCGTTCTTTGCGGCTGAGCATGCGCAGCGTGGCGGGTTCCCGGCGTGGTCCTCTCAGTACCTTGGGAAGGGCGACCTTGGGTTAGGCGAGGAGGTGGGAGAGGGGGAGGGGAAGAGGCTTTCTTCCTTAGTCCTTTGTCATTGAAGTCAGTCTTTAGCTGCCAGCCAAATTTGGGTCCTTAAAAGCCTGTGGCATCTGAATGACTTAGAACTCAGGCAGGGTGGTAAGATTTCTTGAATTTGAGATGGCTCTATCACTTAGATTTGACAACTTCTGTAAATCCAGCTTTTTCATCCTTGAAATGGTGATAATTATAGTGCTTGCTACATAGATTTGTGAATATCAGGCAATGTTAGCAAAGAGGTACAGAATAAATTCCCTGTACTCTTACCCACCAGCAATAAGAAATTCTGCCATTTTGGGGAGCTCTACAGATATTAGAAATTAAAATAAATCCAAAAGTATATAACAAAATTATGGTATGTTTTAAATGCTTACATTTAACAAAGTAATACTTGAAACACCTATGGAAGCATAGAATCAACTAACTGTGGGATTTCTAAAGTCATAATAGGATTAGAAAAATAAGCATATTGAAAAATTATTAGAAATTAAAATAAATCCAAAAGTATATAACAAAATTATGGTATGTTTTAAATGCTTACATTTAACAAAGTAATACTTGAAACACCTATGGAAGCATAGAATCAACTAATTGTGGGATTTCTAAAGTCATAATAGGATTAGAAAAATAAGCATATTGAAAAATAAGCAAATAATATTGCAACCTTGTCTTTAACCATTGAACCCAGAGGCTCATGCATACTTGGAAAGCACTCTATCACTGAGCTACATCCGCAGACCTTTTTATTTTTTGAGACAAGATCTTGCTAAATTGCTCAGGCTGGCATCAAACTTGTGATCCTCCTGCTTTAGCCTCTCCAGCAGCTGGTAGACCACAAATTCTTAAGGAGATACTATCAAAAATGTAAATTTGAAGGCTGAAAATTTGACCTTAAGTTTTGGCAGTAGAAATTGTAGGTCACAACAAGTTGCTTGTGTCTTTTTTTGCCTAGAAGCCTCATCTGTTTACCGTGGCTGAGAAGTAAGTCCTAAAGAAGGAGACAGGAGGAGGGCTGGGGATTTAGCTCAGTGTTTTTGCTTCCTGCCTCGCAAGGACAAAGGCCTAGTTCAGTCCCCAGTACCAAAATGGTTAGGAGGAGAGTTTTGGAAGAGATGGGGCTTAACTCACCTTCTTTCTTTCCTTTTTTTTGGTACTGGGGATTGAACTACCTACCTCTTTTCAATACTATTTTCTATCTATCAGCTATAGAAAAATAACCTTGATGGCTTAGGTGTAGAGGGGAAAATCGTAAGAAGTTGGATCCTGGAGGCATTTTCCACCCTCGGAAGAATGTATTTGGAAATTTGCAGCACCTGAAAAAAATTGTACTGTAATTTTTGTGACACCAGGAGCCTACAGATGCTAGGAATCAACAGAAAATGAAAGCAATGGGTTAGGAATTGACAGCAGAGCGTGTTTGGTTTGCAATGCATGGAAGATCACATGATTGGCCCACTCAGCTCTGATCACTGACATTCAGAAATGCATATCCCTGTGTTACCTAACTTCCAATTTCCAAAAGAAGGCAGGAAACCATATTTTAATGTGAAATTGAGTGTTTTGTTTTCTTTTTAAAAGGTTGGAAATAGCCAGGCATGGTGGCCCAAGTCTAGTAACCTAGCACCCAGGGAGTGTGATACCAGGGATTGAACTCAGGTCCTTGTGCTTGGGAGGCAGGTGGTGGAACCACTGAGCTAAATCCCTGGCCCAATTGTGGCAATTTGAATAAAAGAAGCTAAATTGACTCAGCAGTTCCACACCCTTCCCAGTATAGAACAGTTTGTTTCCTGAATGGTGTGGTATAAAGGAGAAATGAAGAAGGATGGATCTGCTTCTGTTTCTTTGGAGGAGCTCCAGTCTTCACCTTTGCCTTGGACATCATCTCCTGGCTTCCAGGGAAGACTCTTTAGCTTACAGCACATATCTTTCAGCCTTCCATCCCAAACTTATCTGCCTCCTAATAATGGACTTGCATGGACACAGACACTGCAGTGAGCTCCACACCTTCAGTTTCCAGTTGTGCAGGCAGACCCTCTGCAATTTTCCACATCTGACTCTGGGTGGCTGTTGTAAGCCAATCTTGTGAATTCTTATATATTTGTATATCTTTTTTTTTTTTTTTTTTTTGAGACAGGGTCTCACTATGTAGTTGAGACTGACCTGGAACTCACTATGTAGCCCAGGCTGGTCTCAAACTCACAGCAATCCTCCTGCCTCAGCCTTCCTGAGTGCTGGGATTACAGGCATGCGCCACCATGCCCGGCTAGTTATATTTGCATATGTTGTGTTATATCTGTTTCTCTAGGAAATACTAAGAGGGAGGCTGAGTCAAGAGGGTCCCAATTTTGAGGCCAGCTGGGGTCCCAAGTTTGAGGCCAGCTGGGGAGCTGGGGAACTGAGTGACTTAGACCCTGTCTCAAACACACACACACACACACACACACACACACACACAGAGTCTGGGTTCAATACCCAGTACTGCAGAAAGAAAGAAAGAAAGAAGGAAAGAAAGAAAATAAAAGAAATACCACACAGTTAAATACTGAAGGACCCAAATTCTGTAGCAGTTTTAAACTTGAACTGCGGTGAGATTGGGTTAACCTACAACTCTTAATAACAAAACTCTTGCTAACCCTTGGTACCACAAAACAAAACTCTTGCTCTATTATCTATTAGGCTCATGCACTAAGTGGCCACACAGGCAAAGTTATACGCAGAGGCTAATGTAAATACACCTTTGATGTGAAACACACATAATATTTCTTCTGAGTGGCCCTTGAGCCTTTTTGTGGACTTGATGCATTCAAGACTTAAGGGCCTTCTGTAAGGGCCAGAGCAATGGACCATGTCCAGCTGGCTCTTTTCTTCCTTCCTTTCTTTCTTGTACCAGGGATCGAACTCAGGTCCTGTGCTTGCGAGGCAGTCGCCAGAACCACTGAGCTAAATCCCCAGCTTGGCTCCTTTAATCTATAATGTCACACAGCTACTCCTGTGAGATCACTAGAGTGCAAGCTGACCTAAAGAAAGCCTTTTTAGGACACTTGTCTGATCATTCCATCCCTCTCTCACATCCTCAAAGCCTATAAAAACCCCACTCTCCCATCCTGATGGTTTGAGTCCTTCCTTGGAAATTTACTTGCTGTCCTCTTGGTAGTGTACTCTAATCTAAAGAAACTCTTCTCTTACTCACTCTTGGTAAATTCCTATATACTGTCTCCCAGGGCAGTAAGCAAACAAACAAACAAACAAAAAGGTAGGAAAGAGCTTGGGTTGGGAGTATAATTCAGCGGCAGAGTACTTTCAGAGCATGCTCAAGGTCCTGGGTTCATCTCCACCCAGCATCACACACACATTGGAAACAAAATTTTAAATGTGTTGACATACCAAAAGTAACAACTCTGTGGACTAACTCGGATTCATAGTCTCCTATTTCCAACTTTTGTACCTCATGGCTGCTGATCAGAAGCCAAGAGATTATCATTCATTGAATTTGACTGTTGCTCATACCAAAGGCTCAGTTTAACCCCTGGAAAAGTGTCCAGGTCAGAAAAATAGGCTCTGTTGATCAAGAATCAAAATCTGTTCAACTCCCAGCACCAAAAACACCCCTGAAAACAACACAGAAACAAACAAAACATGCCAGAGCTAAACTTTCAAGAGGATTTATTGGAGTGTTGTTGTTTTCCCAGTCCTGGAGGTCAAACCCAGGGGCACTCTATTGCAGAACTACATCCTAGCCTTGTTTCATTTTTTGAGAGGTCTCACTAAACTGCCCAGGTTAGCCTGGAATTTTAGATCTCCCTCAGCCTCCATAGTAGTAGGATTAAAGGCACGCATCTGGTTTATCCCAGTTCTTGGTAGGACTAGAAAGGAAGAGGAATCCAATAAATAAAAGAAAGAAGCCCTGGGGCTGGGAATTTAGCTCAGTGATACTGCTGCCTGCAACACAAGCGCAAGGTCCTGAGTTCGATTCCTGGTACCCCCCCAAAAAAGCAGCTCTGTTATGTTCCATAACAGAGACCCCCTAGACCCCAGACCACTCTCACTGGGCCCATCTCTCTGACTAGAAAGAAAAAGAGAAGTCATAACAGAAGACCAGTGCAAAGCAAAAGTAATTTTATTGTAGGTATTGCGAGAAGAAATGGTAAAGAGCCACTCAGGAGGAGTGGCGGGGCCCAGAGCTGGGACACCACCAAATTTGGGCCTGCAGGTTTGTTTTATGGAGTAGGGGCCCCATTGTTACCCGCCGAGCGCGGACACTTGATTGATTGGATATTGGGCTTGTTGCTAGGGTTTTGGTCTTTTGGACCAATAGGGGCACTTGGGTAGGCATGGCAACCTGCACTAGGAGGGACAGTGTTGCTTGCACAGAGGCCTACTTTCAGCTTCACACCACAAAACTGCTGAAAACTGCTTGCTGCTCATAGCCACACAGAGGCTGCTTCTTTTTTCTTTCTTTTTTTTTTAGACAAGGTCTCACTATGTAGTTCAGACTGGTCTTGAACTCACTGTGTAGCCCAGGGTGACCTCAAACTCACAGTGATTCTTCCTGCCTCAGCCATCCAAGTGATGGGATTACAGGTGTGTGCCACCACACCTGGCCTATACATATGTACATGCATACATGTACATATATACATACATCTTACGATAATGGGAATAAAAACCAGTTTCACAAATGCTAGGCAAGGGCTAGGCTTAATGTTTTTTCTAGAATTGGGGATTGAAGAACCCAGGGCCTTCACACTGAGATAAATCTTTAGCCCTTTTTTAATTTTTCATTTTCTTTTCTTTTTTTTTTGTACCAGGAGTTGAATTCAGGACCGCGGTTGAGCTAAATCGTGGCGCCAGTCCTTTTTCATTTTGAGACAGGGTCTCATTAGGTAGCTGAGTTGCCCAGGCTGGGCTTTAACTTGTGATTCTCCTGCCTCAACTTCCCAGAGTTCTAGGATTACAGTGTGTGCTACCACACCAGGCCTAATTTTTATTTTTAAGCCAAAGGTGTCTTTTTTTGTGTGTGTGTTGGGGATTGAACTCAGGACCCTGTGCTTGTAAGGCAGGTGTCAGTGGTGTCTCTTTGATGCCATTTGTTAAAGGTGGTGGGTAATAAAGCCTGGGGGCGAGGGCACATGCCTGTAATCCTAGCACTCAGGAGGATGAAGTGGGAGGATCACTTGGACCCAGGAATTTGAAACTCTTCTGGACCAATATACCAGACCTTGCCCAAAACCAAACCCCAAACAAAAAAGATGATGGCAATAGAAGAATTCTGAGGTGTGAGTCACTCACTGATGCTTATGGGGGTGGGACAACTGAGAGAAGAGGTGAGGAACAGTGGCAAATGGGCACCTTTATTTCCAGTGGCCATGGAGCCATGTGTTTAGCGTGGCCACCTGACAATACACGTATAGGAGCATGACAAAGGTAGCTATGTGCCAGCAAAGTGATGTTACACATTTAATGTCAAAGACCTGAGATTTGAGGGGAGAAGAGATGAGGGAAATTCATCACTGAACAGTTGCTGCAGCCAGCATGATACTAAGTGAGGAAAAACTGAAAGCATTTCTTCTAGAATCAGGAACAGGACAAAGGAGTCCACTCTTTCTGCTCTTATTCAATATAACAGTAGATGTTCTAGCCAGAGCAATTAGACAAAAGAAGGAAATAAAAGACATACAAGTAGGAAAGTAAAATTATCTCCGTAGATAATATGATTCTATACCAAAAATTCCTAAAACTCCACCAAAAAACCCACTAGATAAAACTGAGAAATGAATTCAACAAAGTAGCAGTGTACAAAATCAACATACAAGAATTGGTAGCTTTTCTATATACCAGTAATGGATTTGCTAAGACGGAAACCATGAAGGCAGATTCACTTACAATACACACGCACACTTACACGGCCTAGGAATAAACTTAAGTAATGAAATGAAGACCTCCACAATGAAATTGTTATCAGATGATGGGACGTTTTGACCCAGAGATGGTAGAAAAGAGGCCAAACACACACATACACTTGCACAGGTAAAGCTTGATGCGGGGAGGGTTTCAGGCAAATTGAGCTTTCAGCTGAAGGGAGTCAGCAGTGGGTCAAGAGAGTGACCAAGCTGCTGTTCATAGAACAAAAGAGTGGCAGGTTTTATTAATTTTATGGGCTGTGTCGAAGTCTGGTAATTCCCATTGGCTAGGGGCATGATTCCAAAAGGTGTGTCCAAAAGAGTGAGAGAAAAAAGAAAGGAGAAAGAAAAAGAAAATACAACACAACATATTAGCTCCAATGGGCAACAGACCAAATTAACTCTGTACTACAGTCTTGGGCAAAACATTTAAAAATGATCAGCCTGCCAGGCATGGTGGCGCATACCTATAATCCCAGCACTCAGGAGGCTGAAGCAGGAGGATCACTGTGAGTTCAAGGCCAAGACCTTCCTAAAACAAAAAGTCATTATGTCTATATACAGAGCTAAATTAAGACAGCAAAGGAGTCAGACATGATGGTAAACACTAGTAATCCCAGTACTCAGGAGGCTGAGGCAGGAGGTTGGCAACTTTGAGGCCAGTCTGAGCTTCAAAATAAGTTCAAGGCCAGTCTTGACTACATAGTAAGGTCCCATCTCAAAAACAAAACAACAACAAACAAAATATGAAAAATGGGATGTGGGGTTAGCGAAGAGGTCAGACATAGAGAGACTAAAATTTTTATCCTGTCTTAGTTCCCTAACATGTTTCTGTAGGCTCAATGGAAGGATTAGTGCTTTTAGCAGAAAGCAACCTTCAGGTCCCTGGGAAGTAACCCCCCAAACTGTTATGATAACCCAGGCATCAGAGGTGTTATCTTACAGAAAAGCTAGTGGGAAGCTAATAGTGTATTACCAGCACTTAATTTTTTTTCCTGGTAACAGTTTCTCATTTCATATAAACATTCTGCTATCCTGGTTTCATCAGGGTCTCAAGTTGCCATGCTGCAAAGTGTCATAATAGTTTATTGCATCCAGGAGTTTATTTTGTCATCCCAGCTTTATGTCCCACCAATATCCTACCGTAGTGGTACCTAACTGTCTTAAAATACTGCTTTGTAATATTTTGAAATTGAAGAAATTTTTATTTATATGTAACATTTTGAAATTGATGAAAGAAGCTGAAGATACTAAAAGATGGAAAGACCTCCCCTGTTTATGGATTGGAAGAACAAATACTGTATTATGCAAGTGTCCATACTACCCAAGGCAATCTAAAGGTTCAACGAATTTCGCATTCTTTATAAAACAAGAAAAGCAATCTTAACATTCACATGAAAGCACAAAAGACCCCCAAATAGCCAAAAATAACTTTTAGGCTATACTGTGAGTTGAATGGAAGGTCTTTCAAACTCTAGGCAAACACTAGCACTGAGTTATATCTCCAGCTTGCCAAAGAAATCTTGAGCAAAAAGAGCACAGCTGAAGGGATTACAATACTTGATTACTTGATTTCAAGACACACTGAAGAGCCATAGTAACAGACCAATGGAACAGAATGGAGAAGCCAGACATAAAGTCACACATCTACATCCAACTGATTTTCATCAAAGTTTCCAAAAAGATACAATGGAAAAGGTGGCCTCGTCAATAAATAGTACTGGTAAAACTGGATAGCAACATGTAGAAGATTGAAACTTGATCCCTGCCTCCTATCCCATATAAAAATCAATTCAAGATAGATCAAAGACCTTAATGTAAAACATGAAACTATCAGATGAAACTGTTAAGGCTTGTACATAGATGTCCCCCCAAAGCTTCATGTGGTCATTGGTGGGGCTTTTCAGAGCAGGCTGGGTCTGGAGTGTGTGCTGCTGGGATCAAGAGTGTGTGATTAGGGGCTGGGGATTTAGTTCAGCGGTTTGGTGGCCTGCCTTGCAAGTGCAAGGACCTGAGTTCAATCCCCGGTACCCCCCCCCCAAAAAAAGTGTGTGATTACTAAATTAGTCCACTGATTGGTTGCTGGTAGTTATGGGAACTTGTTACTAGACCTGATCCTTTCCTTGTGTAGCTAGCATCTGTAATGGCTTGGTAAACCCTTTCGTCTCAGTGGTCTCCAGAGTTTTGGTTTCAGAATGGCAAGGCAAACTTTATTCAAGGAGGGCTGTGGTGATAGGCAGAGGAACCACTCCAATAACATCTTCAAGTGGGGAGAATGAACTCAACTCTGTAACAAGGGAGTATGGGAATTCATAACAAAGGGTCTGAGTGGATATCAGTAGTGGAAAATTACTGAGTAAACATCACATATAAAGGGTTTCTGGCTAAATTAACTTGAAAGTATTATTGCTGTAACAGTGAAGTTTTCTGAGAAAGCTGTGTTTATTTATTTATTTATTTACTTATTGGTACCAGGGATCGAACTCAGGTCCTTGCAAGGCAGGCCACTGAACCTCTGAGCTAAATCCCTGGCCTGAGAAAGCTGTGTTTATGTTAAAAACTCTTCAGACAAACTAGGTATGATAGGGCGTATTTGTAACCCCTGCACTCTGGGCGGTGAGGCAGGAGGATCTCAAGTTTCAGACAAGACTGGACAACTCAGTGACTTACTGAGACTGTCTCAAAAATGAAAGGACCAGGAATGGAGTTCAGTGTAAAGGTCTTGGGTTCAACTATTACAGACAGATGAGTTAGGTAGAAATATTATAAGCAATCAGATAGGACTAGGTCCTCAACAGAGTCAGGACAAAGGTGAAACACACCACAGCTGCGGCCAGAGACATATCAGCTGCAAACCAGGCCTCAAGATAAAGACAAGGTAACCAGACCTGCCTACTTCCTCAGAGAACAAACACAGGGCCTAATGAAGTCTAGATAGACATCAGCCATCCTGGTGGGTGACCAGAGACCTCTGGACCCACCACTTCCTAGGGGAATCTTAGTTCTTTCCATCCACGCCTGTTATGTGACTTGTTTACCGACTGGATGACTATTACCTAAGTGACTATGCTTGTAACTTTTTTGGATGATCATGGCTGTGGCCCATGTTGTACCCAGGTGAGTTTTGAGCAATAAAATTCCCCTATAGAGAAGGCTCCCCGGGTACCCACTCAGGACCCCTCATGCCCCTCAGGGACTTTCCTATCAAGAATTACCTTCCTGGTCTTAACCGCCATTGTTCCTAGAATTCATTCTTCGATTTTTAGAGAACAAGAGTTTGGCGTATGATACAGCTAACAGGTTGGGAAATAGAATATTTCATATTTAATCTCTGGTATTATTTCCTGTATCATACCAGTAAAAAAACAATATTAATATTAATAATCCTGACATATGTTAAGTAGTGGAATGGAAATGTTGCAGATTGAAAGCCAAAATTATCTTGGTATAGCCATATATTTTTAACCTTTGTATCTGACTTACCATTCTCATGACTGTTAAGGTAAACTTCTTGGAGTGTATTATTAAATTTAGAACTCTAGACTCCATCAAGAATGCTCTGAGATAAAATCTGAAACTTATAGAAAAGATTTTTCCTGCTTTGTTACAACTGGCTTACCTAAAGCCTCCCAGTGTATTTGTTAAATATATTGATTTATGACTTTCTTTGTTCTTTAGCTATAAAAGTTCACATAACCTCTTTCACGGCAGTGTGTCATTCAGGGTAACTTGAATCTGTGTTCCTGGACTGTGGTTACTCATATTTGACTAAGGATAAACAATTTTCTCATTTCCTTTAAATAAGTTGTTATTTTACATTGAAACTCTCATTCTGAAGCTTGTCTTTTAATTCTCTGAACAGTACCTATAATTGAAAAAAGTGTAAAATTTTTATTATGTCCAATTTATTAATAGTTTATTTTACGAGTTGTGATTTTGGTGACCTATCTAAGAATTTTTACTTAGCCTCAGGTTATGAAGACTTTGCTTTTGTTCTTCCAAAAATCTTCTAGGGCTAAGATGTAGCTTAGAGGTAGATTACTTGCCTAGCATGTATGAGGCCTGGGGTTTGATCCTCAGTAACACACACACACACACACACACACACTCATATATATATTTGTATTAGTACAAATTTGCAGTACATAATGATTATAGTCATTGTGGAGAATTAGTACATGTACATAACACATCTCAATTTTGCCCCTTCTCCTTCACCCCCTTTTTTTGCTGGCATCAAATTTACTTATTTCTTTTATAAGTCTTTATCAGATTAATTTTCATAAACACAAATTAACAGCCAGGCTAACAGGACAATACATATAAGACAAATAGGATGATAATACTAAATCAAAGTACACTTGTAGATACAAAGTGCTCTAATCTACACTTTATTTTTACACTCCTTATAAATTGGGTTTCTCATATAAAAGAAACCATGTGATATTTAAGGTTGGTGTCTGATTTACTTCGCTTAACATTATGGTCTTAAGGTGTGCCCATTTTCCTTCAAATGACTCATGCTTATCATTAGTTATGGCATAGTAGTACACTATTCTGCATAAATACCACATTTTCTTTATCCATTCATCGGTTGATGGACATATAGGGTGCTTCCAAGATTTAGGTATTATGAATTGTGCTGCTATGAACTTAGGTATGCATGTATCTCTGAAATATGATGTCTTTAACTTTTTTTTTTTTTTTTTTTTGGTACCAGGGATTGAACTTGGGGCCTTGCACTTGTGAGGCAGGCAGCGGAACCACTGAGCTAAATCTCTGGCCTGATGTCTTTAACTCTTTTGGGAAGATACCTAGAAGGGGAATAGCTGGGTCAAATGGAATTTCTAGTTTTAGTTTTTTTGAGGAATTTCCATACTGATTTTTCTAGTGGTTATACTAGCTTACATTTCCACCAAGAATGAAAAAGTGTTTCTTTTTCCCTGTTGAGCCTTTCTAGCATTTGTTATTGTTTGATTTCCTGATGATGGCCATCCTTTCTGGAGTGAGATGGAATCTCAGTGTTTTAATTTGGATTTCTCAAATGGCTAGTGATGTTGGACATTTTTTCATGCAATTATTGGCCATTCGTACTTCTTCATCTGAGATTCATTTCAGATGCCCATTTTTTGATTGGGTCTTTAAATTGGGTCAGGGGGAGAAATCTAGTTTTTGAGTTATTTATATATTCTACATATTAGTCCTTTGTGTGAAGAGTAGCTGACAAAAAAATTTCCCCCTTCTGTAAATTATCACTACATTCTCTTGGTGGTTTCCTTTTCTGTGCAGAAGCTTTATGATTTGATATGATCTTACATGTGGTATTATTTCTCGTGCAACTGGGGTTCCATTTAGAAAGTCGTTGCCTATGCTCATGTCTTCCTATTTTATCTTCCAACGGATTAAGTGTTTCTGTTTTAATATTTAGGTCTTTCTTCCATTTTTATTTTAGTTTAGTGCACAGTGAGAAACCTGGGTCTAGGTTCAATCTTTGGCATGCGGATAGCCAGATTGCCAGTATTATTTGTTAAACAGACTATGGTTCCTCTAGTGAAAGGACTTGGTCCCTTTGTTAAAGATAACATAGCTGAGTGTGCCTGGAGTCATTTCTGCATGCTCTATTCTGTTCCGTGGATCTAAATGTCCTTTTTTTTCCTTTCTAATTTTTATGCTGTTTTTATCACTGTAGCTTTGTTGTATAACTTGAAGTCCGGGATTGTGATGCCCTCTGCTTTGTCCTTCTTGCCTAGATTAGCTTTTGCTATTCTAGATTTCTTATGGTTCTATATGAATTTTAGGATTGCATTCTATAGAGGATCATGTTATGTTTTGTTTTTTGGGTACTGGGGATTGAACTTGGATCCTTCTGCTTACAAGGCAGGCGGCAGAACCACTGAGCTAAATCCCCAGCCTAGGATGCATTTCATAGTTCTGTGAGGAATACTATTGCTTTTT
>NW_022900935.1:12986101-13004005 GCF_012274545.1 Fukomys damarensis
TTTTTTTTTTGTACCAGGGATTGAACTCAATACTATAGCTATTTTGATTGGGATTGCATCAAATCTGTATAACAGTTTTGGGAGTAAGGCTACTTTGACTATATAGCTTCTGCCTATCCGGGGACAGGAGTATCTTTCAGTTTTCTGATATATCTTTCAATTTTCTGATGTCCTCCTTGATGTTCTTCTTTTTTTTGTACTGGGGATTGAACTCAGGACCTTGCACTTGAGAGGCAGATGGCAGCACCACTGAGCTAAATTCCCGGCCCTGATGTTCTTTTTAAAAAAGTACTGTGGTTTCTTTGTAGTGAACTTTCAGTTCCTTGGTTAGTTTAATTCTTAAATATCTCATTTTTCTTACTGCTAGGATGAAAGGTGTTATTTCCCTAATTTTTCTCCCAGCGAGTTTACTATTAGTGTACAGGAATGCTATTAATTTTTGAGTGCTGACTTTGTATCCTGCTATGCTGCTGAATTTGGTTATTAATTCTAAGAGACTTTTGTTAGATTTTTGGGGGTCATGTATGTAGTGGATTATGTCATCTTCAAATAATGATAATTTAACTTCTTCCTTTCCTAGCTATATCCCTTTTATTTCTTTCTCTTGTCTAATTGCTCTGCATAGTGTTTTGAACAGGAGTGGTGATAGCAGACATCCCTGTCTTATTCCTGATTTAGAGGGAAAGCTTCTCTCCATTTAATATGATGTTGGCCATTGGTTTGTCAGACAGCATTTATCAGATGAATGGGTGTTGGATTTTGTAAAATGCTTTTTCCAAGTCCATTGAAAGGACAGTGTGATTTATGTTCTTGCTTCTGTTTATGTGGTATATTATATTTATTGATTTTCATATTTTGAACCACCTACATACCCAGAATAAATCCTACTTGGTCATGGTGTATGATCTTCTTGATTAATTGCTGCATTCTGTTTGTCAGTATCTTATTTAGTTTGTCAATATCTTGATTTCTTTGTTGACTTTTTGTCTGGTTGGTCTGTGCATTGGTGATGGTGATAGTGTTACCTGATTTTCCGTGTCCATTAGTGTTTGTTTTATGAAGATGAATGCACTGGTATTTTGTACCTATATGTTTGTAATTGTTATCTCTTTCTGTTGAATTGTTCCCTTAACTAATATGTAGTGACCTTCTTTGTCTTTCCTGATCATTGTTGGCTTGGAATTCACTATGTCTAAAATTAGCATAGCTACTCCAGCTTTTTTTTTCCCCCAAGGTTTCTGTTGCATGGAATATTGTTTTCCATCCTTTGATTTTTTAAATCTGTGAATGCTTTTTGAATTACATATGTTTCTTATATACTGCATATCATTGTTTTTTGTTTCTCTATCCATTCTGCTAGTCTAGGACTTTTGGTTGATTAGGGAGTTGAGTCCATTCACATCAAGAGTTATTTTTGACAGGTGTTGACCTGTTCTTGATATTGCATTATTTTCCTCTTGCTGATTTCCTTACTTTTTTCCTTTTGCTTATCCAGTCATCTAGCCAAGTGTATTCATTCTTTTTTATTTATTGGGATTGTTACCTTCATTGTCTTTTTATAGAATATCCTTGAGAGTTTTTGTAATGTTTGGTAGTCATGGATTTATGAAGGTATTTCTTGTTATGGAAATACCTTATTTCTCCATCAGTTTTGAGGGAAAGTTTATCGGTGCTGGAGGATTGAAATGAATTTGGCATTATTGGAACTTATGCAAGTTACTGATCATGCAAGGTCTTAGTAAGACTCTATGTCAAAATGAAATATAAAATAGGAGTTGGGATGTAGTTCAGTGCAAAGGCTCTGGGTTTAATTCCCAGTATCACAGAAAAAGAAGGCTAGAAGTGTCTGGGATCCCACTGCACTGAGCATTATAAGCTGGAAGGTGGGAAGGATATTGGGAACACACAAAAAATTTAATCAAGGGAATCACTTGATTAGATATGCATTTTAAAAATTGCTCTAGCGGGGCAGAGCGGGCAAGTCGTTGATACAGAGACCCGTTCTGAAGACTAATTCAGAGACTTTTAACAGTCCAAGTCAGAGATATTGATGACCTAAACCTAAACCTAGAGTGGAGATGGAGGAAACAAACTATTTAAGAGAGTCACCATAGATGAATGTGGGAGATTAAAGAGCTCAGCACAATGACCAGAAGGTATACATGCATAAGGACTTCAGCGGTCTTTGTAATAGTTGTTAGTATAAATACTTGTGTGAGAGAAGCTGTCCTTTGTGGTTCTTGACTCTATCTGTTAGGGTTTGGCGTAAGTGACTTCATTTTGTCTCTGACAACTTGCAAGTAGTATCATTCCATGAGACAGGGAACGCAGAGAGAGAAGCAGTTGAGGGTTTGGGGGACAGGGAGAAATAATAGATTCACTTTTAGATATGTTGAAATGGAACTGCTGTGGAATACTCAAAGGGAAATGTTTCATAGGCAGTTAGGTAAACAGTTCAGAAGAAATACCTGGGAAAAAGAGTTTTATGAGTCATCACAGAGAGTTGATCACAGCCATAAAATTAGATGATTAATGTCCCCTAGGGTGAGTTGAAAAGAGGGCCAAAGAGAGAAAGCTTGAGAAATATTGACAAAGAGTTAACATAGGTAGGGCCCAGAATTTAGCTCAGTGGTTCTGCCACCTGCCTCACAAGCGCAAAGCCACAAGTTCAATCCCCAGAATTAAAAAAAAAAAAAGAGCTAACATAGGTAAAGGAATATAAAAGAGACCAAGGAGCCTGGCATGGTAGCACACACCTGTAATCCCAGCACTCTAGGAGGCTGAGGCAGGAGGATTGCAAGTTGACCCCAGACTGCAAAATTTGGTGAGACCCTGTCTCAAAATGGAATACAAAATATGGGTTGGGAGGTAGCTCAGTGCAGAGGCTCTGGGTTCAATCCCCAGTATCACTGAAAAGGAAGAAAAGGGAAGGAGAAAGAGGAGGGGGAATAAGAAATAGGTAAAGTAGCACGAGGAGAGCTAGGAGAATATGATGTCATAAAGTCAAGTGAAGAGTGGGTTTAAAAGGATGAGACCAGATGGACAATAGCAGTTCTGCTGAATGATGAAATAAGGACTGAAATATCCATAGGACTTAGCAACAAAGTCATTCATGAATTTATCAGCAGTGTTCTCTTTAGAAGGCAGGAGCTAGGCACCCAAAGATTGAGTAGTAGATGTAATATATTCTGAGAGGTGTGTGGCTCTGACAAAGGTGTTAGATAGTAGTTGGAGAGATTCGTCCTCCTATTATGGAGGGTGGTGGTAGGTATAACTGAAGAAAACTGAGTTTGTTGTAAGAATTGAGGGAGTTCTTAATGACATCTGTAGTATTTTCTCTATAAAATAGGAAACAAATTCATCTGCTGTGAGGTGGAAGGGTTAGTGTTATTTTTGTTATTATTGTTTTTTTGTGATACTTGAATACAGTTCTTGAATACAGAGACATGCCACACAAGTGCTGTACCACTGAGTCATACCTGCACCCCACCCCCACCTTTAAGTTTTTTTTTACAAGTTTTGAGTCTGGATCTCACTAAATTTCCCAGACTGGATTTGAAATTGTGATCCTCTTGCCTCAGCCTCCTAAGTAGCTGGGATTATGGGCATGTGCCACCATGTCTGACGGAGTTAGATATTTAAAAGAAAGAAGCTCTGAATAGCCATGTAAAGAATGGAAGAAAGAACTGACAAAAGTCATGGGAAGATTTCTAAGCAATATCATTAGTCTATTTGAGGTTGAAGATCTTGAATTAATAGTTACCTTAATTTGGTATACTATATAGTTTACCAACAGTGGCAAGCAGGCCAGGTGTGGGCATGGCAGACAGGAGCAACAGAAGATCCACAGGAGAAAGCCAAGAATATTGGTAAGTGATTAGTAAAAATGCTGCAAAATAGATTGTAACTTGAATATTAACAGAAGATAAGATATAAGAAGGTTAAGAAGTGTAATGAAAGTAAATTGATCAAGGGATCAGTGGTCTTTATAAAATGGAAAAGACACTTCCAGGAAGATGATGGAGTGGTGAGCAGCAGAGAAAGCTACTGCAAAATTTGGTATCCTGACAATGGAATATAGTGGTGTAAGCAGGAGAGAAAGGAATAAAGTGGGTCCCCAGGACTCAGGAAGGATCTGAAGCAAGAATTGAACTCCACAGGGAGAGTGAAGAGAGAGACTTTAACAAAGAGGAGGGAACGACAAGCAGCACTTTCTCCTAGAGCCTGGACTCATGGTATGAGAGCAGTGCGTCAAACCTGCAGATGCATGGAGACTACTGGCAACCCCAGAGGCCTCCACAGAGAAATGCTGTAGTGAAGCAGAACAGTGGAGGCATCAGACTGCAGTGGCTGGTGAATTATTTGGATTCAGATGTCACCCAGGAGAGGGGCCAACTGAGCTCAGAATCTATCTAGTGGGTCCCAGTGTCTCAGTGAGAACGCCAAGTTCAAATCAGCAGAAGGTCAGGGAATGGGGTTCAAGGTGACTGGAGGCACATGGACTACTGCAGGCTCAAAAAATCCAGTTGCAGCTTCATAGCCAGAAACCAGCCTGAACTTTAGTGGAACTAAAGATAAAGGCTGGCTGGGATTTTCCCCTACCCCACTGTAGAGTTATGGTTAGCTTGCTGGGATTAATCAGTTCAGCTCTAGATTCTGTCTACTCGTGTTGTCTACCACTGAGCGCAGAGAAATGCCTTGAATTGGATTTTTTTCTTTTTTTTTCTTTTCTAGTTCTTGTTCTTGTTTTTTCTTGATTGTTTGAACACAGTTTCTAGTTTTTTGTTGTTGTTCTGTTCTGTTCTTGTTTTTATTTCTTTCTTTCCCTTTCCCTTTCCCTCCTATCTTCTTCACCAACTTCCCAAAGTTTGTACAATCTTCATTTGTTCTGCAGCCTTGATTTTATTCTATTCTCCTCCTCTTCCTTCTATTTCTCTACACCCCCAACACCCCTCCCCTTTTTTTTTGCTACCAGGGATCAAACTCAGGACCTTGAACTTGCGAGGCAGGTGGCGGAACCATTGAGCTAAATGCCTGGTCCCTTCACCAACCACTTTTAAAACTTCTTTTTGTCTGAGAGGCTTTTGTGCCTGCAGAGAAATAACAGTAATTTGTTTTTGGCTTAATGTCCAATTTATTAAATCATATTTCTTATGAAAAACGTTGAAACATATTTGATTAACTTGATTCCCTTAACCAATTTAAATTGCAATTAAAATCAGTATATTTGACACTTTTGAAAACTTCAAATACCTTAAATATCAACAATTGATACATATATACAAAAGTTATAAAATGAGCACACTTACATCTAAACCTAATCAATGCTATGGGTTAAGTATTTCCACATTTTAAAACTTTTTTATATCTCTTAAGATTATACCTATATTTACCTTGATATCTGCTTAAGGCTTTGGTAATATATTGATTATTTTCTGGGATTGCAGAAATTTTACCAATGCCAATAGGAAAAGAAACATTTAAAGCAGTTGAGGCTGCAGAATCTGTGATGCCAACTCAAATTCTTTCTTGGTTAGGATATAAGACCTAATTTTGCTTCTCAAGGTAACCGATTGTTGATTGCTTTAAAAATTAATGTTTATGTCTTTGTGTCACAGAACTTTCTTTTTACCTTAGGTTCTTTCTTTCTGCTCTCCTCTTCCTCCTCCTCCTCCCTCCTCTTTCTCTTTCTCTTTCTGTATTACTGTGGATGGAACTCCAGGACCTTTCACACTGAAAAATATCCCCAGACATTTAAATTTTATTATTATTGCTGTCATTATTATTAATTCTTTTTCTTCCTAGTAGCAAAAACAAATATAACTCACGGAGTATAAATACTATTGTTCATTGTAGCACTTGTGTCAGTTTATTTTGGGAATAAATCCACTACTTTAGGCAGATAACTTCCTCATTTGAAAGATAGCAAGATTTAAAAATTTTAGTTACTAAGTTTTTTATGCACAATCCCGTTTTGCATTTATTGTCTTAAATCTCTGGTTCTTGAATTTTCCACAGCCATACCACAACAGATAAATTATATTTTCATTATTGTATTTACTGAACCACTAGCATTTGTTATAAGCTCTTTGACTTAAGCTGTTTAAAAGCATTTCAAAAATTTGAAGTATCTTATCTTCCAGTGTTTAAACTTACTGCTCAACCTGCAGAAAAGGAAAAATTTTTTTTTTGAGACTCTCACTATGTAGTTGAGATTGACCTGGAACTCACTATGTAGTCCAGGCTGGTCTCAAACTCACAGCGATCCTCCTGCCTCAGCCTCCTGAGTGCTGGAATTACAGACATGCACCACCACACCTGGCTTGGGAAAGATGTTTTAATAGGCACACCTTAGACAGAGGACTAAAATATAGAATATATGAAGAACTAAAAAAAATTAGACCTCCACAAAATAAAAGGCCTAATCAAAAAATGAGCAACTGAAATGAATAGACACTTCACAGAAAAAGTACAAATGGGCAATAAATAAAAGAAAAAATGTTTGACATCGCTAGCCATTAGAGAAATGTGAATTTATTGAGATTCTATCTTACTCTAGAAAGAGTGGCCATCATCAGAAATCAAATAATAACAAATGCTGGAGAGGCTGTGGGAAAAAGAAACCCTTCTACATTGTTGGTGGAATGGAAACTAGTACAATCACTATGGAAATCAGTATGGCGATGCACAGAAAACTAAGACTAGAAATTCCATTCGGTCCACCTACTCCCCTTCTAGGTATTTATACACAATGGGGTACTATTCTGCTATAAAGAATGATAAATTTGAATCATCTGTGGGACAATGGATGCACTCTGAGCTCATAATGTTAAGTGAAATAAATTAGGCACAGAAGCTTCAGTGTTACATGGTGTCTCTTATATGAGAAACCCAAAGTATAAATAAAATGAAGAGCAAAATGAAAGACAGATAACAGGAAACAGGGAAATAGATCTTTTGCAAATGTGGAGAGGACCAAGAGATGGAAGGAGAAGGTAGGGAGGAAAGGGGAAGGGGTGGTAAGAAGATAAGATGTGTTATGTACATCTGTTAACTTCCCACGATGACTGTAATCGTGTACTTCAAATGTGTACTAATAAAACTGAAGTATGAAATGAACTAGAAATAAATTTATTACTTTCTGGGTCTTTTTAGGTCTAGAAATAATCATTTGGCAAGATATAATTTTGGATCAAAATTATTTTCCTTTAAAACTGTAAATACTGTTGCATTATTTTCTATCACTTAGAATGGCAAGAGAAGTATCTGGGGTCAGCCCAACTTGTGCTCCTTTATAGGTAACCTACTTTCTATGTACAGATACATGCAAAATTTTCTCTTTATCATTGAAATTTAAAGTCTCTAGGAGTGCTCACTTCGGCAGCACATATACTAAAAAGTCTCTAGGATATGTCCAGTGTTGCTTTCTTTTCATTAAAATTTTTTCCCAAGGCCAGGGGTTTAGTTTAGTGGTTCCAGCGCCTGCCTTACAAGCCCAAGGACCCAAGTTCAATCCCTGGTACAAAAAAAAAAAATCCCAATAAGTTTATTGATACATTATAGGTATATAACACAGTTACGTTCATCATTAGGATCTTGTACCTTTACATGATTTACCTTGGTTCTTATTTTTTCCCCATTTCCCTGTCCTCCCTTCACCCCCTCCACCCTCCCCTATTTACAAAGACTTTGTTTCCATATTTTTCCTTTCCTCATATTTTTTCTTTTTCCTTCTTTCCTTTCCCCTTCCCCTCCCACTTCCCCTTCTTCTTTAGGTGTTTTCATCCTATTTCACAATATCAATTGTACATTTTGATCCTTATTTACACTTTTAGTTTTTCACACCAGAGAAACTATTTGGTATTTACACATGTGTCTTACTTACTTCACTTAAGAGCCTGGCCTCAATGTACATGCACTTAGCTATAAATGCCTTTAGTTTCTCATTCTTTATGGCAGAGCAGTACTCCATTTCATTAAAAAAAAAAAAAAAAACAACACATCTTCTTTATCCAGTCTCCAGTTGATGGGCACTTGGACTGTTTCCAAGTTTTAGCTATTACAAACTGTGCCACTATAAACATGGGTACACATATATTGCTATGGTATGATGCTTTTAAAAAAATTTTTATTGAGTTTATTGGTACAATCTAGTTACACAATACAATTACATTCATTATTCGGATCCTGTACCTTTACATGATAGGTCTTGATTCTCATTTTTTCCCCTTGTCCCTGCCCTCCCTTCACCCCCTCCTCCCTTCCCCATTTACAAACACTTTATTTCCATTTTTTCATTTTCTCATATTTTTTTCCTCTCCCTTATTACCTTTTCCCCACCCTTCCCACTGTCCCTACACCTTTAACCCTTTACTTCCTATTTCACATTATTAATTATCTCATTAGGATCTTGTGTACTATTATAGTTTTTCACACTAGAGAAACTATTCGGTATTTCAGTTAAAGAAATCTCTATATGAACATTAAAAATAGGGAACCCTAAAATAAAACTAAAAAGGAAAGTAAAAGAGAAAAGGCAATGACGTAAAATTAAAATAATCCTTAATTCTGAAGATGAAAATGGTCCTTGAACATATTTAAGTTGCTTCTTGCTCTTGTAGTCTTATATTAATCTTTTTTCATTTTTTAGAGAATACTTTATTAGTTTGTGTAATCAAACCCACGTAGATATGACCTTACATATTTAATACAGTGCATTACCCCTGTAGAAATGGAAAAAAAATTAACTTTCTAGACCAATACAGCTGTTAATTTCTGTACAATGCCAACTCAACACAGTAAATTGGGATAACTTGATGATGCTTTTAATTATTTTGGAAAGATATCCAGCAGGGGAATAGCTGGGTCAAATGGAACCTCTAATCCTAGTTTTTTGAGGTATCTCTATATTGATTTCCACAGTGGATGCACTCCCACCAACAATGGAGAAGGGCTCCTTTCTCCATACAACCCCGCTAGTGTTCGTTATTGGTTGAATTCATGATAGCAGCCATTCTTTCTGGGACGAGGTGGAATTTCAGCATTGTTTTTTGCATCTCTCCAATGACCAGTGATGTTGAACATTTTTTCACATGTTTATATGCTGCTTTTACTTCTTTGTCTGAAAAATGTCTGTTCATTACAGATGCCCATTTTTGAATCAGGTCTTTATATTTGGGGGGGCTTGATTTTTTTTTAGTTTTTTTATATATTCTAGATAGTAGACCTTTGTCTGAGGAACACCTGGTAAAATTTTTTTCCCACATTGTAGGTTGTCTCTTAGCTCTCTTGCAGTGCAGAAGCTTTTTTTTTTTTTTTTTTTTTTTTTTTTTTTTGTGGTACCGGGGATCAAAGCAGATGAGATCCCAGTTGATTCTTTGTGCTAGCTCCTGTTCTACTGTGGATTTGTTCATAAAATATTTTCCTATGCCAATGTCTTCGAGAGTTCTATCTAACTTATCTTCCAGCAAGTTTAGTGTTTCTGTATTAATATTTAGATTTGTAATCGACTTGGATTTTAGTTTAGTGCATGGTGAAAGATACAGGTCTAGTTTTAATCTTGACAAATTGAAATCCAGCTTTTCCAACACCATTTATTAAAGAGGCTGTCTTTCCTCCAGTAAGGATGGTTAGCTCCTTTGTCAAAGATGAGGTAGCAGAGTATGTCTTGAGTTGTTTCTGCATCTTTTAATCTATTCCACGGATTCTTGGGTGTGTTTCTTTGCCCATACCATGCTGTTTTTGTTTTGTTTTTAATCACAGTGGCTTTGCAGTATTGCTTCAAATTGGGAATTGTGATACCTCCCACCATGTCTCTGTTGCCTAGAATTGCTTTTGTTATTTTAGGTCTCTTCTTGTTCCAAATGAATTTTTGAATTTTTTTCTCGTTCTTAAAATTTGCTGTTGGGATTTCAATCAGGATTGCATTGAATCTGTATAGTGGTTTTGGAAGTATGGTCATTTTCACTATATTGGTTCTTCCTACCCAGAAACAGGGGCTATCTTTCCATTTTCTTACATCCTCTTCAGTCTCTTTTTTCAGAATGCTGTACTTCTCAATGTAGAGGTCTTTTGCTTCCTTTATTAGATTGATTCCTAGAGATTTCATTTTTTGGAATGTTATTGTGAAAGGGATTGTTTCCCTAGCTTCTCTCTTAGTGAGGCTGTTATTTGTGTACAAGAAGGCTATTGGTTTTCAAGTGTTGACCTTGCATCCAGCTACTCTACTGAATCTGTCAATTAAGTCTAGAAGTCTTTTGGCAGTATTTTTTGGGTCTTCTATGTAGAGTATCATATCATCTGCACATAATGACAGTTTAACATCTTCCTTTCCTGTCTTTATTCCTTTTCTTTCTTTCTCTTGTCTAATTGCTGTGGCTAATGTTTCCAAAATTATATTGAACAGCAGTGGTGATAGTGGACATCCTTGTCTTGTTCCTGATTTTAGCATGAAGGTTTTCAGTTCTTGACCATTTAGTGTGATGTTGGCTATTGGTTTTTCATAGGTAGCCTTTGTCAAGTCGAGATAAAGACCATCTATTCCAATTTTATGCAGTTTTTAAAAAAAATCATGAATGGGCGTTGAATTTTGTTGGATGCTTTTACTGCATCTACTGAGATAATCATATGGTTTTTGTCCTTGACTCTGTTAATATAGTATATTACATTTATTGATTTATGTATGTTGAAGCATCCTTGTACCCGTGGGATAAATCTGACTTGGTAAGGGTGTATGATCTTCTTGATGACCCTCTGTATTTTGTTTGCCAATATCTTATTGAGGACTTTTGCATCTATGTTCATTAGGGAGATTGGCCTGTAGTTCTCTGTTTTGGTTGGGTCTTTCCTTGGCTTTGGAATCAAAGTAACACCTACTTCCAGGAATGAATTTGGAAGTATTGCTTTCCTTTCAGCTCAATTGGGTATTCCTAAGAGCAGAAGTTAAAGAATGTCCAAAATGGCTCCTGTTATATGATATCTCATCTTAAATTTTGAAACAGGGTGTTCCTAATTTTCCCAGATGGAAGTCAAACCTTGAACTTGGGATCATTCTGCCTCAGTCTCCCATAATGCTAATATAGGAGGTGGATGTGGCAAAGCTGGCTGGGAAAATAAGTGGGATGTGTCAACTACAAGATCCAAGGACAGTGTCAAATAATTCCCAGGACCTCATATGTGGAACTTTGTGTGGTTCCCAAAAGAATGTGAGAGGCTTGAAAGAGAACAGATGCCCGGAGGAGCCTGCTATGGTGACTCCTCATGGTAACCCTGTACTTTTATTTTTGCTTTTATATTTCCTATGTTTGGCCCACGTTCACTCTACAGAGCTAGTTCTTCTCTTACTCTTTTACCCAGAATTTTTCTTTTCTTTTCTTTCTTTCTTTCTTTCTTTCTCTCTTTCTTTCTTTCTTTCTTTCTTTCTTTCTTTTGTACTGGGGATCGAACTCAGGTCCTTGTGCTTGCAAGGCAGGTGGTGGAACCACTGAGCTAAATCCCTGACCCCTACCCTGCATTTTTCAAATAAACTATTTTTTTTTTTGAGATAGGGTCTCAGTATGCAGTTGAGACTGACCTGGAACTCACTATGTAGCCCAGGCTGGTCTTGAACTCACAGTGATCCTCCTGCCTCAGCCTCCCGAGTGCTGGGATTACAGCTATGCGCCACCATGCCCAGCTCAAATAAACTTTTGACACTGCTTTTGGCTTATCTCATCCAGACTTTGTTTGAGGCAAGAAGGATCCGAATATTTTTAATTGTCAAGCTATTTCCAAAGGAATTACCCAACAACAGTTCTAGGATTACAGGCGTGCAGCACTACATTTGGCTCTCATTTCTTTTTTTTTCCTCTTTCTTTTTTTCCTCATCTTTCTTATACATTTTAATTTCTGAAACTTAATGTCTATCCCAAAAATGATGTAAGGTTGTAGATTCACATGACTGGAAGTTCCAAATCAATTGTACTACCATTACATAATGGTCTTCTTAAAAATTTATGATTGGGCTGGGGATTTCACTCCGTGGTTCTGCTGCCTGCCTTGCAAGTGCAGGGTCCTCAGTTTGATCCCTGGTGGTGGGGGAAAAAAAAGTATGATTGATTCACACTTCCCACTTTTAGAATAGTCTGTTGAGCTCTATTTTTACTTGCTCATTGTTAATCTGGAGCTAGACTTCCTTTCTATCTGGTTATGATCATTTAATGAAACCACTAGTGCTGATAGGTCCTTTCTATTTCTGGAATTTAAAAAAAGGTGGTTTTGGAGTATAATATTTTTGCTCATGTTTTACTTATTTTCTTAGCCAAATACATACATAAAAAGTATAAGTAAATTACATGCATATGTTTAAACTGACCTACCCTTTACAGAAAGAAAAACACTGAAAACATATTTGTGCACATGCAGAAACACACGTGTAACCTATTACTAAGCGTATCATATTACATTCATTATTCTATGTGTTACAGCTATTTTTGTTACTTTACCTATCTCTCCCTCTCTCTTTTTGTGACAGGATCTCATTATGCAGTTACTTTTCTCTTGTCACTGAGCCAAAATACCTGACATTCAAAGTCAGCGGGGAAGGGGTTTATCTGGCTTACAGTTTGTAGCGGTTTCAGTCCAGAATCAGCTGGCTCCAAGGCAGGGACGGCAAACAGGCAACGCAGAGGAGAAACAGCATGATGCACACAAGGTAGCAAAGGCAACAAGAGACCTTACTTAGCGGTGTCTTTTATCTTATTTAGACTCCTGGGATTAAGGCGGTGCCAAAGCAATCACTCATGTGCAGTGGTTTAGTAATCACATTCCCTTAATCCTAGCATCACACATTCCAGATTTAGTCTTTGAAAAAGACTGCATGAGGCTTTGGGGGGACATCTGGACATAAGCCACCACAGTAGCTCAGGTTGCTGCGATCCTCCTGCCTCAGCCTCACAAGTGCATGCACCACCACATGTGGCTACTTTTCTCTTTTGAGTTCGCTATGTTAGTATGAGTGCATACTTCTGTGGATTTGAATTTTTCTAATTAACTCTAACTATAATGTTTTAAAAGAAAATTGTGACACTCAGCCAGTGGATGTAGCTTTAAGCTTTGTCTGTTTGGCTCTGACCCTGACATCCTTAAACCATCCTTTCTTTTTTGCTACAACAAAATATTCCAAAGACGTAGATTTTTTTCCTGCCCCAAGGAATCAGCTATTTTGCAAAAGAGTTCCAGCTCCTTTTGGTGTATAAAATTTTTAAAGATCAGGGTTTCTATTGCTTTGGTTGTAGTCCTAGGGATCAAACCAGGGCCACATGCATGCTAGGCAAGCACTCTTCCACTGAGCTACAATCCCAGGTACCAATTTAGATTTTAGAGAGTATTAGCTGGGCAAAAATGTAGCGCTGTTATCAGGGGGGATTTTTTAAAGGTCATAACCTTGCAGTGCTTTTTCCACTATGTTTTGTTGCTGCATCAGACTTTTCTTATATTATATTTCCATAGACTGCTAACACTTTTCCAACATTGATATTGCCTTGGCCTATTAGTTGTTCTTCTGAGAGTTAGAGAGTCCTTCTGGATTTACAGAAGGCTTTTGTCTTTCACTTGCAAGAAAATAATTATATTTTGACTCATGTTTCTGGTCCAAGGTCAAGAAGCTATATATGGTGATAGATTTCTTATTGGCAAAGTCGGCTGCTTTGCTGGCAAGGTTATGGCTTTCTTGCAAGCAAAATGTTATGCCCTTCTTGTTGTTAAGTGGAGCAGGGCATCACATGGTAAAAGACCTAGCCAGCTGGGAATGGTGGCGCACTTTTGTAATCCCAGCATTCAGGAGGCTGAGGCAGGAGGAAGATTGCTGCAAGTTCGAGGTAGCCTGGGCTACATAGTGAATTGAAGGGCAGCCTGAACTATACAGCAAGGCTGTCTCAAAACAAAGCAAAACAAAGACCTAGCCAAACTGGCTTTATAGCAGACACACTCTGGAAAAAAAAAACTGTTTATTCATTAATTCCATGAGTGAATTAATCCACTGGTGATGACAGAGCCCTAATCATCTCGTAAGGGTTGGAATAGTGGCACCCACTAGTAGTTCTCTCACTTTGGAAGGCTGAGCCAGGATTATCACAAGTCTCAGTCAAGCCTAGGTAATTTAGTGATTTAACAAGACCCTGTCTCAAAATAAAACATAAAAAAAAGCTGAGATATAGCCGGGCGTGGTGGCACACACCTGTAATCCCAGCACTCAGGAGGCTGAGGCAGGAGGATCTCTGTGAGTTTGAGACCAGCTTGGGCTACATAGTGAGTTCCAGGTCAGTCTCAACTACATAGTGAGACCCTGTCTTACTCCCCACCCCCAAAAAAATGCTGGGATGTAGTTCAGTGCGAAAGCCCTGGGTTCCATTTCCCGTACCACAAAACAACAACAAACAGAAATGGTACCACCTGGTCCTGTCCTATATTTTAATATCTCATATAAAGTTCAACATGGAGCTTTTTGAGAAAGGGAAGAACACAAGCCACAACAAAGTAAAGACAGACTTCCTTTCTTTCTTTTCTAATATTGCTAGTAGGGTAGCATATAACCTAAGCATAGAAAAATCAGATGATTCTCAGAACTTTGAATCTTGTCCAAGTAACGTTCTGACAGACTAGCAAATGTTCAACAAACCCCACTTTCCTATTCTCCTGGCATACAGACGGGCTACCTTTACCTTTCAGTTCTATATAGCCATGTGACTTGAGCTTTGGACAAGAGAATTTAGGTGGAAATATTGAGGAACACTTAGGCTTGACCTGCACAGACTTCTCTCATGTGACCTTTGCCCTCTCTTTCCCCATTCATTGGTTGAGTGGAGAGGACTCCATGGACACAGGGGAGCCCTGAGCCACAAGATGGAAGGAGTCTGGGCCCTGAGACATTGGCTGGAGGACAGCCACCAGACCTGGAGCATCCAACTTAGGCCGTTGTGTAAGACAGAAACAAACTTGCAATATATGAAACCTCAGTAATGTGGAAGTTATTTTGGTTTTTATCTTACCCACACTAAAAGAATTTGGCAGGAGTTTTATTTTAGCATTAGCCATGATATGGATCAGGCTGCTGTTGCCCTGGTTCAGTTTGCTGTCTAAACCTCTAATTTTAGCTTCTCATCCTTCTATTAAATACCAATGTCCTTATCACATATTTCCATTTTTTGGTTTAAAATAGCCAGACTTAGTTTCTATTGCTTAGAATTAAGAACCTAGACTCATTTGTCAGATAAAAAAATTGAGACCTTAAGTGGTAAGTGATTTGCCCTAAGGCAGAAGTCTTAAGTGGCAGATTTAGGATTATAAACCTGGCCATTTGTCTTGTTTCAGTGTTCTTTCTACTGCACTACTGGGAGTTTGAAGGAGGTCTCAAAATTAACATTTCTCTTTCCCTCTCACTTCTAATTCATTTGAGAAAGGAGACATAGGAAGTGGCAAATGAAGGGTATATATCACCTTCATTATTAGAAAGGCTAGGCTGACAGTGTAATGTCCTCATGTGGCAGGCCTGCCTCTGTGAGACTTAAGGCAGAGAAAAGCAAAGGTAACTAGAATTCCCTGTGGATAGTTTGCCCCCAGGTAGATGGAAAAGAGTTTGAGGCTGAGCTGCATGCAAGGAACTCATTTTCCACACTGTCCAATTGGAAAAGTCACTACATCAACTGGGGAAGAAAGAGAAGGTAGACAGAAGTCAGTTCTACAATGCTAAGGACTGACCCTTTACATGAAAGATGGTAAATAAGGGGCTGATAGCGGAACTCAATGGAAAGAGGGAGCTTAGCACGAATGAGAGCCTGGGTTTGATCCTCAGTGCACACACACACTCACACGCACACGCACGGGAGAAAGGTAATGATTGATATTAGCTGCTAGAAATACTTTATTGCTGATGACATGATTTTGATAAGCACTGAACAAAGTCTCCTAATGTTTTACCTACCACAGATAAATGCTGTTAACAATGTGTAAACTTCTTTTTGAACACGCTGAAGTTGAGGGTGGCAGTGAGGATTAAAGGATTAATCTGCATGATACACAGCATGGTACCTGGTACAGTATGAACCCTCTTGCTTATTTTCTTTCTTCTTCCTTAGTACCCTCAGAGTCTTCCCTATTCCAAGAATCTGAGACTAAGCTGATGTGGCGATAGCACCCAAACGTGCCCTGGGCTCTGGGGATGCTGAAAGACTTTCCGGACTGTCAGAGAGCAGTTATTAAGAGATGAAGCCCGTAGGAAGGGTCCTTGAGGCACAAACTGCTCCATCAGACCAGGTCAATGTCTTTTCCAAATCTCTGATCCAAACTTATTGTCCCTTCCTGGGATCTAGAGCCTACAACTGCCTCCCTAAGTTGCCACACTGTCCTATAAGCGCTCCGGTGAGCTAAGGTAGGGGCTTCCGGCAGCAAGGCCTTTCCTTTCCTTCTGGACCTCTAGCACAGGAGGTTAACACGGGTCTGGGCCCCATGGACCCATTGAAGCCTCACTGGTTGCCTGAATGCTGGTCTCATGCAGTGGCATCTCCTATTCCTTAGTTCTGTCTGAAACTCTGCCTGACCCTGCCCCAGCCTCAGAGAAGTCTAAATCCTGCTATGCTTGGTGAATTTCTGTGTTTAGCAAGCTAGAAGAGAAGAAGAAGCTGAGGATGTAGCTGAAAGATGTGTGAAGCAAGAAGGCATCACAGACTTTGTACTACCTCTGCCTCTGACTCCATACAAGTGTCTTCCTTCCTAGAAATTTTTGCCAAAAGATTTCTCTTCCTCAAGTTAACTTGGGAGTGACCAAGTTAATCACTCTCACCTCTATTCTTTTTTTTTTTCTTTCTTTCTTTTTTTGTTAGGTACGGGGGTGTGGGGGGGAATCGAGCTTGGGACCTTACACTTTCAAGGCAGGCGGTGGCACCACTGAGGTAAATCCCCACTCCTCCATCTCTATTCTTGTTAAATAGTTTTAGTGTTTTTGTTTTTTTTTTTCACTCCCCAGTACAGCATGAACGTTAAAGGCCAAGGTCTATCTCATTTATCTGCACCTCCTGTGCCCAATTATATTCAATACTTTGAAGGTCAGTGACCAAGGAAAGGAAGATGGCACCAAACTTAAATTATATAAGTAGGAGTGAAGACAAGACAGAAAAAACGGAAATACCTTCAATATCTGGGTCAGGGTTTGTAATCAGGGTTCTTTCCATTATGGAAATAACAGCTAGAGAGGAGTTGTCTTCCTGTGTTAAAAATGTGCAGACTGAGACCAAAGACTCATTTTGAAATGCTGCCACTGGGATTCAAGCACTGCACAAGCCTCAGACCACATAACTACTACAGTGCCTTCCAACTCTGTAGATTAAGATTATGGGTTGTGGGTACAACAGGCTGACTGCCAAGAGACACAGCACTCAGAAAGCTGCCTATCTGTTTTGTAATGGTCAGCGTTGCCACAGGACAGTTAGAATGACAATATAGCTTAATCAACCATTACTCCTTCCATTCCTATGTACATGTAAATGCATGTTTATGGCACTTTAAGTCACATAAAACTTACATAAATACCTGGCTATATACACATGTTACAATGAATATTTTTGGTTAGCACATGATCTTTATTATAATATTTTCCTATGAACTTCATAATTAGCTGGGCATTGCATTATACCACTAGTTTTCTTCGTTTGCTTTGTTTCTTGGGGTAGCGGGGATCAAACTCAGGGTTCTGCCACCACATTATACCCCCTTCCCCAATGAACCATTGTTAATGTCATGAGTGTGGTGGCAATCAACGTTGTAGTCTACAAAGAGGCATTCTCCAGCATCTTTTTAATGAATTTGGAGAATTCTCTGGCTAAATATTGATTCTGTATCTGTTGGACATTTTTTGTTTTTGTTCCTTTTTTT
>NW_022900935.1:13004068-13027678 GCF_012274545.1 Fukomys damarensis
GATTGAACTCTGGTCCTTGTGCTTGCAAGGCAGGCCACCGAACCACTGAGCTAAATCCCTGGCCTGTTGGACATTTTTGACAATCTTATTATCTTAGTTAATTTTCTATCATTGCTGCGACAAAATACCCAACTACCAAAGTTAAAAGGGGAAAGGTTTATTTGGCTTACAGTTTGTAGAGGTTTCAGTCCATAATCAGCTTGCTCCAAGGCAGAGTGGCAGAGAGACAACAGTTCCCATGGTGGCAGAAGACAGCAAAAGCAACAATAAAAACCCTAACAACATCTTTCTGCCCCTTACACCTTATCCAGACTATCGGGATTAGGCTGGTGCCAAACCAGTCACACACATATAGTAGTTTAGTAATCGTACACCCTTAATCCAAGCATTACACAGTCTAGATTCAGCCACCTCTGAAAAAGCCCCATTTCATCCACATGAGGCTTGGTGGGGGACATGTAAACACAAACCATAACACTTGTCAAAAGTGATATTTCTACTGTGTTTAATGGTTTTCCGTTTCCTTTTTGTCTTGGTAGTTCCTTGAGGGAGTTGATCAGCCTAAAGGCACCTCAGCCTGGGCCTGTCTGTTCTGAAAGGTCAATTTCACTGTGATCCTCATGCCCTTCCTACCAAGAGTAGCCTTGACAATGTCATCACCAACCATTTTTGGAAATGGACCAAGGCCACCGATCTTGGGCCTAGGGATGATATGGCACTGACTTTCCCTCCAGTATAACTCAAGTATGTGATTTTGATCACACTGGGGTCAAATATAAGCAACATAAGCAGTACAGTGGAGGCAGCTGCTCTCAGATGAAACTGGATGCAAGATGGCAGAAGAAAGTTGTACCTTGGCCTCCTCTAAGCTGAAACTTGAAAGGCCTGTTATTGTTGCACATTCTTCACAAATAAATACGTTAAAGCCTATACTCACTGCTAAAGAGACACTCTGTGGCTCAAATTTATAATACTCCCTCACCCTAAGTAAACTTCATTCACCGCCTCCAGGCTTAGTGGGCTGTGGAGCTACTTCCTCTTGGAATTGGCTAGGCAGCCTTGGAAAGAGTACAAAGAGAAAAGGCTCAACCTGCCTGTGATGGATGGAATTAATCTACCAAGCTGGAGAAACTAAATAATTAAATTCCTAATCACCTTCTAAGCCAGTGAGGACAATATAACTGAGGGAGGGAGAGGGCTCTGAGGCCCAGACCAATAATCTAGAGAGGAAGAAGGGCATGAGAAGAGAAACATAGATAGGCAGAAGCCTTTAGACCAGGGAGTAACACCAGGAAGCAGGCAGACAGACATACTTCACCCATGCCACAGGCTCTTTCCAAGTGGATATGGGTCTGCTTTGGAAAGAAAGGCACCCTACCATCCACCGAAACACAGTGAGAAGAAGGTCTGTACAGTTTTCTCCCCTCCACAGAGAGCCCTTCTTGCCCCTGTGTGCCAGACTTAAAGACTTCCTGGGACCTTGACTTTTCATCAGGTATGGGATCAGTCTCCAGTTGTGACAGGCCTGGTGTGTCATAGCGACAGGAGTTGACCCCTCAGCAGTGGTTCCCTTGCTTCCCTCAGAAAGTGAAGCAGTGAAAAGTATTTGGGAGTAGAGTTGACAGAACTAAATTCTGATTAAAATTTTTTCCTCCTGAAACTCTGTTGAAATGAAATGAAAGGAATAAAAACACAACACAAAAGTGCAAAAATAACGAGACTGGAGATTAAAAAAACAGGGGAGCTCCACATATTTTTGAAAACTGAATATTTACAAAAGGAACTATTTGCAGAGGTGGGGTACACCTAGAGGAGAGTCAACCCTCTTCATAGAACTCCTCGAAAGGCTCAGAATGCAGAGGCTCCACGTGATAGAAGATGATATAGGAATGAAACATAGAAATTGGTAGAAGCTGTACATTAGGGACAGATAGCTCCCCAATATGTTTCCCAGCATCTTTTACAGACAACTACCCACCCCCGGACTCCTTTGTTTTGGAGAAACTGAACCAAAGAGACTTCAGATTTGGGTGTATCTGGCACAGTGGAAGAGTGAGGTGGTGAGTGGGGATAAAAATAGGAAATGAAAATGTTGAGTTCTGCAAACAAAATAATGAGACTTGCAACTACTCTCTTCCCCCATGTTGCTTCCAGATCACGTTTTTTTTTTTAAGTTTTTTGAGGCAGGATGAGACACTAGGTATAACAGTCTGGCCTTGGTCTCACAATGATCCTGCTACCTCAGCCTCTCAAGTATTGGGATTACAGGCATGTGCTACACTGCCCGGTTAGACCACTGAATTTAAGGCAAAAGTTAAAGAATTCTGAATGAAGGAGAAACTGAATGACCCTAGAGAAAAGATCTTTATATGGGCCATTTAGATTCTTTCATGAAAAATCTGGTATAGCTCTGTTTCAGTGTACTCAAATAAACAAACATGAACAGAAGTTGGGCACAACAGCACAGCCCTGCTATTCTAGCACTTAGAGGGCTGAGGTAGGGGGATCACAAGCTTGAGGCCAGCCTGGGTGACTTAGTGACCCGCTATTCTCAAAATAAAAAATATTCAGTAGTAGAGAATCCTTGGGTTCGACGTCCAAGACTAAACACACACACACACACACACACACACACACACACACACACACTGAGTATTCATGGGCAATTTGAGGAAACATTTAAGGTGAAAGGGAGAAACCAAGACTAAGAATCAGAAAAACAAAACCTGGAGTAATTAAGGGCTATATAAGGTAGCAAAAGAAAATGACGTAAATCTTACTAACTTTAATTAATATGCCTGAAGAGTTAAAATAATTTATTACATTTATAAAACCAGAACCAATTTTATGACATAAGATAAAAGAACAAGAAAGAGCTCAGGGAAATTTTAAAAAATATAGTAGCTGACATTAGAGGTTCAATAGACGCTTTGGGGAATAAAGTTGAGAAAATCATTGGCAAAGTAGAACAAATAGATATACTGTACCATGTGTGATAGTTAACTGATTGTGGCAACTTGAGTAAGAAACACCCAACTAAATTTGATTAGTGTAGTTCTGGGTGTGTCTGAAGGGATTTATTGAAGACTGAAGACCAACCCTGGGTGTGAGTGACAGCAACCAATAGGCCCGCTGCCTGCATGGAATAAAAGGGAAATGAAGAAGGCAGGCAGGCTCACTTTTATTTCTTCAAAGGAGTTCCAGTCTTCACCTTCACCTTGGACATTGTCTCCTGGCTTCCATCCTAGACCCTTTGGGCTCCTGATACGGACTCTCATGGGACACTACAGTGAGCCTCAGGCCTTTGACTGGATCTTTCAGATCTCCAGCACACAGATAGAGCTTTAGTGCTCTTCTACATCTGACTCTGTGGGTGGCCAGTGTAAGCCGATCTTATAAACTCTTATATATTTGTATATCTTGCATTAAATCTATTTTTCTAGTAAGCACTGATTGATACATATTTTGGTACTGGGAGTAACTTTAGAGAAACAGAATTGTAAAGATGAAATTCTTTAATGGCTTTAGTGGTTCCTGGAGTTGGCTCTCTAATTTGATGAGACCTGAAGATGTCAATTTGTCTTGATAATGTGGGTAATACTGATAGTCTTTGGTGTGAACTGTTTAAAGCAATCCACAATGTAGATCCATTTGATTATCCTAATTTGCCACTTGTGAAATGTGAGGAATTTAGCATCTCCATATAGGATACTTTTGAATATTTTTTGGCAGAGTGGGAAATATAATGATGCTGGCTGGTTGCTCTTAGCATCTCTGGACAAACTAGTAAAGGAAAATAATGAGCTCAAAACATGCATAGGAAATCCGAAAACTTCTAAGTATACAGACAAATAATAAAAGAAAATAAAGAGCTCAAAGATTTACATTCTCAGCTGCAGACCTAAATAATTTAAAAGTTTCTAAGTGTGTCTTGAAAAGGACTTTCTCTCCTTCAGCTACAGTGTTGAGATTGCAGAAACTGAAACACAGGCCCTCGTAAGTCAATTGGCTGAAATACAGCGCAAGTTTAATGCTCAGCACTGAAAGATATTTGAAGTAAAGTTGAGGGCACTGATAGGAAAAGAATGGGATCCCATAAATTGGGATGGAGATGTTTGTTAGGATCCCAGTGAGGCTGAGGATGTTGAGCTCCTGGACTCTAATGAGATTATTTTGCCAGAGGAAGAGATGTTCTCACCCTCAGTGGTGGAGGCATCCACACTCCCACTTTCTGTGGTGTTGGCCTCCCCCAGCATACTGAGGAAAGGAATCCTGTGTTGACCAAGCGCGATGATGATGACACTCCTCAGGATTCACTCCCACCTCCCACTTTGGCCTCGAGGCCTATAACTAGGCTCAAATCATAGAATGGTAGAGTACACAGAGTGAGTCATGAGGAGGTCTGATGTTCTCTCAAAGAACTTCTTGAATTTTCTAACTATTGTAAGCAGAAGCCTGATGTGCAAGTGGGGGAATGGATTTTATGGGCATAGAATAATAGTGGCAAAACCATCTGGGTTTGTTCATATGGGCCCATTAAGCAGAGATTCTGAATTTACTATTGCAGCTTGTGGAATTAAAAAAAAAAAAGGTGTTACTAGATTATTTGGCTAGTTGGATCAAAAGATGGCCCACTGTGAATGAGTTAGAGATACCTGATATTCTGTGGTTTACTATTGATTAGGGATTAAAATGCTCTGGGAAATGGGAATGCTGGAGTGGATTTGTCACGTTAAACATAATCCTCCACAATGGGATGGTCCGGAAAATGTACCCTTCGCTAACACCTTGAGAAACAGATAGATGAGAACACTGATATCCTTTCAAGTCATTCTCTTTTTTTTTGGTACTGGGGATTGAACTCTGGTCCTTGAGCTTGCAAGGAAGGTGGCAGAACCACTGAGCTAAATCCCTGGCTCTCTTCAGTGTCATTTTGCCTTAAAGAATGGTGCTGGTTTGGATTCCAGGCCTAAGTGTAATAATTCTGGAGAAACCAGTGTGCCATCTCAGGAATTAAACTGTCCACTTCTTTTAGAGACTTGTGTTTCTGTTGAAGAAAAGAAAAATGAAGCTCTGATGGAATGTAAAATTAAGACTGTTAGCAGCCCATTGTTTAAGTTTTCAGATAAGGAGGAATATGAACAGAATGATACCATGTTAGGTAAAATGGATGAAACCATTGAAGAAAGGAGGGCAAAGGGAAAAACGAACAAAAATCAAAGGAGATAGTAAAATTACCCCATGAGGATGACCACATTATTGAATAACCTAAATCTTCTGGTATTTCTGGTGATGTTGCTTGTATAAAGGCAAATAGCACAGGAAAAAATGTTGTAGGTTTGTCTTGTTCAGTGGATGAAGGGTCTGATTATAATCTGGCACGGAATACCATGGATGCTGATAAAGCCAAGAATTCCCTTCAAAGAAATAAAATGGAGCCATTGGATTATTGTGAAGACACAGAGTCTAATGATACACAGCTACAGAGTAGTGAGTTTAATAAATCAAAATTAGAGGTAGTTGGCATTGATGCTTTTGAACCAGAAGATAATAATTTAGAAAATGCCGTTTGTGATACGCCTGACCAAAACTCAAAACAGTTGAATATTATTGAAAGTGTTACAATGGAGTCTTAGGAGTTAACAAATCTTCAGAATGACAGAAGCAGCCAGATAAGTAGTGTTTCTTATGTAGAGTCAAAAAACATAAAATCCAAATATACAAAACCTGTAACTTATTCTAAGCAAAGAATAACTACAGATACCCTGAGGAAAGATACCCTGGAGCCAAGCAAGTCAGAAGTGTGAAGGGAAACGCTGATGAACCAGAATCTCAGCAAAAACTTCACAGGCCAAGTAAAGTGAAAAAGAAATCGATAAGGAGTCAAAACTCAAAGTTGTAATTCTGAGGTGAAAAACCAAGCTCATTCTCTATTAAAAAAAAAAAAAATCACAGGATCAATATTTAGCCCAAACCTCCAAACCTTTAACTTATTCTTTGGTAAGTTTCTTTGTGGCCGTCTTAGTTGTTCTAAGGAAACTTAATGCCCTGCGCAAACACAGCACTTGTTACATTCCAGCCACAAACAGTGCCATAAGCCTCAGGAGCAGGCACCAGCAATGATGGTCAGTAGACATGCGAAAGAAGAGCTTGAACGCCCCAGCTTTGAGCATTGTAAGGAAGGAGATGAACTGAAACTAAAAAAACCTGAGAAGAATCTGCAGTCTCATCAGAGAACCAGCAGCAGAAGTTTTCCTCTGGATGAGCCACTGTTCATTCCAGACAACTTTGCTGTTTTATATAAAAGGTTCAGATCATAGCTCCTCATGTGGAAGCAAACATATGTGGGCTTCCAGCAAGCAGCGTGGATTTTGCAAAAACAAAGCAAAAACATGGCAATGTGTGTGTGTGTGTGTGTGTGTGTGTGTGTATGAGCGATGTGTACACTGAAGAGAAATTGTATTTTTGAAGGGTGGGATTAGTTTGAGAACTTTTTAATAGAAAGAAATTATTTACTATACAAAAACTTCTGCAAAAAAGCACAGCAACCTGCATTAGTTCTGGATAATGATAAAAAGAGCTACGGAATTTATTAGAGTATCATCCTATTACATTTTTAAAAGTGTAATCTAATCAACAGCTGATATACACAGAAATGTTTTGTCATTGTAACCAGATAGTGTAATTTAGTCCTTGTATTTGAAAACACAACTAAAACCTTTTGCAAATTAGAAAATTGTTATACTATCTCAGGACTGTGATTTATATATCATTTTATTTGGGTTGAGAAGAACTAGCAATAAAATGTAAAGGTGATAATGGAAATTCTATTTTTCATTTTAGGGTTTTTTTTAAGATGCACATTAAAGACTTAATATTAACATCTCAAAACCATCACCATTTGACCTTGTAATAAAATTTGATAGCTAAAACAACTGTTCAATAACCCAGGAGACTCTGTATGTAACATGAAATAGAGTGAAAACATATACTTCTTTTGAAATGTTTTAGTGATTCCAAGGATTTCTTGTGAATTTGAATCTTTCCAAAATTTTAGATTTGATCTGAGAATTGATTTTCATTATTTTTTAGGATTCCATTTTTGTTAGCCTTATGATATTGCCTTCCCACTCCCAGCATATTTAAAAAATTTGCTACCTTTTAAAGAAAAAGAAAATGAGCTGGGCATTTAGCTCAGTGGTTCTGCTGCTTGCCTTGCAAGCATAAGGACCTGAGTTTGATCCTCAGTACCCAAAAAAAAACAAAAAAAAAAAAAAAAAAAAAAAAAAAAAAAGAAAGAAAAAGAAGAGAAAAAGCTAGAGTGTATCGTCAAGATTGTTCTATTTAAGCATTCACATTGCTGGAGTTTCTATTAACATTGATAAGATGAAAATAAATAACTTGAACACTATTATTTTTACTCATGAATATTAATGTTAGAGTGACTTTTTTCAGCATTGTTAGATTACACAAAAAATCGGGCCAGGGATTTAGCCTCACAAGTGGAAGGTCCTGAGTTCGATCCCCGGTACAAAAAAAAAAAATTAAACTCATATCTTAGAGAGGGACAATTTAGTAAAGTATTTTGTAGTACATTATTTTGGTGGGAAGGAAGTGGTTGGGGAGAATGGGGTGTTTTTTAAAATGTAAGGTTTTATGTCAAAGGGCTTCTTCATTTATGATTTAGCCCAAGCCCAAGTTTTAGTACCAAGGGTTACTTTATAACAAAACACAGTTCCATTTTTAAATGCGACTTATTTCAATACATGCTATATTTATGCCACTTATGTACTCTTTGTGGATTTTCATTTAGAACACCTTATTCAGATACTCTAAAGTGAGTTACTATCTTTTAGACCTAAGAAAATTAAGATTTAAATTTTATAAAATGTATACAATTTATCAATAACTCATATTTCAGTAATAATAAGTCAACCCAATTAAAATGGGTAAAGGATATTTTATCAAAGAAGACATACAAATGGTTAATACACTCATGAAAAGACATTCAACTTTATTAGTTATAAGAGAAATGCAAATAAAAACTACAGAGATACCACTTCATATTCACTAAGATGGCTATAATAAGAAGATAAATAACAAAGAATTGTTGATGAAAATAAAAAATTGAACAGGTACACCCTGCTAAAGGTAATGTAAAATGTTGCAGCCACTTTGGAATATAGTGACAGTTTCTCAAATGGTTAAACATAGAGTTACCATATAATACAGCAATGCTACTCCTAGGCACATACCTAAGAGAAACGAAAAAATGTTCACACAAAACTTTTATCTGACTGTCATAGCATAGTCGGATTGTTCCACATTGACAAAAAGTAGAAGCAATCCAGTGTCCATCACCTGATAATTAGATAAATAAAATGTGGTATATTCATACAGTGGGTGAATAAAATATTACTTGGCAATAAAAATCAGTGGAATACTGATATATGCTACAACATGGAGGAAACAAAAGTGTTATTTTAAGTGTATGAAGCTAATTGGAAAGGATCATATACTGTATGATTTCACTGATATGAAATGTTCAGAATAGGACATTTTATAGAGATGAAGATGGGGTTGCATAGGAGCTGGTGGGAAATGGGAAATGACTGCTAACAGGTAAAGGGTTTCTTTTGGGGGTAAGGAAAATACTCTAATACCGATTATGGTAATGGTTGGACAACACTGAGTTTACAAAATCTATTGTGTGTATACCTTAAATGGGTGAGTGCATGGTATGTGAACTTCTCAATAAAAGTTTTATAACTTTTTTGGAGAAGCAATTCATTCTTTGAGAGCTACTCACATAACATGGCAAGAAAAATGCCAGAGAACCCAGAGAGAAGAGGAGGTCCCAGAGAGAGCTCCATGAGGACCTTTCTGGCCAGCAAAGTTACAGGAAAGAGATTTTGTTTCTAAAGATCATATAACAGTTAATCTGGTGATGTCTGAGTCAGAAAAGGACAAATTGATATTCCAAAGGATCTTTGGGACCCACAGAAGAAATTATCTTCCTCCTCCTCTGACCAGAAAAGAAGGAGATGCAAAGGGCAAAGAAGTAGCTTCAGAGAAAATCTTTGAGACCTGAAACTAAGGTAGAGAAATGAAGCCTGTGGAGGAAGTGGGGCAGAACTGGAGGTGAGGGTGAGGGCCTAGGCAAGAGTAGGCAGAGTGCAAGCAAACGCAGTGCTAGTTTGTGCAGGTGAAGAGTGTTCATATTTTGTATAATTTTGTTCAGCTCAGCTAGCTTTTTATTAGTGTCTTTTGCAAGCTCCTTGACTGATTTAATATTTCCCTTATCTTCTGCGAGCCCACTGAGCAACTCACTGATGTGTTTTTAATCCCCTCTGTTATCCTTTCAAATAATTCAGATGTGTGGCTTTTGCTTTTCTCCTTCTTGATCCTCCAGGATCAGCTTTGGGAGAGTTGGGAGTTTTGGGAGGCAGTTTGTTGATTTATCTTCTTGTAATTTTCTTTTGTTTCATTCATTTGTTTGTTTTGTTTTGTTTTGTGCTTAGGTTTGTAGGCACTCATAGTGAAAAGACCTTGTTGGTAATATGGAAAGTTCTTAGTCTGCTTTCCAATGAAGCACTCTGGGCATGTCTAACTATTAGTCTTTTGCCTCTGTCTCAAGACCCAACCACCTCTGTTGCTTTGGGAGGGAGGGATGCAGTATAGTCGGCCCAACACTCAGCTCTCCAGGAATGGACTCAGAATTATTAATGTCACAGAGGTAAACCAGGTGTTGGCATAAAGAGAAAACCCATTGGTAGCAACAATTATGTGACCCAGACAATATCAAGCAAATTAGAAAAAAAATCATCCAAGACAAACTGAATATTGATATACCATAAGAACCAGTAATGTACCACCTATAGTCATAGAAAAGAAATCCAGAATTATAATATGAACACTCAGACAACCCAGATATTGACACATAGCAAATATATACTAAAAGCAACAACTAGTTGCTAGTGATGGAAAGGAATTCAACAGTAATAACTTAGAGTTAACTATCTAAAGATTAATAAAACTTAATAGTTATTAAAAATAGAGGGGTTGAAAGTGTGAAATAGGAAGAAAAGGCCTAAAGGGGTAGGGGAAGAGGGAGGGGTAGGGGAAATGAAAGAAGGGAAAGGAAAAAATATGAGAGAAGGACAAAATGGAAACAAAGTCTCTGTAAATAGGGCGAGGCGGAAAGTTGAAGGGAGGGCAGGGGAATGGGGAAAAAATATGAAAAAAGATACACCATGTAAGGGTACAAGTTCCCAATGATGAATGTAACTGTATTGTATGCCTAAAATGTACCAATAAACTTAATTAAAAAAAAGAGGGGTTGGGAATGAGAGAAAGTAAGAGAAGATTTTTGAAAAATTAAACAACAAGGGCTGAGGATTTAGCTCAGCGGTTCTGCTGCCTGCCTGGCAAGCGCAAAGACCCAAGTTTGATCCCCAGTACCCCCACCCAAAAAAATTTAAACAAGAGATGAGGAGGAGCAAGCAAGTGAGATAAAGGATCCTATTAAGGGATAGAAGGATATTTGTAAAATTAGGCAAATAGTAACAAAATAACAGAAACAGATGATTAAAAAAGAGGAAGGAAGAACAAAAGGAAGTAAATAATATGGAGAATAAAAGTAAGGAAAAATTAAAGGAGAAAGGAAAAAAGAGAACAAAGTGTATTGGGGGAATAAGGAAGAAGCACAAAAGAAAATTCTTTAGGCCCCAATAAGCCAGTGAAGAAAGCAAAAGAAAAAAAGTCCAAAAACAGAACAAAATTTCTCTGCATTTTTGAATGAGTGATTTTCTTCCTGGATCTGCAGTTTTGGAGTCAGGCAATTCACAGTTCTCTCTGCCTAGCCTTATGACCTGTGGGTCTGTGCGGTGCCTGCCCTATTCCAGAGGACCCTCTGTTTTCCCCATACTATAGCAATGTTGCAGATGAGACATGTCCTCACTTGTGCTGCTAGATGAGGCAGTCAGTAACACCAAGGTCCATGCTGGATGCAGGCAGTAAGGCAAGGTTTCAAGTACTCAGTGCTGCACTGAGACCCAGCACAACTCAAGCCGGGCTTGGCCTCCCACTGTGGGGACAGGGCCTGTGTCTTTCCTAGCCTGAGCTCAAACCTCTCAGGGGATCTCTTTCCAACCTGCTCTCTGTCTGTAGGTGTCTCCCTTGGCTGCCTCTCACCCAGTGTGATAGTTTAGTGATTGTGCCAACCTGAGTAAGAAATGTCCAACTAAGTTGGATCAGCATAGTTCTACATGTGTTCACAGGGATTTACTGAAGACAGAGCCCCAACCTGTGAGTGAGTGATACCAATCAGCAGGCTTTGTCGCCTGGATGAGATAAAAGGGAAACGAAGAAGGAAGGCTCACTTCTGTTTCTTTGAGGAGCTCCAGTCTTCACCTTCATCTTAGATGTCGTCTTCTGGCTTCCAGTGCAGACTCTTCAGCTTTCCAGCACAGTCTCTTTGGCCTCCTGATACAAAATTGCACAGAATACTACAGTGAGCTCCAGGCCTTTGACTGGATCCTTTGCATTTTCCCACACCTTACTCGACCAGCAGACATTGTAAGCCAATTTTATAAATTCTTATATATTTGTAGATCTTGCATTAAGTCTGTTTCTCTAGTAAGCACTGACAAATCCACCCAGTCACTGTGGGAGGGTAATACTGGGGAACCCTAAGTGAAGCTGTCCTCTAGTTGTTTTGAGTCCTCAATTCAAATAATCCCTTCCTGTCTACCACCTAGAATATAAAAAGAACTAAAAAAAAAAAAAATCAGACCCCCCAAATATAAAGACCTGATTAAAAAATGGGCATCTGAAATGAACAGACATTTATCAAAGAAGTAAATGCAGCAAATAAATGTATGAAGAAAAGCTCAACATCACTGGTCATTTGAGAGATGCAGATGAAAACAACACTGAGATTACACTTCACCCAGAAAGAATGGCTGCTATCAAGAAATCAACCAATAACAAATGCTGGTGGGGTTGTATGGAGAAAGGAACCCTTCTCCATTGTGGGTGGGAGTGCAGACTGGTGCAACCACTGTGGAAATCAATATGGAGATACCTCAAACAACTAGGATTAGAGGTTCCATTTGACCCAGCTATTTCTCTGCTGGATATCTTTCCAAAATAATTAAAAGAATAATACCACAGTAATATATATGCACCCATGTTTATAGTAGCACAGTTTGTAATAGCTAAAACTTGGAAACAGCCCAAGTGCCCATCAGCTGGAGACTGGATAAAGATGTGGTTTTTCTAAAAAATGGAGTGCTACTCAGCCATTAAGAATAAGAAACTAGGGCTGGGGATTTAGCTCAGTGGTTCCAGTGCATGCCTTGCAAGTGTAAGGGCCCGAGTTGAATCCCTGATACCCCCTCCACCAAAAAAAAAAGGAAAGAAAAAGAATAAGAAACTAGAGTCATTTATAGTAAAATGGAGGCATATTGAGGCCATACTCTTAAGTGAAATAAATAAGACACGTGTCAATACCGAATAGTTTCTCTGGTATGAAAAACTAAAAGTGTAAATAAGGATCAAATTGTATAATTGATAATGTGAAATAAGAAGAAAAGGGCTAAAGGAGTAGGGGAAGTGGGAAAGGTAGGGGAAAGGAAAGGGAAAAGAAAAAATATGAGAAAAGGAAAAAATGGAAACAAAGTCTTTGTATATATAGAAGGGTGGAGGGGGTCAAGGGAGGGCAGGGGTATGGGGAAAAAATAAGAACCATGTAAAGATACAAGATTCCAATGATGAATGTAACTTTACTGTATACCTAAAAAGTACTAATAAACTCAATTAGGAAAAAAATAATAATCCCTTCTTGGAACGGTGCATGACCAAGCACTCTCCTACAATTACATACTCTTGCCCTGAGATCCCTGTATGGCTGTTGCCTGCTGTGTAGAAAGAGTCCCCTGGAGTAAAACCTTGCAGTGTCTGTGTGAATTACACCTATGGGCTTTCCCCGGAGTCGGCATCCCTGGCCCAGTGGGCTGCTGCCATTTCTCTCTGGAATCTCCAGCACTCAACTTGTCTGCTCAGAGTTGGGTCCCCTCCTGAGGAGCCACAAGCTGGGAGCCAGGGAGAGCATACAGGTTGTTTCATTGCCTTTTCTGTATGTCCCAAGAGTTTTTATTTTTTATTAATACGTATTTGCAATATATTATGAATACATTCAACATGGAAGTTGGTCATATTTGTGTCACATCTTAATCCTTTTCATATTCCCTTCCTTTTGCCCACCCCCACCTTTCCTAAATCTCCTTCCCATCTGCAAAAGGTCTATGTCCCTGTTTCCTCTCATCTTTTATTTTGCTCTTTAAATTATTTATACTTTGGGATTCTCATGTAAAAGATGGAAAGCATTTTTTAAAATATTTCAGTTGTTGGTACATGTCCTGATCTGAACTCATTCAGCAGCAAAGCCTGACCAGCACTGATACCGGGCTATTTTCAGATTATATTTATGCTATTTAAGATAAACACTTATCAAGTTTTGTTAACATATAACATACATACCTATGAGTTGCTGCCACCTTTTAAAAATTGTTGAGATGCAAGTCTAGTTCATGAGCACAGTGTGAAATGTGTGAATAGTACATGAAGAAAATCCTAAAGGAAATAAGTGTAAAGAAAAAAGGCTTATGAGTCCAGGCATGAAAAAGAACATCTTACAAAGAAGAGGATTAGGCTAGATTTGGACTTCTCTTCTACAACACTATGACTAAAATCCCAGAATCTTATACATAGCCAATAAGTCATTCTTGGGTTAAAAGCTGGCATTTTTGGAAATATCATAAAAGGTGAGGTGCAACCTTCTAATCTTTCAGTAAAATCCACTCATCCTCTTTCCTAGGAGATTATAAACTTAGCCTGGAACATGACACTCTATTTTTCAGTCCCCAGTCTGGTGTTAGGTGTACTAATGTCTCTCTGTTAAAATTTGATCAGAAGTGTTATGTGCTGTTTATGAGTTCAGCAACTTAAGACCGTGTCTGCCTTCTCTATTCTCTCAGGAAGATATGTGTGATCCAGTCCCACTGATGAAAAAATGAGATGGAAGACTGCTATGTGTAGCAGCACAACGGCTAATGCTCCGATCTGCAATATGAGAAAAAGATAAGCTTCAATTTTATTTGAGCTATTGTGTTTTGGGCTTTCTTGGTCCTAGAGATTTGGTCTTTAATTCACAGGGATTTAGGACATGTATCATCTCTAACCTTACCGGAGGAGAATAACTGAAAGAGTACTCTATCTAGTTTTTTCAAGATAGTGGAAAGTGAAAGGGGGAATGGCTGATAAATGATAAATTTGTACAGTTAAATCTAAATAGAGCATATTTTGCAAGTGGGAGTCTATCACCAAAAGAGAAAGTGAAAATTCTTGAAACAGAATGCCAAAGCTGAAAGGAAATTCCTGTTGGGTGCAATGGCATGTGCTTGTAGTACTAGATACTTGGGAGGCTGAGGCAGGAGGTTTGTTCAAGCCCAGATATTTGAAGCCAACTTCTGAAAGGGAATTCCTAGTAGCATCAGATTAAAAGTTGCAAACTATTTCGGTGTATTAATGATCTATTGTTATATTGCAAACTATCTCAAAATTGAGTGGCTTAAAACAGTTTGTTATTTCTCAGGCTTAGCTGGGCTCAGCTGAGGAATACTTCTAGTTCACAGGATGTTGACAGTGGTCATTTCATGGCTGCACTCAGCTAGGGGATTGGCTCGAACTTCTAAGATGGTACCACCTACATGCTGGGACCTTGGCAAAGTAGTTTCTATGAGATCGTGTCTCCCTCTCTCCTCTCTCTCTCTCTCTTTTTCTCCCTCTCTCTCTCCCTCTCTCTATCTCCAGCTCTGTGTCTCCCTCTGTCTCTCTCTCTCTCTTTCTCATTCACATCTCCTGCCAATCAAAATACACTCACTCATCCATCTAAAGCCTCAAACCATTAGGGCAGCACAGGACCAGGGTCCAGAATCTCAGTCTGAATCAGCCCTCTAAAGAGAAAAACCTCAAGTATAGCTCTTTGCATGGAGCTGTTCAGGTGCAATTTCTTCAACCCAGATACCAGTGAGCTAAATAAATCATCTGCTTCTGATACGCTCACTTCTGTTCTCCACACACCCAATACACCTCCTGATACAGAGACATAATGACACCACTGGAAAATCCTGTTAAAAAAGAATAGTAATTGGTTCAGCTCGGTGTGGTGACACACGCCTATAATCCCAGCACTCAGGAGGCTGAGGCAGGAAGACCATGAGTTTCAAGCCCAGCTTGGGCTACATAGTGTCTCAAAAAAAAATTCTGAGTTCTTCTTAGGCACCTGTTGTCAGGTTTTCCTACTCTGAGGACAGAGAATATTCTTTGATTTTTTTTTTTCCTGGGAGTGGTTTCATAATTCCTATTTTTCAGCAGCTTTTGCTTCTGCCCGCTGAGTGCTTGGCTTCATGCCATAGAAACCTTCCTAATCCATAAGAAATGGTTCATATTTGCAGCTGAATATTTTTAAGCTTCTTTCTGTCCTATAAAATGGGGGGTCCAGATATATTTTTTATTGAAACTGGTTTTGTCTGTTACTGTCCATGCTTTTGCTTTTGCCAATATAGTTCTCTCAAAGACCTTGTGGGTGCTGTATAAAAGTTGAGATTCACTCCATGTTCTCCAAATCATATCCATACTTCTTTCTGAGACAGAACTCTATTTTGTATGTATTATATTACCATAATGCTCTTTGATTTCACAGAAGCACATATGTGTAGGTGGAAGTATCAGCGGCACTAATTAAGTCGGGCTGGGGATGAAGCCCACTGTCACTGAGCTTACCTGAAAATCAAAAGGTCCTGAATTTGAACCCTGGCCAAAAAAAAAAAAAAAAAAAAGTCTTTATGAAGTCTTATAGTTGCACTTTTGATTTGTCCTTGAGGTTGAAGGCATATTTTTCCTGCGATGTCCTACATTTGTCCTGAGGCCATTTCTTATCCTGATGATCTTTTTTAGCTGGATGGCCTGTCCTCAGTCATTTATATTTTGTCTATTTTCTGCTTGAAAACTGAACAATTCCTTCTTTGTCTTATGTCCCTTTTGCCATACCATATCATAGGTGGTTAAAAGAAATGGATAAATGTTTTTAATATTCTGCATGGTGATCTCTGAAGCCAGATCCATCAGGTCATGAAGCATACTTTTTCTATATTATCACAGGTGACAGTGCTGCCGAACATTGTACCACATCATAACACAAGTTGGTCTTCCTCTGGCCTTTAATAGCAATTTCTTCCCTGCTACACTGTCTCCTTGCTGTCTTTCCAGACTCTGTCTGCTGCTTGGGCCCAATGTCAATAAGGACCTGTTTCATGCTTCAGTTACAGCAGAACTTTATTTCCAGATGTCAATTCTGAAACAGTTACCTATTGCTAAATAACAGAACCACTTCCTTGTTATTTAGTATTGTAGCAAGGGTTAGGAAAAAGGAGGAAGAGAAATAGAGGAATGAGCTCAACAGGAAAAATTTGTATCTGAACCTAGGAGGGGATTATTTAGAGTGGTCTCTGGTCAGCCTAGAATGGGGGTGGTCAGGCTCCTGAATCCCAGAGATAGGGAAAACAGGCAGTGCATCTCTTCCTTATCTACTTTGTGCTGATTAGGGGCTCTGGTTTCATTTGGGCTGAAGGACAGCTCTATTGACATGATCTTTGGCAATTGCCTGTGAAGTGGCCATAATCCTTGAAACAGATTGATTAGGTATGGCAATAATAAATAGATGAGGAAGGAAGAACAGGCAGTGTAGAGGGAAGAATCCAAGATAGAATAGTGGACTTCCATGAATCCCATGAACTCCACAAGGGGATATGAGACATTTGTTGTATGCTGAACCTCTGTGTTTATCTCCTGCAAAACTGCAGTTATATTATCTAAAATAAAAGTACAATATATATGAAGCATAGCGCATGTGCTTGGGAAGCTGTAAGGAGATCTAAAGCCATGTGATTTTGCAAAACTACCTTTCTCATTTGGTATGTTTCATCTATTAAAACTATTCCAGCCTGGTGAGTGGCATTTAATGCACGGGCTCGGTTTTGGGCCAAAGCTTCTACTTCCAAGTCTACCTTAAAAGTAGCTACTCCTGGAAGCGTCACAGCAGGGCGTAAAACCACCACAGAATTCATTTTACCTGGTGTCATTGGTGGTAAACAGCATCCCAGTTTTATTGTTTTGGGGGAGAGGTGTCATTGGTGGTAAACAGTATCCCAATTTTGTTGTTCTGGGAGAGAGGGGAGAATGTAGCCAAGAATACAAGGACATCCTCATGTGCATTGTTCTGTCCAATTAGCAGGTAGACATGGCCAGCTGTACTGGCTGTAGACCCATAAATGTCCTGATGGAACATGTCTATGGGATCAGTGCCATGATATTTTCCCCCATTCCACCACACGTGGGTAACAGTAGCACATGTGATACCGAGACACAGGTTTTTAGGCACCCATCTTACCACACATTTAAGATCAGAATGTTGTTTGGTATGTTGTATAACAGGGTCTTTTGTAGTAACGGGTTCAGATATTACCCCATCACCAACCATTGGGGCCAGCATATCCTGTGAGCGCTTGCCCTGTTTTATCTCATCGGAGCAAGTTTTCTATGGCCATGTGGTGTCCCTCCCACTCGGATTCTTGCTTGTTTCAGAGAGACAAAGCTGTCAAATTTTTAGCCATGGCTGTTGCAAGATGCCAGGGGAGACCTCCCTCTGTGCTTGTGGAGATTTCTACACATACCCAGCAGTGGGAGACATTTTGGACCTGTGCATTGTGGATGCGTTCATAAGACCATATTATTTGCCATAGTTACCCCATTAGACAGCTCCCAAGGATTAGGCAGATTTCTGTTGTTTGCTGGCAATGACCGTTCATTCCCACTGTCAGTCAGCTGGAGTGGCCTTTAAATGTTCAAGAAATTCAAGCTACTGAGTGGGAGAAAGTGGAACGCGAATACAAAAGTGAAAAAAAAAAAAAAGAAAAAAAAGAAAAAAGAAACCCTCTATTTGGGTTGGAGTAAAATCACAAAAGCATCTCTGAAACCAGAAATCACAAATAATCTCTAGAGGATCACTCTGGGAGAATTAAAAGGGTAGTTTTTGTGCTATAATTTCGAGAAATGTTTTTAAAAGAAGTTAAAGAGAAAAAGCGTTACTCAGTCACCCTCTTCTGTTACCGGAAGTGAGACCCTGACTGATGTGGGTCCTGTAGTGGGGCAGACAAGAGGAAGTTCGGCCAGTTTAGAATAGAGATGTGAACCCAGCGGAGATAGCCTTCAAGTTTAGCTGCTACTGGAGTTATGAGAATGATGTGGTGGGGTCTATCCATTTAGGGCGCAAGGGATCTAGTGACGCCCTCATGTAGACCCAGGTGCCTGGCATAAAGGCAGACTTAAACTTGTCAAGCAGGAGGGCTGGCTGGGGAAGGTGAGACAGCGTGTGACCACAAAGGAGTAGGCGTTGCATTTAACAGGGATGAGAGCAGAGGACTTAGCAGTGAGGGATTCTGGTTCAATGAGAAGTTGGAATCTAACTTTCTGATGGCGAAGGATCTTCCTTACAACAATTCACAGGAGTTTAGTTTGGTGGATTCGCGGGAGAGAGAGCCCTCAGCCTGAGGGAGGGCCGGGGTATGAGATTAATCCAATGTTTTTGTGTTTGGATTGTGAGTTTAGTAAGTGTGTTTTTCAAGATCCCATTTGTCCTTTCTACTGTTCCTGATGACCGAGGGTGATAAGGAATACAAAATTTCCTGTTCATATTACATAATTTTACTAGGTGTTGAGAAATCTGAGAGGTAAATCCGGCCTATTATCTAATGCAGGAAGGCTGGGAGCCCAAACCTTGGAATGGTCTCAGTTAAGAGAATGTTAGTCACAGTGGATACCTACTCTTTTATTGGTAGTGGGAAAGGCGTCTATCCATCCTGAAAATATATCCACTAGAACCAGCAAATAATGGATCCTTTTGATGGAAGATCACAAGTGAAATCTATTTGCCAATCTTTAGCAGGCAGGTGGCCTTCAGCCTAGTATATAAGAAAAGGAGGAAAATGGATGTTAGTCTGGAGAGTTCACTGACAGAAGGAACACTCTTTGAGAGTTGGTATAGGACTTTTATCATCTGTGGGGTTAAATGTATGTGTGCCTGAGAACAGATAAAGGAAAGAGATCTTGTATGATAATGGGGGTGTAATTTAGTAAGGAGAGGAATTTGAGAGACCTCAGGAAGGACTAATTTTCCACGCAAATACGACCACAATTTATAGAAGACGACCCTTTGCTCCTGTAGCCTTTTGTTTCTCCCTCTCTGTGCAGCTTAGGCAAACTGATAAAGGGAAGAGATTTAGGTGGGGGAAGCCTAAAACCACTCCCAATCCATCTGCTGTGCTGTTTCCCTCAGTGGTATACTTTTGATGGCTTTGATGATCCCTGCAATGTATGACTGCTACTTTGGCCGGGAGAAGGGCTATTTGCAATAGGGCCAAGATTAGTTTTCCATTTATGACAGACATTCTTTTGGCTATTAGAATTCCTCTTTCTGCCAGATTTGTGCAGTAGTGTGTACAATGCTATGGGCATATTTAGAATCAGTATATATGTTAATATCCCCATCCTTTGCTAAGGTTAGTGCCCTGGCAAATGCAAAGAACTCTGTTGTGAGGCAATGCTGTTTGGAAGGGGGGCAGCCTGAATTTCTTCCCTGAGGAGGAAAGGCACATTCATTGTCATGATAGCCCTCTATTACAGCATAAGTGGCCCGATAAGGGGGTGTTTTAGAGGGACTGCTATCAACCAACCTGTCAGGGATGCCTAGGAAGTGAGTAGAGGTGGTGAAAAACTGTTAAGGAGTAATCTACTATTAATTCAGGATAGGAGTGGTCCTCTGAAGTCCCCTTGAAGTTAGGATTGGGTATAAGTGAAATGGAGTTTAGAGGATGTCTGCAATGGAAAGATACTGCCTTAGTTACTTTTTCTCACTGAGACAAAATATCTGATACCGAAAGCTGAAGGAGGAAAGGTTTATGTAGCTCACAGTTTGTAGAGGTTTTAGTTGATAGTTGGATGGCTCCAAGGCAGAGTGGCACGGCAGTGGGACAATGCAGAGGGGAAACAGTTCATAGTGGGCAGAAGGCAGGAAAATAGTGATGAAGCAAAGCAGCAAGTGACCACAGCAGCCCTCTTTCTGTCCCTTGTATTATATCCAGGCTACATGCCCTTAGGGTGGGTAGCACTCACACCTAGGGTAGGCCTTCCCTTAATCACAACAACTCTGTTTCCAAAGTCAACATAAAAAAATCAAGAGCATTCCAGTATACCAATAGTGAATCCAATGGTAAAGAAATCAGGAAATTAATTCCATTCACAATAGCTTCAAAAAAATTTATTACTTAGGAATCAAACTAAAGAGGTAAAAGACCTCTACAATGAAAATTATACACTATTAAATAGAGAAATCATAGAAGACATTAGGAAATGGAAAGACATCCCTTGTTCATGGACCAGAAGAGCTAATATTGTGAAAATGGCCAATTCTCAAAAGCAATTTACATATTCAAAGAAATCCCTATTATAATACCAACAACATTCTTCACAATACTGGAAAAAAACAGTCCTGAATTTCATATAGAATCAGATCATGCCCATAAGAGTCAAAGCAACCCTGAGCAAAAAGTTTAATTCTAGAAGCATCACTATATCAGACTTCAAGCTATACAAGGGGTGATTGAAACATGCGGGAAATATGTGTTAAAATTATTACAGTAAAGAACAGATTCCATTAATCCTCCTCAAAATACTCCATATTTGAACACACTTATCTCAACATTCTGCTGGAAGTCTTCTTTTGCATCTTTATGAGATACTGATAAAAAGTATGGTGAATGCTGCCTCTAATTGCCATCCAAAGGAAAGGCAGCCTTATAAAAAACATTGCAGTGTGCCTTCATCCACTTTATTCACTGAATCTGGCCCTGTGTGACTTCTGGCTCTTCTCCAAAGTAAAAAAGGCCATGAAAGGTAAATGCTTTGAGTTGATCCAGGCCATTGAGGCAGACACAACTGCGCAACTAAAGACATGAAAGAAGACTTCCACAACTGCTTCAGAAAGTGGCGAGGGTGATGGGGATAAATGTGTTCAAACCAAAGGGAAACATTTTGAGAAAGATTAATGTCAATGCGTCTTTTATCGTGATAAATATTTAAATTTAAACATTCATTGTATTTTTTAATCACATCACATACTATAAAGCCATAGTGACAAAATTAACATGGTACTACCATGAAAACAGAACTGTAGACTAATAGAATTGAATAGAAGGCCCAGAAACAAACCCAAGCCCTTATAGCCATTTGATTTTTGACAAAGGGGCCAAAAATATGCTGTCGAGAAAAAGAAAAAAACAACAAATAAACCAGTCTCTTTAAAAAATGGTACTAGAAAAAATGTATATACACATGACAAAATTTGAAGCTAGATACCGGTCTCATGTCCTGTACTAAATCAAATAAAATAGATCAAAGATTTAGATATAAAAGTGGGACTATTAAAACTACTGGAAAACAACATGGGGAACACTTAAGTCATTGGCATACACCAAAATTTCCTAAATAGGACTCCAAAAGCAGAGGAAGTCACATCAAGACCCCAAAATGGGACTACATCAAACTAAAAAGCTTTTGCACACACAAAAAAGACTGCATACTATAGTGATACATACATATCCACGTTTATAGCACAGTTCACAATAGCTAAGCTATAGAAATGGGCTAAATGCCTATTAAGAAACTAATGGTTAAAAATGTGGTATATATACACATGATGAATGGAATATTACTTAGCCATAAAGAATAATAAAATCATGTCATTTGCAGAAAAAAAGGATAGAACTAGAATTTGCATATCACCATGTTAAGTGAAAGTAGCCAGGATCATAAAGTTAAATATCTTTATATAGAAACCTAAAAACAAATAAATAAATAAAATAAAATAGAGATGACAGGAAACTGGGAGGTAGACTTCTGGAGACTGGGAAGACTAAGGGTGGGGTAAAAGGTACACAGAATGGGACTGAAATTGATTAAGATATGTTAAATACATGTACCAACTTCCCCAAACAAACCTCACCACTATGCAATATCAACTTACACTAATAAAATAAATAAACATTGGGAAAAAAGAAACAGAAGACAATAAAAAAATGAGTAAGAGACTTCAATAGTCACTTTCAAGAGCATATTCAGATATTCCAAAACATGAAGATGCTCTCTACCTTATTTGTAACCTGGGATGCAAATTAAAGCCATACTAATGTACTACTGTATACCCAACAGAGCGGTTAAAATTAAAAAGATGTATAGTAGTAAATACTGGCAAAGATGCTGGGTAGATGAAATATAGTTGGTGAGGATATAAATGTAATAGCAACTTTCTAAAACTGCTTTTCATCTACTCAAATTTTACATACATAACAATTTCACTACTAGGTATAAATCCAACAGGAATATGTGAAGTGATGCAAACTAATAATGTTCATGTAGCATTATTCCTAATAGCCTCAAATTGAAAACTCAAGTGTCCCATCAATTGTAGATGATCAAATTGTAGCATCTTATAAAACAGAGTAAGAGACAGCAGTCAAAATGAAAGAATGACAACCTCAGAAATCACGGATGTACATATGAAACAATGTTGAATTTAAATAATACCAAATCTTGATTTTGGCAAGTTAATCAAAACCTTCATTTATATCTCAGAATTAAAAATTTACCTCTTAGGATTGTAGTCAGGTTTAGCAAGCAATTGGCTTAATGAATGTCACCTCTTGTTGCTGTTGTTACTATTATTATTGTTACTTTTTTTTTTTTTTTTTTTTTGGTACCAGAGATCGAACTTGACTCCTTGCGCTTGTGAAGTAGGTGGAAGGGCAACATTATTATTACTTTTGAGACAGGGTCTCGATAAGACCCTGCAGGCTGGCCTCAAAGTCATGGCGATCCACTTGCCTTTGGCTCCTGAGTGGTGGGCTTACAGGCGTGAGCCACCATGTCCAGGTAGTTATGATGTTTCTTGACAGGTCACCTTTCTCAATATGACCCCTTAAAGAAAGGAGCCGGGCACTTATAGCGTCATCTAATGACTCTGGTAACCCTCCCAAACTCCCATTTTTTAAACCTCCGGCTCTTTAAGAAGGCAACCATAACTGAGACGCGAGGGATGCCGGGAAGGCCCACTCAACTCAATTCTGGTGCATTTCGGGAAAGGAGGGTGGAGATTAGAGATAGGAAGGTCCAGTCAGCTCAATTCTGGGGCATGGCGGGAAAAAGGGGCGGAGACCAGGGCTGGAAAGGTCCACTCAACTCTGGTCAGGGGCATGACGGGGGAAAAAAGGGCGAAGATCTAGGCTGCACACGCGTCGTTTGCCGGGAGTTGTTTCCCGATGGATCAGGTAAAAATTCTTCTAAGAGAAGATACTCGTCCTCCTGCGTGGGGGCCGTGGGTCCTATCTAAATTCCGCTCGTGGCTCCTCTAGGAGGGGGAAGCGACCAAAGGCGGGT
>NW_022900935.1:13027999-13037463 GCF_012274545.1 Fukomys damarensis
TGCAGACCGCCCCCTCGGGGCCGAGGTGAGCTGCACTCGCGCGCCTCAGGCTCGTCGTCTCAGTCTGCGTTGACTCACAAGGGTGGGAATTCTTGGTGGGATGGGGAACTTGGGAACGCGTGCCTTACTCTGGAGGGATGAGCAGCGGTAGTTTGCGACTTGCAGTGGCAACTGGTCGAAAGTTCTTATCAATTTGGAACAGGCTTTTAAAACATCTGTTCATGTCCATGCCTATTTGGATAATGATAACTTTGGGGAGGTTGCTTTTTGCTGTAGTTGGAATATTTATGTTTACAATTTTGGGAAGGGACTTTCTCTTGAACTGTCTTTACACTTCTGTGTCTATGGGAAGATGTTGGGCTCCTAAGCTCTAGATAGGCCAAGAAATGGGTCCTTGAAGGATTCTGTGAAGGTTTGGTAAAAGTGGGGATGTGAAGGTTGATAGGCCCCATTTTGAGAATTATGAAATATTTCATGAGTGGATCTCTCTGACAAGTTCATAACTTCCTCTCATAGCTACTTTCAACGTATCAAATACCCCCAGTACTCGTCTTTAAGGACAATATAATAGTGGAAGCTATTATTAGAAGTTTTTTATGTGAAAGTAGCTAAAGGAGCAGAAAGGAAGAATAGTTAGCCGTGGTCCCAGAATTGCTTTGCATTGCTGAACCTTGAACCTTTTTATGTACATAAACAAGAGGAAACAACCCAAAATCCCGAGTACCAGTTCTTTATGTTGTGTTTTAGGAGTCCAGCTATCCATCGCCAAGAAGAAATTTATTAGTTTTAACCTGAGGAACGGCTCTACATAAAAAAGTAGAATGAAAGAACCTTTGGATGGTAAATGTGGCAAAGCGATGGCACCACAGCAGGAGCTTCTGGATAAAATTAAAGAAGAACCTGACAATGCTGCAGTAAGCATTTCCTCTTGATTTTTAAATTTTAAAAGTTCTCTCTGTTGAATTGAAATTTTTAGCTAGGGAGTTTCTGGTTTATAAGTTAAAATAAATGATTTTCTTTCATCATCAGATGGGTGCTGTGGTTTGAATGTGTCCCCCAGAGTTCATGTATTGGAAACTTAATTTCTAGTTACTGGGTATTGGGACCTCGTAAGTAGTGATTAGATCATCAGGGTTCTACTCTTTTGAATAGATTAACGGCAGTTATCTCAGGAGTGGATTTGTAATTTCAAAAATGGTTTGTTATAAAAGCCAGGTCGGCCCCCTCTTACTCTCTTTTTATTTCTTGGGTCATCTTGCCCTTTCACCTTCTGAAATGTGATGTTGCAATAACAGTGCCTTGACCAAATGCAATCCCAATATCTTGGACTTCATGTTTTCCAGAATTGTGAGAAAAAATTTTTTTCCCTTATAAATTATTCAGTCTGCTAGGCTCTCTTACAGCAACGCAAAATAGACTAAGTGTTGGCAAACCAGTGGTATGCGTGCTGAAGCGGGGCTATTTGCTATCATTGAGAGCTCTAAAAGGTTCACCATCACTGAACTAAGATAATGGTTTGATCAGATTTTCTGTGCTTTGGAACAGATCTTGTTAACTATGCAATAATGTGTAAAGTAATATATATTACTATTTTTTTGTATTTGACATTTAAAAATTCTCTTATATTTGATAGTAGTTTCCTTTAAGTATTTCTTGTTTAGGTGCTGAAATCTGGGGAGAACAGTCAGCTTAGTCCCCTCTCTCATAGAGTTTATTGATTAGTAAAGAAGACAGAGATTATACAAGTAATGAATCAGATTTTATATATTATGACAAGTGCTTTGGAGGAAAAGCCTAAAACGGAATAAGACCTGGTTTTGGCTGGAATTTAAGGTTAGTTAAAGGCCTCCCTGAGGGAAGGATTTGTAAGCTGAGTTAGGAAGAATGAATGGGCTAGGCAAAGGGGATGGAGGAGAATGTTCTAAAGACTACAATTAGGCAAGTTGAGTTGGAATGATGCATGATTCTTTGGAAAACTTGTAAAATAAGAGGGCTGTTATAAAAGGTATAAAAATGGTAATGATTAACAACAGTAATAGATGGTATTACAACATCAATGTGCAATATATACTATATCATAGTAATATTGACATTTTAATATTTACTTGTTGTTGATCTTTATGTTTAGAGTGTGTCAGGTATCACTGTCATAACCATATTATCTCCCTTTTACAAATGAGGAAACTAAAGAAAAAAGCCTGCAATTTGTAAATGGTAAAAACTGTATTCCACCCAGATATTCAGACTTCAGTCCTCTATATAGAGGACAGGTTTTGCAGGACCTTGTGGGCCTTGTTAAAAATTTTGGTCTTCATAAGTGGGACAGTAATATGAAACAGACTTGTGTTTGTAAAGAGCTTTCTGGCTACCCATCAGGGATCCGGATTAGAGACACCAAAATTAATGTGGAGACTTAATTAGTTATTTTGGCACAATTTTTTTCTTCTTAGATGATTCTTTTGCTTTATACTTGACATTTACTGACTCACATAATCAAAACAATAGTATTTAAAAATAAGTAAAGTGACAAATAAAGTAGTATTTAATATCTTGCACCATCTCACAGGTAGTATCATTCCAGGATAGAGATGCCAGGTAGATTTTGTCTCACTCATGAATTCCATGCCTTCCTAAAGTGATGCCAAGATGGGTTTACAGGTAGTGTCTGCAGGATGTTGAGGTGAGGATTCATGGCATCCATGGCACTTAAATTGTTTCTCTCATTCTGCCAGAAGTAACCATTTTTCAAGTTTTGAGGATTCCTCCTTTCAAATAGGTTTTGAGTCTGTCCCTTCCTTTTCCTCCCTATTTCATTTTTTTCTTATCTGGAATTTTGTGTATTTACTACTAATCCTCCTTCCTTCAGTCACATGCTTCACCAAAATTCTGAAAAGTGATGCTTGTACTCTATAGATCTGATGATATTGTTTCCCTTCTCATGATAGATCATATTGTGAGTTCCAGACCATCCATGTTTAGCCTTTAGTGTCATCACTCATCCTTCCCACCTTTTCTAATCTGCTCCTGTGAACTGTTTGCAGGTCACTCAAAGATATATTTTGTTCAATTTTATTTCCTTGCTTTTGTACTTGCAGAAAAAGAAATAAACTAGCCTGACAAAAATTTTCTACTCTTTTAAAATCAAATTTAATTGTCTGTCACTCAGATGTAGAATTTTTTTCTTGTTTTATGGTGTATGTCACTTTTATTATGGCATAAGTGGGTTTTACTTTTATGCTGATCATGCTGATCCTGGCATCCTCTTCTTCAACTCTTTGCCTTACATTAGACTGCATTCTTCGTGGGTCTTTTGGTTTTTTTGAGACAGTGTCTCACTATGTAGTTGAGACTGACCTGGAACTCACTATGTAGCCCAGGCTGGTCTTGAACTCACAGCGATCCTCCTACCTCAGCCTCCCAAGTGCTGGGATTATAGGTGTGCACCACCACACCCAGCTAGACTGCATTCTCTGAAGCCAGAGATTGGTTTTGAACTGATCCCTAATTCCTAGCACAGTGACTGGCCCAAAGAACATGTTCAGTAATAAGAATAGAAAAGGTTCTGTTGTACAGAAAGAAAATAAATGTAAGGGAATAAGTGATTTCCCAATGTTCTAACCTTGGATACAAGCTTGGTGTTTTTCCCCCCTTTATAATCTCATATTTCTTTCATTTTATCTTGTTATACATGAATTTAACAAATACTGTGCTATGAGTTGTTTTTCTCTAGATATAAAATTATGAGGATGGAAATGGCTCTAACATCTTCAAATGAAAATTTTAGTATATAGGGATCTTTTTCTTAATTTTTTTTTTTTTTTTTTTTTGGTACCAGGGATCAAATTCAGGACCTTGTGCTTGTGAGGCAGGTGCAGTGCCACTGCACTAAATCCCTGTCCCTCTTCTTGATTTTTATTAATGCTTATATATAACTAGGCTGTATTTTTTCATGATTATGTGGACTATGATTGAAGGGCCAATTAAACAAATTGTGTATGTTATTTTCATGCTTTATTGATGAATCTTATTAAAATATTGGAAAATATGAGACAAATACAAAATGTTTAATATTATCTGATATACTGAGAGTTTGTTTTGGATAATAAGAGTTAAGCTTTCCAATTTTTCAGTGCATTTTTATTTCTGCTTATTATAATCCGTGACACTTAGTTTGCGTATATTAATCCACATGCTGTGCTCACACCCAGAATTACATATTGTGTTTTTCTTTCCACCTTACACATGGGGAGTTGAGACACAGCTACTAACTTTTTAACAGTCACACAATGAAGGACACTGTCTGTGTTAGTCCATTTTCTGTTGCTGTTACATAATACTTGGACTCTCTAAAGAAGTTTATTTAAAAGCCGGGCGTGGTGGCGCATTCCTGTAATGGGAGGCTGAGGCAGGAGGATCGCTGTGAGTTCAAGACCAGTCTGGGCTACATAGTGAGTTCCAGGTCAGTCTCCACTACATAGTGAGACCCTGTCTCAAAAAATGAAAAAAAAAAAAAAAAAAGAAGTTTATTTTAGCTGGGCATAGTAGTGTATTTCTGTAATCCCACTACTCAGGAGGACAGCAAAGTCAAGTTTGAGGCCAGGCTGAATAATTTAGTGAGATCTTGTCTCAAAAAAGAAAAGCCAGGTATTTTGGCAAGACCTGAAGTCTCAGCACTTGGGAGGGCGAGACAATAGGACCGCTGAAAGTTCCAGGCCGGTGTGGGCTACATAACAAGTTCAAGACCAGCCTAAACTGCATAGCAAGACCCTGGTTTAACACAACAGTCAAAATCAAAAGGACTGGGGATGCAGCTCATGGCACAATGTTTAGCATGCCTGAAGCCTGAGTTCAATCCCCAGACACTCACCCCCAAGTTTTTTTTTTTAGTTTTTGGTTTTTTGAGACAGAGTCTCACTATGTAGTTGAGACTGACCTGGAACTCACTATGTAGCCCAGGCTGGTCTTGAACTCACAGTGATCCTCCTGCCTTAGCCTCCTAAGTGCTGGGATTATAGGCATGTGCCACCATGCCTGGCCCCCAAGTTTATTTTGGCTCACATTTGGAGCCTGGAAATCCAAGACCATGTTACTATCATCTGATTGGTTTCTGTCAGAGCATGGTGATGTTTTCTCTTAGTGGAAAGGTGGAAGGGCAAGCAGATATGCATGGAAAAAAAAAACCATGGCAGCTTCACTATATAACAGTTTGCTCTCTCAGTTACTAATCCAGTCCAAGGAGAAAGCATCAATCCCTCTTAACCACTTACCAGTCCAATTATTTAAATACAAGATAACCAAAATTGCATATTTTTTCATTAATTTTATAATAGGAAATGTAAAAATGGCAATTTTATCAAATTTATTCAATATAAGGATCAACTAGTTGAAATGACACCTGCCCAAGTGATCATGTGACCTCTCAACATTATTACTTTGGGAATGAGATTTCAGCATGAGTTTCAGATTGGACAACTCATTAAAATTATTGCACTGAGTTTTTTTGGTGCTGTTATAGCAAATTATCATAGACTGGATGACTTACAAACAGTGGAAATTTATCTTTCTAGTGCCAGAGCCTGGTAGTCTGAGATCAGACATGAATAGGTTATGGTGAAGGCCCTCATCCAGTATGTTACTACCTACTTTTTTAGGATGTAGAGTTGGAGTATCAGTTCTCTACCTTTTCTTAAAAGGGCACTAATTCCATTCATGACAGCTTCACCCTTAGGTCTTAATTACCTCCAAAGGTCTCACCTCTGGATACTATCACTGTAGGGATGAGAGTTCCAATACAAATTTGTGAGGAGGGAACACAAATACTAAATGCATTGCAAATAATAAGTTGTAATGAATTGAAATAACCAAACCAAAGACAGTTGGCGCTGTCAGATGTATCTGAGAGTCCAAGTAAGATAGAAGTCTTAGAAATGTTTATGGATTAGGCAATTGATGGAAGAAGGATGGGTTATTTGAAAAAGAGTTTCAATTGAACTGGTAGCTTGATTGCATTGGCTTTGGAAAGTTTCAAAGAGAAAAATATTTTTAGAGTTTGGTTGTAAAGGGAAGGGAAAAATAGGGCAGTTCATTTCTTTTTTTCTTTTTCTTTTTCGATTTCTGGAGAGGGTCTTGCTGTGTAGTTCAGGCTGGCCTTGAACTCACCATGCAGTCCAGCCTGGCCTCAAACTCTCAGCAATCCATCTGTCTAAGCCTCCTGAATGATGAAATTACAGGTGTGTGCCACCATACCTGGTCGAGAGGATAGTTTCTAAGGGAACAGATTCATTTATAAACCAGGAGGGAAGAAAACATGGAAACATGAGAAAAGTGTAAAATAAAGAAGGGTAGAATGGAATGTGCAAGAAGGGAGAGGGAAAGGAATTCAGGACATATGGACTCTTTTAGCTGTGTTACTTTTTTCTGTGAGATAAGAGGACATTGGCTGATCATTTTTGTAGCTATGGTGGAGGGGAGAATCAGGAGGTTGAGGGAGTTCTTAGTTGCTTATTTTTAGCTGGTGAAATTGAAACATCTGTGAGCAGGAAACTTGAGGAAATATTGTAAGTGAAGAAGATTTAGAACAGTTAATTTGTGATGTAAAAATATTAGAGATTGAGATGATAAAGCAGAATAGTTTTTTGTCTTAAGCATTCTTTCTGATAAGTACAAAGAAGTGTCTATAGTATGTTAAATGTCCACCTCTTTGCAATAAATAATTGTGTAGTTACAGAGCATTGTTTAAGAAAAACATCCAATTGGGCCGGGATTTAGCTAGTGGTGCCATTGCTGCCTGTCTTGCAAGCACAAGGTCCTGAGTTCAATGCCCAGTATCAAGAAAAAAGAACATCCAATTGAATGGACTTGTATTTATTAGATGCTATAATAATGAAACTAGTAAGTGTGAGAGCTAGCATTTTTATGTGTCCATTATAATTCTATATACTTTATTAAATCATTACTTCCCCATGGTGGCCCATGAATTAGGTAATATCTTTACAGATAAGGAAACTGAAACTAAGAAAGATTTGGTTACTCATTTAAGAGTCAAGATTACATCTTCTTTCAGAATCCATCATCTCTGTTGTGCTATATTTACTGAGTTGAGTGTTGGGCATAGAGAGGTGAAGAAACAGCTATGGTTGTATTTTTTTTTAGTACCAGGAATTGAACTCTGGTCCTTGTGCTTGCAAGGCAGGCAGCAGCACCACTGAGCTAAATCCCCGGCTCCAGTTATGGTTTTTATACGTGGTGGTGGTGGTTATAGTCTCTCCAGTCTAGTATATGGGGATTGTGTTAGCCATTAATTATAATCCAAATAAATATGAAATAATGTTATGATAAGTGCTGTGAGAGAAAGGAGGTGGGAGAAACTATAGCAAGGGAACTTAATTTCAGTTGGTTGCCAGAGTTCAAATTCACTGTAGCAGTGATACTGTATTTGTACATCTGTGAGGGAGATAGCATGGGTTTTGGAACTGAGACTGAGACACCTGGGTTTAATTACTTATTTGTGTACCTACTGTCTTTGTGACCTGGAACAAGCTACTGAACATCTTCCTCACCTATAAAGAACTTAAATATAGGTCCTGTTTTATAATGCAGCACCTTTTTTCGTAGCATAATATACATCATGGGAAATGGTGAATTAATGCAGTAGTTCCACATTTTTAGTATTTAATGGATTAATGCAGTGGTTTCTGATTTTTAGTATTTAATGGTCTAAAGACATTTCAAAAGTGATTTTGAAATTAACAACAGTTTATTTTACTGGTGTGAACTATCACTACTATTTGTTACTGTTTTTTAAAGAAGTCAGGCTATCTTTTTAAACTTTGTTTTAAAAGATAGACATTTAATGTATTCAAAGATTGCATTTTATTGTACAGCATTTAAAAGAATATGTTAAACTGGGTGTGATGATGCACACCTGTAATCCCAGCATTTGGGAGGCAGAGGCAGGAGGATCACTGCAATTTCAGTCAGCCTAGACTACATAGTGTGTTCAAGGCTAGTCTGATCTACATGGTGAGGCCCTGTCTCAAACAAACAAACAAACAAACAAAAAAACAGCAAAAAAAGAAAATGAATATATTAAGGATTAACCTGATTTAGACTAATGATTTTGTGTGTAATGAGCAGATTGCATTGAAATTCTTATATCTTTTCATCCATGAATAGATATGCCAGCTGGTAAGTCTGTTGACTACAATTAACTGATTTAACTCGGAATTCTAAATCTTTCATATTTATCATTTTTCTTGTGAATACATCATAAAAGACAAGTAGTGTGTGAGATCAGAATAACTATGTATTATAAATCAAGATTACATTTAAAAAATAAATATAACTTTAAAAAATATTTTCCGGTTCTGAAAGAGTACTGAAAGAGTGCAAAGATTAAATCTAGTACAAAACATCATAAATTCTGATTTTGTAAATTTTGTAAAGGTAATTATGATTAGGATGTGTAAGTGATGAATATAATAGAATTAGTATTTGGTTGAATTTTTAGTTTACTTAAGTATATTTATTTCTCTTTCTGAAAAAGGAGTATGCACGTGCTCAACAGCCAAAATCAACTCAAGGAAGTGAACTGAAAATCAGTGCTGTATTTTCAGTTAACCAAAGTCCTCTGGGTAAGAAATTGAACTCTAAAAGTGAGTTATGGTTAATATTACTTATTTTTTGTAGTAGGATTAAGGGAAAGCACTTCTTGTGTCTTTTTCTTCCATATTTTTCAGATAGTGGGAGCTGGTCTTTACCAGCATTAAAAAATACAATAAAATTACATCAAAATATGATGCATGTAGTAAGAAAATGTATTGTTTCATGAAACTTTTTTTGTTTTAGTTACTTGTGTATGGTTGTGTGTTTTGTTTTGAGATATGTAATTCATGCTGACCTTAAACACATTATGTATCTCAGGCTGGCCTTGAGCTCATGATGAACTTCCTGCCTCAGCCTCCTAAGCACTGAGATTACCTGTGTGTGCCACCATACTTGGCCTGTCTCAGTTACTAAATTATGCCTAATCCTCCACAAATATATCAGTCAATCTTTTTTTTTCCCCCTCTGGTACCCGGGATAGAACTTGGGTTCTTGCATTTGCGAAGTAGGTGCCAGAACCACTGAGCTAAATCCCCAGCCCTCTCCACAAATACATGTATGTGAGAAATAAGTTATAATTTAAAATGTAATCCTTTCTATAGGTTGTAGTTAAAAAAAAGTTTTAAACCCCTTGTTTTGGAATATTTATTACTTCATTAGTATTGGATTTCAAAACTGAGAAAATTTTTACTATCCAAGAATATATTTGCATCCAGGCATGGTGGTACATGCCTGTAGTCCCAGTACTGGGGAGGCTGAGGCAGGAGGATTGCTGCAAGTTTGAGGCCAGCTTGGTCTACATAGTGAGTTTAGGAGCAACCTGAACTATTCAAAAAATATATATATATATATATATATTT